>NC_134381.1:12637500-13000000 GCF_035582795.1 Mycteria americana | reverse complement strand
GGTGCTGTGGGCGTCCGTCGTGCCGTCCTCTCCTCCCACCTGCCGCGGAGGGAGGGCTGGAGGCGATGCATGGGATGCCGGCAGTGAGATGAAGAGGGGCGCAAAGTCCAGCCCAGTTACGCGCCAGCGCGGGCAGACACGGGAACCAGGAGCCAGACCAGGGCTTTGCAATTAACGTTTCATTAATGAGATGCAGCATCTCCTTGCTAGGAGCTTGTTCACAGTCCGGCTGCAATTTCCATCTATAAATGTGCGCGTGAGACTGTGGGAAATGCTCGGCAGGCAGCGGGGGTGAGGAGGGTTCCAGGTTCTTAAAAAAACCAAGGCTTTTGCGAGGCTGCGAGGGTCAGGGACAAAGTCCTGGAGGACAAAGTCCTGTCCCACCTGGAGGAGCTGGATTCCCGAGGGAGGTGGGTGATGCCCCCTGCGCTGCCTGCGTGCTCCCGCAATGGGCCGGCAAGCAAACGTGTGCACGAAGCAGGCCTGGGGCCGGAGAAGTCTCCGCAGATCAGGTCACCTGGGGGCCTTAGGGGACCCCAGAGGTTTCTCACGTCTCCAACACATCGTGTCGATGCCGTATCCGTGCCAAGGCATTGCTCACCCTGGTGGCAGAAGGCCCCATCCACTCTCTGCTTCACGTAACGGCACCGATGACTGGACTCGCTGCTCTACTTCTGGGTGCTTGAGCAGTGAAAATAGGTTATTTTTTGACACTGCTGCCAGTTTGGTAGAAAACCCCTTTCTGTTGTGCTGAGGGTGAGACACAGATGGGTGCGGGTCCTGCCCAGGTCTGATGCTACTGCAGCAACGTGCCGTAGCGGCTGATGGTGTCAGTTTGAGCCGCGGCTGCTGCAGAGCTGGAGCGTGGAGCTGACCCTCAACGTGCAGAGCCGGGGGCTGGAGGGGTGGTGAGCAGGGACCGGGGCAGCCCGAGCCCCTCCTGCCAGCCAGGAACCAGTCCGTGCCGCAGCGCGATGGGTGCCAGCGGCGCTGCTCTGGCTGTGTTTCAGGTGGGTGACCAGATGAAGCTGCTGCAGAACTGCTGGAGCGAGCTGCTGGTGTTCGACCACGTCTACCGGCAGCTGCAGCACGGCAAGGAGCACAGCGTGCTGCTCGTCACCGGCCAGGAGGTGAGCGCCGGCCCACAGGGACCGCGGCGGCCGCTGCGGTTGGGGTGGTGGGGGCCAGGCGGCGGGGCTGGAGGGGGGACACAGGGGTGACTTTTGTCTTACCTCTGGCTGAGTGCAGCTGGGCCAGTGCAGGGTGGATGGGTTGTTTTTGCTGTGCCATGGGACTGCTTGTGCAGAAGGTCCCATCCCATCCCATCCCATCCCATCCCATCCCATCCCATCCCATCCCATCCCATCCCATCCCATCTGTTCTGACCCACCATCCAGCTCCTGCTTCTGGAGAAAAATGTTTCTCATGGAAAGATCAATGGCTGCACCTGCGCTTGCAGAGATGGGGTATGAGAAGGGGCCCCGTGCCTCCCCAGGGACGGGTTTTGGAGACACGGGCGCCCGCTCTGCAAAGGGCCCCTCTGTTTTAAGTGGCACTGGAGAAAGGGAGTTCCCATTTCACCCATCAGCCTTCGCTTTGATGCCCCTAATTCTCGGGCAGCACTGTGGGCTGGTGCCCGGCTCCGGCCCGGCGCAGGGTCTGGGGGGGCTGGGGCTGCCACGGCTGATGCCGTCCCCGTCCCCGCAGGTGGACATGTCGACTGTCACGGCCCAGGCTGGCTCCATCCTGAACACGCTGGTGCTGCGGGCGCAGGAGCTCGTCCTGCACTTGCACTCGCTCCAGGTGGACCGGCAGGAGTTCGTCTGCCTCAAGTTCCTCATCCTCTTCAGCCTCGGTGAGTGCCGTCGCGGGGGCACCGGGACAAGGTGCGGCTGCGCTCGGGGGTCACGGCCGTGCTGCCGTGGGGTCTCAGGGGGTGGGAGCATGGCTGGAGGGAGCACGTGCAGCCCAGGGTCCGGCCGTGCCGGCCGCTGCGCTGACGGGCGACGAAGGGGCTTTTAGTGAGGAGCCAGGAGCGAGGGCCGGGACCTGCTGGCTCCCCTGCCTTGCTGGGGGGTCCGAGATGTCTCCACGGCGGGGCCAGGCTCTGCCCCCGGCCGCAGGGGATGCTGCCAACCCGTCGGCCGAGCAGAGCCTGTTTTGGTCACTCGCCCGTCGCACCAGGCAGGGAAACAACCGGCTGATATGGCTGTGGCAAAACAGGCGTGTTGACAGCGGCCGGGAACAGCCCTATCTCCCGGGATTTGCGTCAGAGGGCCCGTGCCGCCGCAGCGGGGCAGGGGCTGCGTGCGGCTCCTGATTAGGGTCAGCCCCGGAGCCTGCGGTCGGGCCGAGGCGGCGGGTTCACACGGTCCTGCCTGACCTAGACAAAATACGCGTGAGCCGCAGGCGCTGCTGCCAGAGCCCGCAACGTCCCTGGGGCTGCGCAGCAGCTTTGTCCACTCCTGCCCCGCTCCCGCTCTGCTCCCGCCCTGGTCCTGCACTGATCCTGCCCCGCTCCCGCCCTGGCCACGCTGCCACCCCCACGGGGAGCATCTTCCCATCCGCCGCGGCCGGGGACGCGTCTCCTTTTCCCACGGGCGTTGCCCCGAGGCAGGGACACCCATCGCTCCCACCAGATGGGTGGGATCCACACCCATCGCTCCCACCAGAGCGATCTCAGCCCTCGGCGGGGCGGCACGGCCGCAGGCAACGCTGAGCACCACGGGGACCCCAGGGCGCCCGGCCACCTTCATTACTGGTGCCGACACCTTCCCCTCGGCCCCGTCCCAGCGGGAGATCTCACCTCCCGGCGCGAGGACAGCAGCAGGGCCTGTGAGGGGCTCAGCTGGCTGCCGCGCTCCCGGCTCGCACCTCTGCTGCCGCAGCTGCCTCACTTCCCACACCTCCGTGGCCGCTGCTAATTGCACGTACCCGGACAGGGCAGGAACCGGCATTTCCCCAGGGAAGCTTGTGCTTGGGTCCCTGCAGCGCCCGGGCGCCGGTGCTGAGCTGGGAAGGCGAGCCCAGCTCGGGGCAGCCCTGTCTCCATCCCCGTCCCCATCCCCGACCCCTTCTCCGCCCCTGTCCCAACGCCTCAGTGGGCACCGTGGGTCCCATCTGGGGGGGTCCTGCCAGCAGCTCTGTGCCCCATAGCCAAGTGCAGCAGGCCCCGAGCTGCACCCCGCGCCGTACGGACACCACTCTGTATTTCGGTACTTTGTTGCTTGACAGACAGTTTGCATCACCGTTTGTCACCGTCGCTGAGGAGCCAGCCTGCTCCAGGAGCAGCACTGCCACGGGGTTAATGGGTTAAGTGGGAACATCGACGTGCTGCAGGCAGTGGGAATCCGCTCCCCCGTCCGAGGGGCTGGGGTCAGGGCCAGTACGGTCCGAAGGACCCGCTGGTTTGACGCGGGCTCGCTGTGGCCGTGTCCCCGTAGCAGGCAGGTCCGGCAGCCGCGGGCGCCCCAGGGGCCCGGGCAGGGTGGGTATCTCGGGGGACGGGAGCCGTGCTGCCGTCCCAGCCTGCACCCGCGGCATCTCCTCCCGCAGCTTTCTTTTTCTCTAGAGCTGTTTTGAAATCCAGAGAAATTAGATACGATAATTTGCTGTTCAAACAGTGATAAGGTGTGGCACAAACAGTGCCTGAGCCGGGAAATAAAGGAGCCGGTGGGGCTCGTGCCCCGAGCTGGGACCTTCCCCAGCCGCTGCCCCGCGGGCTTGGCACCGGCAGGGCCGGTCACCCCACGCTGCCCCACGTCCCCCGCTGCTCCCGCCGCACGGCATGGCGCAGCACGGCACGGCGCAGCACGGCACGGCGAGCAGGAGCAGCGTCCTCCCGGAGCAGAGCCAGCACCGTGCCCGTTGCGGCTGCGGTTCCGCTTCCCCAGAGCAGCGGCTTTCAGGGAGGGCACGGAACCAAATATCTGTATTTTCCCATACATCATTTTGCCCCAAATCCAACTTTTTCTCTCCATATTGCAGAGCTCACTTGGAGTAATTTGCCCTTCGCAGGCTCAGCTGTAGAGGATGGGATTGTGTATTATGTGCAGGATGTAATTGCCTTTAACAAGAGAATTTCCACATTTACCACTCTGCCACAGCACAATCAAAGCCAAGCCCCGCTCACAAGAGCTGCCATTTGAGTTCTAAATAGATTTCTCTCCTGAGCAGGTAAAGAGATTTAATTAAAATTAGGGCTTCTCAAAATAGCAATATTTATGAGGACGGCACAGGTTAGCTTTGTTCTACAGAAGGGCTTAATAGAGCCTTAATGGATTGACCTATCATTCGATTTCATGACTTACATTCATGAAGCAGCTACTCTTGGGGAGGGGAGGAAGAGAGGCTTTTATAGCCCACATTCCCTTAAGCGTTTGCAATTTATCAGCAGCTTCTCCCAAACAAAAGGAGCTGTGAATAGGAAGAACACTTGAGGGCATAGAAATAATCCCAGGCATATCTGTATGTGTGATGGGAGGCTTTGTCACAGGACAGTCTTTGCAACTGCTGCAGTGTCTCTAAATGAAGTGAGTCAATGTTATTTGGACAACATTCTTTATTCCTTGCAGGAATGAAAAGATTATTCAAATATTCAATTAAACAGTGAATAGGGTCTTTCAGAGAACCAGGTGAGTTCATCGAGTAGAACTAGCTATTGTTGAGCCAACTCAGGGGATAGATTTGACATTTATCAATATAACTTCTTTTTTTTAATGACATGCACAATAACCTTATGCAGATAAAGAGATTTCATAACAACAACCTGGGGAGAAGGGAGACGGCCACAATAGGAGCAAATGTGCCGCAGGAGTGAAAAGGGAAGGGTGATCTGATAAAGTGCATCTTGGCACGACCCGCGGCACTTTGTGCCTGCGCCACGCAGCGCTCGGCCCGGCCGCGAAGCCCGGCCGCGGGCACGGCCGGAGGCTGCGTCTCCCCAGGGACCCCGCAGCCCCCCCGACCGCGCCTCCGCTCCCCGGGTTCTGCCCGAGCACGGGCCGGGGGCTCGCGGCTTCGCTGGGCTGGAGCAGAGCCAGGTGCCGTGGCCCCCGTGAAGGAGCCCTGTGGGGCCAGGTACTGGGGGGCCACGGACACCCCACCCGGCAGTCGGGGTCCCGTCCGCTCCCTCCTGCTCAGCCACCTCCGCCACCAGCACCGCGCTGTGCCCTCCCAACAGCTGCTCGGCCCTTTGGCTACAGCTGGGACCCAGCTGGGTCAAAGCCGTGTTTGATTCCCCTCTTTTTTGGGGTGAAAGCCAGAAATAAACTCCAAACACCCGACTGCCTTGGCCAGAACCTGTGCCCGGATTTCCCTGCTCCAGCCCGTGGGCGGGATGTGTCCGGGCTGCCAACACAGACCTGAATGTGGCCGTGCGTCAGCGGCTGCCGGACGTGGGCAGCAGGGCGGGCAGCGCCGTTACCCGAGCGCAGCGCTGCTGGGCGCCTCCGGGCCGTACGGTAAATCTAGTAAATCCACTTGCCCCAAGTGGACTCGGCGCCAGGGTTTGCGGCAAGGTCTCCTACGGGTGGGCACCGAGATACCGCCGCTGTGTGCAGCTGTAGCTGGCTGACGGGGCAGCGCACGGCACCGTTTCCCTAAAGCCACCAGAATCTGCGTACGGGGCCGGTTCAACGACGTGTTGCGCAGCTTGAAAACCTGTGCTTCGTTCACGGAGCGCTCATGGCAACCTGAGCACAGAGGCAGCGTCCTTGGAGGGCAGACCCCAGCTCAGGCTGCCCCAAAAACCTGGGGACACCCCGAGCCAGCAGCCTGGGCTGTCCCTGCGGTCACCCTCCTGCCACGGCCGCCGTCGCAGGGCAGTTACAGACCGGTCGTCCCCAGGGACAACCTCTGCCCTGGGGCTGTGCGTGCCCCGGCTCTGCAGGGCTGCCGTCGGGGCTGCCACGGCCCCTCGGCCGCCAGCCCCTGCCTGCACCTTGGTGCCCCTGCCTGCTGCGCCGCTTCCCACCCTGCAGGCAGCAGAGCTGGCAGCGGGATTAGGGGGGAGCTGCTGCGACCCTGGCAAGGCGCGGAGGATTAGGGTTTCCAGGCTGGTGAGCCCCGTTGCCACATTGGAAAGACGAGGTTTACCGGGGAATTAATTCAGCCGCTTCCCCGACCTTCAGGAATTAAAGGGGGCTGATGGCAACAGCTCCCTGTGTGTGGGTGCAGCCGGTAACAAGTTTCGGCTTTGCGGCTTTCTGGGTGGCGAGGGCAGGGGGGCACGGGCCCTCCTGCTGCTGACGGGGGTTTGGGCGTCCGTCTTCAGCACTGGGGGAGACGCGGGAGGCAGGGCGGCGATGGGGAGCCCATGGCCAGGCAGGGACAGGGCGCGGGACCCTTCCTGCCCTGCGTTCTCGTGCACAAGGGGTGTTGATGCGGGAGCAGGGGTTCCTCCTGGCGCAGCGCGTTACGGATGGGGCAGACACGTGGGTTTGGCACCGTTTCATCATCCCGTCCCCCCCTTGCAGACGTGAAGTACCTGGAGAACCACACGCTGGCTAAGGACGCTCAGGAGAAGGCCAACGCGGCGCTGCTGGAGTACACCGTCTGCCACTACCCCCACTCCACGGACAAGTTTCGCCAGCTGCTGCTGCGGCTGGCGGAGGTCCGGGCGCTGAGCATGCAGGCGGAGGAGTACCTCTACCACAAGCACCTGAGCGGGGAGGTGCCCTGCAACAACCTCCTCATCGAGATGCTGCACGCCAAGCGGACTTGAGCGCGGCCGCGAGCACAGACCCGGCGGAGCCCCGGCGCTGCCCGTGGCACGGCAAGGGCAGGATGCGCGCCCGGGGCTGGCAGGCCAGTGCCGTCTCTCCACCCCGCCTCTCTCAGTGATGCTATTTAACCTGTACTATTGGAAAAGTCCCAGATGGTTTATTTTAATACGCAGTAAGGACGGTTGATGGCTGCGGGGCCGTGGGCTCGGCTGCCAGGCTGCCCCATCGGCAGCACTGGCCCCCGGCTCCTCTGCACACCCGGTGCTCGACCTGTCGCCTGCCCGACCTGGCTCTGCAGCGTGAAGGAAGGGTAAAGCCTGTCCCGGCTTTTCTCCTATTTATGCTCCTCTCCTGCTGCCCCTGCGAGCTGTTTCTCCACTGCTGCCATCCCTCCCCCAACCCTGCCCCATGTCTCAGGGCCCCTCGTGCACAGGGCAGGGGAGAGGCGAGGCGAACCCCCCGGGCTGTGGTTTCGCGGCAGTCGGGGTGTCCCCAGGCACCGGCACGGAGGCAGAGGATTTCTGCAGGAGCCAAGCAGAACGCCGGGGCCGGGGCCGGGGCTGGGGACGTCAGCCCCACGCAGCCGTGCCGGGACCCCAAGGTGCACGTGCCGGGGTCCCCGTTCCTGGCTCCCCGCAGCATTGCTGCCTGCTCTGCATCCCGCCGCTGCCCCGGCCAAGCAAGGGCAGGCGGGGACGGCCAGTGCTGACCCCTCGGCTGAGACGCGTTTCCTCAGCACTTGCCAGTGCTGGAGGGACCAGCCGTGGCTTTGCAGCCCATGGCACCCGTAATGCCCGGAGCCCATGGGTGTCTATGGCCAGCACGTCTCTGGGATGTCACAGCTTTGCTGCAGAGGCTGTAAGAGATTCGGTACCGGGAGCCGGGGACCGTCCTCGGGACACCTTGGGCCCACGGCCCTGCCGCTGCACCCTCGGTGCCAGCACAACGTCCCTGTGGCTGGAAAGCTTTGCAGGTCATGGTGCCCAGGCGACATCGGCACCGCGATCCGAGCTGGTTCCCAAAGCGCAAGGGCAGGGTGGCCCCAGGACGGTGGCCCCGGGCAGCGCGGGTCCTGCCTCGCTCCAGCGGTCAGCCGTGTCCCGGCAGCGCCTGGAGAGCAGCCAAGGGGCCGGACGGGGCCGAGGACGGACCCTGTCCCCTTCCCGCCCGCAGGTGACGCTGGCAGAGCAGCCGGGCGGGAGGGAGGGGCAGGGCCCAGCCCCTGCACCGCAGGTGCCGGGGCAGCAGCAGGTCCAGGCTGCGAAGAACCCAGAGCTGCCCAGGGGCACGTGCCCAGGGGCTCGGGGGAGCTGGGGGGGCTTTGCAGCCCCCTTCTGCATTTACCTGCCCAAGCGCGTGGGTAAGGAGTAACAAGAATTGTCCCGCGCTTCACGCTGGGCCGAGCTGAGCCGCCAGACCCCCGTCGCGCTCTGCCGTGTCCCCGGGTGACATCAAATGCTGCGCTGAAGCCACAAGCGAAGAGCTGTCGGTTCCTCTCCCGTCGCGGGACAGGGCCTCACAGACACGACCGGGCGGCACTGGGGGGCTGCAGCCCCCGGAGCTGGGACGTGCCAGACTCTCGCTGCTGCTTTCTCTCGATCTCGGCCATGCTCTCCTCTCCTCCCGCTCCGCTGCCACCGCCGGGCAGCCCAGCACGGCCACCCCACCACGGCCGGGCCCCCAGCGCGGCCGGGCTTGGTTCAGGTTTGTTTTCCACGGTGGGTGCTTGCTCCTCGTCTGGAGGGGGCTGTCATCCGCCGCGGCTCTGCGCAGAGCCGGTGCCTTGAGGAGCTGCAGACGCTGCGCCCGGAGCCGTGCGGTTTATGGAAGCTTGTTAGATGCAGAAGAGCATGTTTGTCTCTGCTTTTCAACATGTTTGTGCATTTTCCTCCTGAAGTCTGTGGTTCGGTTTCACCTTCTTCTTTTTGTGAACTTAAAGAACTGGAGAAAATGGTTTGGGAGGTAAAAGACGTTTTATTTTCAGAAAATGAAAAGTGTCCTTAAGTGTCTCTCTCTCTCTCTCTCTGTCTTCACATCCTTTTCTCCCTCTCATCCCTCCCCTTCCCCACTCCCCACCCTTCCTTCCCAGGCAGGAGGTTACCAACTTCCTTGTCAGGAGCAAACCACTGTAATAAATTTTGCAGTTCATTTAAAAGGCAGACTTTGTCTTTTTTGACCGTCTTTCTAACCCTCCTTCTTGGTGCCATCCGCTCCTCCTGGCTCCCCACGCGCAGTGGGATGCCCTGCCCGGTGTCCCCGCAGGAGAGCGGTGCTTGGCCCCGGCAAGCCCCCGGTGCCCCCGGGCGTCTCTCCGGGAGTGCCGCTGCCTTCTGCGGGACCCCGACACTACGGCTGCGGGAGGGGGCCACTGCTGCGGTGTGATTCAAGGCATTGGTGACTCAGGATCTGGCTCAAAGTGCTGCTGGGAATTGCCGTAGCGACTCTGAGCGTGTTTTGCAAGTGAGCTCACGAGTGACACCGTTTATGAGCAATTACCTTAGACACGGGATTTTTCATGTAGCCTTTGGTGGTCACTGTGGCTGAGAGCCCCCGGTGTGCTGTGCACTGTGGCAGGGAGCAAAAACACGGCAAAGCACAGAGCTCTGCAGTAGCTTTCATGACCTGTCCGTAACTATTTCAGCGCTGGGAAGTGCCCCATGCCCTGGCTCTCCCCGATCCCAGCAGCCGGAGATGCCGCTTGGCTGACTGCGATAACCGCAGCGACGGTCTGCGCTCACACCTCGCTCTTCTGACCAGCGCAGGGCTGCTCTAGGGCCGCAGTTCCCAACAACGCTTAAATGCACGCTGGCCAGCACGCGCCGCGCTGAGAGCAGGGCACGCAGCGCAGCACGGCAGACAGCGCACGGGGGAGCGCAGCGCCCTGGGCCCCTGCGCCGCGGCCAAACCCCCCGCCCCTGCGTTCAGCCACTGCACGCTGCCACACCTGAACCCGAGCCCATTCCCATGGATGCACTGCCACAAGGAGAGGAGGTTGCCTTTAAAATCAGCATTTACTGTCATCATAATCAGCAAAACCCCCAACGCGTTTTATGTGCTCTAACCACTAGGGACGTAACAGGAGAACGAGTCGGATGCAAAGAACAGAGGGAGATAAAACATAAGCCCAGCTGGCGAGGGGCCACGCCAGCCGGGTGGGAGCCCCGGGAGGAGCAGGGAGAGGATTTTTGTCCTAAACAGCAGAAGATGCTATTGAAGTCAGCCGCTTTAGAAAAGACGTGAAGCCAGCCTCTGTCTTCCTTAGCGCATGTGCTTCCTACGCGGCCTGTCCCCAGCCCTGCCCCGGAACAGCAGCGGGGCTGGGCAAGGCAGCCGTCCCCGCTGGCACGGGAGCGCGGGCGCGCCGCCCGGGCACGGCTCCCGCAGGCAAAGCCGGGCTCTCTCCCATGCCACCTGCTCCAGGTCCCCCAAGCCAAACAAGCTCTACCGGCAGCAACAACAAACACACGCAACCACGTGCTGCCGGCAGTGCCGTGGGGCGGCTGGCGGCAGCGCCGCCCAGGCCAGGCTTGGCTGCCCTGGCAGAGGCTACACGAGCTGCGGGGACGCCCAGGCCGGCACGCAGGCTGGGCAGGAGTCCCGACGAGTACCTGCCTGCTGGCTGCCTGCCCCCGGAGAGGAGCAGGGCAGTCTTCAGCAGCAGATGAAGCCCCGTGAGACCCCACGCTACCCCAGTCCCGCCTCGGTTTTGTCTGCACACGCCGCTAGGAAGAAGCACAGGACTAACAACTCTGCCTGGGCTGGGACAGCCCTCCGCATGGAAGCCAGCTCCTCCGACCCGCCGTCCTCCCGGCTGCTGGAAGAGCCTCGGCGTTGTGGACCCATCACCCAGAAACTTCTCAGAAACCTAAAGCAAAAGAGAGACGGTCTCAGCTGCACCGGCAGGGAGGGGAGGGCAGGGGTCCGGAGCAGCGGGGGCACCGGTGGGGGTCCCACAGCGCGCTGGGAGAAAGCACAGCCCAAACCTGCCACAGGACAGAGCGCGTAGGATGGAGCACGGCCAGCCCTGCCTCTCGCTGGGGCGGCTCTGCCATCCCACGGCCCCCCCTACTCCTTTAGGGGTCTCTGAAATACGGTCCTTATGGCAGGGAGCCAAAGCAGCCTCCGTGCACGGGGCTGGGGCTGTAAGGAGAAACCTTTTCTTCCCCCCGCTCAGTAATTAGTCCACTGTGCGCAGCGCCAAGCTCTGAGAGTGCTGAAGAATGAGGTTTAAATGGGATTTAATGAAAATACCAGCGCTACCGTGGCAGAGAGCGCTCATGTCACATGGGCTGCACCTCCTTCCGTCAGGGCATGAGGCACCTCTGCCCGTCGGGAAGGACCGTGGCATGGACGGCAGTGGCGATCCCACCGCAGGGCAGCCTAGCAGGGTCGGCACGGGGGGGTCTGAATGCCCTGAGTGCCCGCGACACTCGGGTGCTTTACTGGCGTTGAATCCCAAAGACTCATAATGTCCTTATTATTTTAAAACCAATCTTATTTAACACGGTATGGTGAGAGTTGCAGAATTACTCAATATTGATCACAGAAAGGCTGGGCCATGGAGACAAGATCCATGTTGCTATGTGTGGCTTAGCAACATATACATGTATTCAAACAGAATAATGAAATTATCGTGGGGAAACAAAGCAGCCATCACTTGAAGAGATGGAGGATGTGGAGGCCTCTTGGAGCTCTTGTTTGCCAAGACAAGGAAGACGGTACTTATTGTTTGTGCAAATATGTGAACCCCCCCAGCCATCCCCTGCTTACATAAAGGGTGTAATGAATCCGGGCAGTGCGCTCGCTGCAACGCGCAGCTTTGTACAGCTGGGCTGGAGCTCATTACTGCGGAAACGTGCGGCCTCTCCGAGTGAATTGAGTCCTTGCAGGGGCAGCCCTAATACTGGGGGTGGGGAGGCGGGGAGGGACCCACAGGGCAGAGCGCAGCCCGCGCCTGCCTCCTGGCCACAGCCACGCCGCAAAACTCCTCATTTCTGTGGTTCTGCGACGGGCCTGGTGTTTACCTGCGTTTTATCCACCCTCACACGTGTTAACGCTCCGCTGGGAGCCCATCCCACCTCCCGCCATGGACCCACTGGCTGCCTCTCGCACGTGGAGCCAGCCCGGTGCCCACAGCTCTCTCAGGAGCACAGCTGAGGCGCTGGAGCAGCGAAGAGGTGGATCCCACCCCAGATCCAGCACAGCTTTCCTGGGAGATGGCGAGCATTCTAATCTAGTCTGAAGTCATTTAAGCCCCAAGTCTCCCACGGGTGCCGGGGGTCCGGCACTCCTCCTGCCCACCAGCTCTCCCCACCGGACTGCAGAGCGGGCAGGCTCCTCCGGGGTCTCTGCGTGACCTCCTGCAAGCCTGCTGCTGGGACCACCGTAATTTTCATTAGAGCTGGCTGGAAATTTTCAAATAAAGATATCTGGGGCAAAAGACGTCTCTTTTCAATAACTATTCTGGGAGAAAATAAATAGAGGAGGGGAAGCAGTGTCTGTTGAAATGATTTGTCTCTCGTTCACCATCAAGCACACGGGTTTATGGTTTGCTTCCCCTGGAGCTGTTATCCCCAAGAGCTGCACAGCATTTTGCTTTGTTGAACAAGCTGTGAAAACGGGAGCCTGTGCAACACTGAGCTGCCCTGGGGTCTTCCAGGCATTACTACAGCTGGGCATTACTGCCTGTTATTTTTTTTTTATAAGCGGGAAGCACTTGTCTTTGAGCCCGGCTCCTCAGAGCAGCGCAGCGTAGCCGGCACCAGCGCTGTGCCGCACGCCAGCTTGCACGTACACAAGTGTGCAGAGGAGTGCTCTTCTGGTTCAAGGAGATCTTCTCGTTCACCCCAGGCTGAAGGACTGCCCAACCACGGGCTCCCTCACCCCGGGGCGCGCGAGGAGCCGCTCTCGGTGCTAGCGGAGAGGGTGGCCGTGCGCAGCGCTGCCCCGCACCCACCGGCTGCTTCCACGGCCGTCGTGCATCAGCCGGCACGCCAAGGGGCAGGCGCCGAGCCCAGCCCGGCATCCCCACCATCCTCTGGGCTGACCCAGGCTTTTAAAAATATACTGAGGGCTTACCTGCGAAAACAAAACCAAACTAAACAACCCACCTCTTTGCACAGCTGGAGTTTAATTACACATGTGGAGCAGGTGAGGGTGAGAGTGTGGGGGGACAGTGCACAAATGCACGTGCTGGCTGTAGGTCTTGCTGTCTCTGAGACCCCACTCCTACGCCTGAAATGCCGCAGCACATTTACTCCCGGATGCCACCGTTTCTGCCTTTCTCATGTGTCCACTGTGGGGAGGAAAGCCGCAATGCTTCTGGGTGGCATCGTCTCGAAAATAGTCTAAGCATGCCCTGCTTAGACACTTAATGTGGAGTAAAATCAGAAACCTGCTAATGCACTGCTTCCTTTGACAAAAGAGAATGTAACAATGCAGAAAAAAAGAATATCAATCCATCCCCAGTGCTTCTTCACTGTGCTGTCTACTTGAGTGACCCCATCCAGAGACTGCACTGAGCGTGCTGGGAGTACTCAGCAGTGGCTGGTAAAAAAAATAAAGCTAAATATGCTACACCCGTACCCCGAAGAGCTGGTGACTTGCCCAAAGCCAGGCAGGGAAGTTGGGGCGGGAGCAGGGAGCTGCGGCCGGCCGGCCTCTCCCCAGCACTGCAGTTGAGCAGAGGTCTGGGGCTTAGGAGGGATTTCTGGCTTTAATTCTACCCACCTCCATGGCGACATTGGCCTTTCTACAACCTGAAACAGAAGCAGCCAAATGGCTGCTTTTAAGCTCATAAATCCAGCCCCGTCTGAGCACCCCACCTTCCCTGGCTGCCCTTCTTTGGGAGCAAGTCACTTCTAACACCCGCCAGCGCTTTCTGCAGCAGCTGCTGGTTTAAAATACCCCATGGCAGCAAAGAGCCGTCGCCAGCCCTGAAAGCAGGCCGGGTCTTGCCAAGCAGCGAGGTGTGCCAGTCCCTGCTGTGCCTCAAGGACCGGCCGTGCTGGGATGCGCGGGCAGAGCACTCCGCATCAGGGACCCGCGGGTACCCGCTGCCCCTCTACTGCCTGCCAAGGCCTGCGACCCGCAGCTTCGCTGTAACGGAGGGGCCCGAGGCGCTGGTGTGCAGCAAGCTGCAGACGCGGAGAGGCAGCACGAAAGGTGCAGAGACACGGGGAGAAACCAGGCGGGTGCTGTGAGACAGGCACCCTCGGCTGAGCCACCAGTGCTGCTGGGGAGAGGCAGCGCAAGCAGCACCGGGGCTTCGTACCCCCCCCCCCCCCCAATCTGTTCAGGGGGACGCAGATCTCCCGACAGCCTGGCCAGGACTGCACCCACCAGGGCAGTTTGGAAATAAAACCCTTCCTAAAGCCCGAGCAAAAATCACCTGCCCTCTGGGCAGCACTCCGCCATGCAACCACAGAAACCAGTATCAGCAGTAACAAAAATTAAAGAAAATGATGTAGGCAAATGTTACCTGAGGATTTGAACGCTGTCAGCTCTACAGCCTGAAAGAGGGGAGAACATTTGTTAGCGGAAGGTACAGGTCTTATTGCTTCGCTGCTGGCAACACCCCCGCACGCTCCCCGGGCCAGGCAGGGCTCCCCAGCACCCAGCTGCTGCACCACACTCTTCCTCCCGCTGAGCCACCGCGCAGGCTGGGAGCGGGAACCTTCATCCCCATCCCCGAGGGACGGGCACCTTGCCCAGAGCCCTGGACACAGCTGCACCACCTCTCGGCAGTGCCTGCGGGGCGAGCTGCCGCCCCGCTCCGCTCGCCCTTCCGGGGACCCCGGCAGCCCCGGCAGGCTGGACACCATGCTGGAGACCACGGGAAAACCCAGGAGAAGAGGAGAGAGAACTTCTTCTCCCCTGTGCTGTGGCGGAAAGAGCACGCACAAGCCTGCACCCCGTGCTTAAGTGGATGGTTAATGCTCTGCGAGGTGTGAAATTCCTGCTCCCAGCCCAACAGCAATAAATATCACCAAACAACATTTAAAAAAGCTGAAACACAAAGAACATCTTGTCTGTGTTTGTATCTTCACTCACTCAGTGCTTTGTCATTTTAAGTGTTTTCAAACGTTTTTAAGTAGCGTCTTCTCTTCATCCAAACTATTGTGCAGCTGCCAGTGACATTCTTAATTCACCGCTCCTCCAGCGAGTGCCGTGACTCATTTAGCCAGGGAGCAGGAGGAACAGCACTGACTTACGTAACGAACGAGCACCCACAGCAGCACCCATCCAGCGGAGGGTAGCACCATCCCGGGCACCGCTACGCCGACCACCCCTGTGCTGACGATGGGGCTCGGATGGAAGCTCCCCGCAGCCCGGGCCGGCTCGGCACCGCGGGGCTCACACCGACGGAGCACCGAGAGCCGCGCTGCCGCAGAGCCGACCTGCACGGGCAGGGGGGCCGTGGCCCCTCTCCGCAGGCAGGCACCGGCAGCAGCCTCCCCTTTTGAAGGCTGCTGCGTCCATGTTAGTTAGAAAGGAAACAAGTACATAAAAAATGCAATGTTTAACCAGCAAAGATACAGTGAAATCCTCGGTGACCCTCACACGGAGGAAAGCGCTTTCTGTCTTTGCCTGCTAGGAAATGCCATGGCCTTGGCATTTCAGGGATCTGCTGCCTCCTAATGCTCCCTGCCTTAGGGAACTCAGGCCCCTGGGCTAATCCCTTTGGCCCACGTCTCGTATCTGGTGCCAGGAGCTTAGCCCTGGTCCCGGTTTACACGGCCAGCACCTGGCTGGCTGAGAAAAGCATCACCTGCGAATGAATCCCGGTTGGTGTTCAGCACGAGGGGAGGAACAGCATTAACCACAATATAAATCATGGGAGATGAAAATATGGATTTTATTGAGTGGCTTCAAAACGATATGCCAGCTATAGAAGTATTATCTATTGGATAAATAAGAGCTGTCTATGTGACACAGGTTTTCAAAGGATAAATATTAGAGAGGGAGAGAGAGATCCTTCAGTGAAAGACTCATATGAAAGTAGTGTTGGATTTTATTCTGAGGAAATTACAGCACTTGTATGTCAAGTGCACAAGGACTGATGATCATTTCAATAGTGGGAGATGGAAGTGGTATCAGAGTAGTCAAATTTAAATTGTTCCCTGCTTTAGGCCATACCTCGCTGAGCTCTACATCACACTCCTGCAGGCAGCACACCCAGCCTGCCCTCCCTGGAGGCATGCGGCTCGCCCACCGCAGGGACAGGGAGCCCCTGCTGCCCCGTTTTAATTTGCTGCCCCTGGAAGTCTCCTGCCTTGATCCGTACCAACCTCGGCTTGGTGCTTTACTGGCTCAAATTCCCTGGCTCCTTCTGTTCCTGTACGCCCCTGCCACAATCACTCTCCCGGCGCGGCAGCGGGGCTGGTTCCCCATCGGCTCGGGCGTGAGCTCCCACCTTGGAAATCGGCCGTTCTGGGGCCTCCTCTCTCCTGCCCCAGAACGTGCGCTCTCCCCCATTGCCCTCTGCAGCCTGCCCCTGCCCAGGCCAGCGCCAGCTCAGGCGATCACCTCCCGAGCCGAGCCCTGCTCTCCCAGCACAGCCAAGGCCACTGGCCAGGAGCTCCTGCCTGCCAGCCCGCCTTGCTCTCCATCTGATGCTCCTACAGAAGACAGCAAACACTCAGTTGCATCTGCCTTGACTACCAGGAGTGGCCACTACAGGCACGAAAACACGTATCTCAAATGATTTAAATGACTTAAATCAATACACTGCTAATAACAAGTATGTATTTTAATAAACCAGAGTCTTCAGGATGTGTATCAAAACCATCTTGGTTTTGATAGACAGGCCGTGTGTCCGGACTGGCCCTCAGGAGGAGAGCACGCGCGCTGTGCCGGCACGCTGCCTGGTCCCTCTCCCACACCCAGCAATTTCTGCAACACCCTGGGACGGGGGGGATCGGCCTTACCCTCAGTCTGCGCACGGGGGGATGAGTCAGGCAGCTTCTGGGACTTGCTCAACATGAAACATTGAATTTGTGCCAGAGCTGGTAACGCTACCAGGTGTCCGGAGTGCCAGCCCTCGCTGGAACCGTTGGACACCATTCCTACGTAACTACCACGCTCTGTGTATGGATGAAGGTGGAAGAATAACAGAAAACATTACATACCGGCCTCTCGGGTGACATAATTGATGAAATCCCCATGGGAATTTTGGCTCCAAAATTTCCTAGGAGGTGAAGCAACACAATGAGTTTGGAGACTAGAGAGTAGAAATATTCATGCTTTACCAAGAACTTGGTGCTTTGTGTCCCCTGAGTATCTCCCACTGAAGCAAAGGGACCAAACAGGTTACCTGCATAATTGCACCCACAAACTGGTTGGAGCATGCAACACCTTTTTTCCCGGAAGCTAAAAACCCTATTCCATACTGCCACCTTTGCCTAGCCTTCTCCAGAAAAGTCATTTTAAGACACAAACATGGATTCTTGCCTCAAGAGAACGCCATGCTGCCTAACACAGGGATGAGACCCCCTGCCCACGCCCAGCCAGCCTGCAGGCATGAACCCGATCCCTCCGAGATCCACACGCACGCGGTCCCTGCCTTCCCTGGGAATCCTTCATCCCGTGCTGCACTTGCAGCGCCAGACCCCAAGTGCTCGCATAGGCACACTGTGCAAACGGGTTCAAGGCAGTACCAAGTGAACGTGCACTAAAATTCAAGCCTTGGGAATAACAATTTTACTGAGGTCTCATCGCACAGCCGGGGCCAACAGCACCACCACCAACCCTCTTTACCTTTGTTGGCGATGTTCTTCACTGGAGGGTCTTTCTGCACAGGGCTCGACAAGGCACTCTCCGCTGCAGTAGGACTCAGTTTCCCTGTCTCCCAGGAGGTCGTGTTTCTTGGACTTGATAAGTAGTTGATGGGATGCGAGCAGTTCTGTAATGACAGGGAAGAGATACAGGACAGTGAAAATTGTAACGTGCGTCTTTGCTGGATCTAGGTCCAACTTTAAAGATCTATTTCATCTGCACTGGGGCACCCGGGACTTTGACTCCCACCCCACCCTGGTACAGCAGGCTGCTGCCTGATCAGGGTAGATTATCTTTGGGTCTGCATCGTCCAACAGGACAGCCAAGAAGGGAGACAGCCTCTGCCACTCTCCCTACATAGGACAAGCGGGGAGAAAAATAAGACTTCTTTCCATCGTCTCCTCAAAGGGGCCCAAACGTACACCTAGGGCCCTCCTCTGGCGGGTGCACGATGAACGAAGGGAGCAGCAGGGCTTCCTTGCAACTTACCGTGAATGAGAGTGCTTTCTTCTTGTCCTTCATCCTCTGGATGGCATTCCTCACCTGAAGCAGAGCAAGGACATTAGAGAGGGCCACAGCAGCTCTAGCAGAGCAAGAGATCCTCCAGCAAGTCATGGAGAAAAAGCAGTCACTGTCCCAGAAGCAGTCGGGGCTACGCTGCCTGTTGCACCTACAGCCCCAGCTACCCCCTTGGCTGCTAATAAACAGCTGCTTGACGAGTGACTGAGCCCCAGCCTGCGGCATCTCTTACCTCGCTGTTATAGATTGCATAGACCAGGAATATGTACAGGCCCTGAAAAGGAGAGAGCACAGGAAGGGTTAGAGATGCCCAGCTGGTTTGTGCTACTCTGCTTGTGAGGAAATGGGTTTGATGAGCACTAGAATGGGTGAGGACCCAGGCTAAGGGGAGAGGCACAGGCGGTGGGCACGGCACAGCCAGGGACAGCTGGGCAGGAAGGACCTTCCTTAAAATGACACTTGAGACCAGGCTGTTCACAGAGAGTCCAAAGGAGAGACGGTCCCTGCCCCAGCCCCTCTTCCTTCTCCTCCCATTTCATTTGGGGGGAGCAGGCATCTCTCACTGGGCACTCTGCTTCCCGAGCCCGAAGCTCTCCCACACTCCCATTCACTCGTGCATGCAAAATCCCCCAGGAAACACCTCCTTCAGATCTCAGAAGCAGAAACCAGCAGGAATTAATTGCTAGGGGAACTGAAATCCGGGAAGCAGACCTCTCTTCCCACTGAGCACCGACCCGTGGGGGGCTGTCACCAGTCTCCCACAGACCAAGTGCAGCATGATGCCAGGGACAGTTCCTCTGTCCCATGCAGTGACAGACCACAGCATTAACAGGACCCTCCGACCCAAATTCAGCGGGGTACGGACCCAGAGGCTTTGCTCAGCCCCTTCCCGCCAGCACGCCGGGGCTCCGGCAGCAGAGTCTCGGCCACCCTCTCCCTGCTTGCCGAACCGGCGCTGCTGCATGCACACACCGAGGACCGGCAAGCAACGACACGCTCTGCCACGACCAAACGCTCGGCCACAGCTACGTGCCCAGGGCCCGTGTGGGATGTGCTCAGGGAAAGTGCCCGGGGCAGGGCCGGAGTGAGCATCGCCTGGAGGCCACAGCCTGGGGCTAATTACAGCTCCAGACCAACAATTCTGGCCTTAAGGCAGCCCTATCTGGCCCACCAGATTTATGTTATATCTGTGGGGTGTTTGTTATCGCAGCTAGATAAATCAGCTGCAGCAAGAAAAGTAATCCATCTTGTCTTCAATGAGCCTTGCTCTTCATCTGCGAGCTCTTGGCAGGCGTAATGGTAGCAGTACCCTGGCGCCGTGCCATGACCTGTCCTTCAGCCAGCAATGCTGGTCACTCCCCCAGACCAGATTTCTGGCCAGGCTGCCAAGGCAGGTCTTCCTTGAAATAATCATTCTGGATGAGCGCAGGGAGGGGGGGAGCGGCGAGGTCGGCTGGGAGGAGAGCAAGGAAGGAGAGGAGGCCCAGCTGCAGCGGCGGGCGGAAGCGGAGCCACGGCTCCGGAGGAGCCCGCTCCTGCCCGCGCTCCTGCCCGCGCGCCATCTTCTCCCGGCAGGGCCTGCGATGCTCCGGCCCCCGCGGCTCCCCGCTCGCAGCGGGGCGGGCGCTGGGTGGCCGCAGGCGGGAGCGCAGCACGTGCCGGGGCCCGCAGAGCGGGACGGGTGCTCCTGCCTGCTGTCGTCTGTCCTGCCGCGCTCCGCACGGCCCACCTGGGAGCAACGCCGCCTCCTGCTCCTCTCACCGGAGACGGGTGAGTGGCTCTGTGAGTCCCTGCCCTGAGCCAGCCTCAGGACCATCATTCCAGCTCTACCAGTTCAAATGGAGCCAGCAGGTTTTACCCATGCTCTTTCTCAACAGCGGGCGCCTCGGCCCAGCGCTCCGTGCTTGGCAGGGTGTTGGTGCTGCTGCCTCCGAAACGCTGGGCTGGAGGGAAGGCGCTGCCCCTGCTCGCCAGCCTGCAGGGCAGCCGCCCCGGCCACCTCCAGCGCAGCACCGCTCCGTCTGGCCTTTCAGTCACTCGGCTGAATTCCTGTGCTGCCTGGCTAGAGAAGGAGTTGTCATTTTTGGTGTCGACGCACACAGTAACCTTGAAGACAGGCTTTGGTTTCCGCAGATAAACAGAAAGCAGTCAAACAAACAAACAGCCACAGCAGCAAAACTTTCCTGCACAACACTAGCGCATGAAGAAGCACGCTGGCCTTAAAGGAAATTCCAAGGCGATCCCTAAGACAGTCAGCAAAGGGGCTGAACTGGGATGGTTTTACCCCTGCTTTCTCTCAACTCCACAGCTTCCCACCAGCATCACAATTTCTTTTCTGGGGTAATCTGCAAATTGACCTGAACTCGGTAATCACGGGACAGAAGGCAAACAAGCACAGCGTATCCACGGGCAAACCCTCGGCGGTCTGTCCACACAACAGCCACGGCTCCTACTGAGCTTTAGGAGAAAAACAAAAGCAGCAATAACTTAGAAAACAAGGGGAGAAAACAAATCCTGATCCAGCACACACCTCAGCTCCTATCTCACCCAAGGTAGATGTCGTGGCTTGTGAGAGAGGGTCTCAGCAGAGGTAGCATCCAGAGGACACATTTATTCATTTCAGGGAAAAAACCCCATATGCCCAGCATCCATGTTACGACAGCCAGCATCCCACAGCCCCGCAGTGACGAACCAACGGCTGAGCGAGCCCTGGAGCGTGCAGCCTGGGCACTGACATTGTCAGGCCACAGTCAAGGGGTATCAGCAGTCACTGAACCAGGGAACTTGTCATGGGATTTCCCCTGCCATGCCGGGTTGCAGAGGAAAAAGCAGCCCTGAGTGCTACTGGAAAGCAGCTCTCCTGAAGGTTATCCAAGCCCGAGATCCTGAGCAGGACCCCTCTGGTGTGACACACGTGCTCATGTTTTTACAGCACGAACACTGAGGCAAGGCAGAAGACGACTGCCAGGATGGTGCTGGGACGCTGTGCTCGGATCCGCCTCTCTGCTGATGTTGATGGAGTTCACCCGAGCTGAGAAATGGGTTTTTTTTCTGTGAATGAAAAGGTACTGGTGCTGTTCTCAGCTCCGTTCACCTCATCACAGCACTGAGCCTGGAGTTCTCTTCTGCTCAATAACTTAAGCGTGGCATGAGGAGGCAAGGAGAACCGATGCTATATTTAATTACAGTTAGGACCGGCCTCCTGCTACCCTTCTGATACCCTTAATAGTGGAGACGTGGAGAGGCGGTCCTCGTCTGGCCTTGGAACATCCCATCTGAGAGCCGACGGATGTGCGTGAGCAGCGCCCAGCCGCTGGACCAGCGCCAGCCACAGGCAGAACATCCCTGGAGCAACCACCCCTCTTGTGCACGTGGTGATAACGCCGCATTTCACCCTTGGAGAGCTGGGCCAATGCTACGCTGAAACCAGCCAAGTATGCCAGAGGGAAGCACTGCGAACTCTGCTGCTCCGTAGGTGAAAGCTGCAGCGGGGGCCATTTTGTACTGCATCCAAAGGAAAAAAGGGAGATTCCTGGAGAACCCTTTGGATCCCAGTGGTTTGGAGGGTAGTACCCAGTTGCTCTCTTGACTTGGAGCCCCCGGAGCGGGATTTGTCCTCCAGCCCTGGGCAAGGGACTCTGAAAAACGTATCTGTGGATCTCCAGTGCAAAGGGCCAGGGCCGCCTGTGTGCGTACCCCCAGGCGCTACGGCACAATCTTAGCCCCAGGGGCTGGGCCGAGCCTGGGCCGCTCCCCCGGCCGGCTCCCTGCCTGCTGCAGGGGCCTCCCTCCGCGCCTTCACAGCATCACAGAATCGTATAGGTTGGAAAAGACCTTTAAGATCATCGAGTCCAACCGTAAACCTAACGCTACCAAGACCACCACTACACCGTGTCCCCAAGCACCTCAGCCAAACGTCCGTTACAGACCCCCAGGGATGGCGTCCTCCCCCGCGGCCCCCCGCCCCGCGCAGGCCGGGAGCAGCGCGCTCAGCGCTGCTCGAGCTCCATCTACAGCTGCTGCTCCCGAGGCTTGGGAAGCTCCTGCCAACAAGGGGGCCGATGCTTTGAATCGCAGGTGGCAAGCACGTATCCTGGGACTTTTTGTCACCATGTGTCCCTGAGTTTCAGATATCCCGAGCTCCTGGGAACAGTCCTAGCTCAGTGCAGAACCGAGCGCTCCTGGCTGCTGTGACTAATAGAATTTGCTTTGCTCTCTTAACCACATACAGGCTGCTGAAAGCTTTAAACTCTTTTGATGAAATCAGTAAACTTAGAAGCAAATATTAAGTATTGCTTTACACACCAGGGTTACTTTCTGCCCTACAGAGATCCCTATTAATACCAACATATTAACAACATGACTCTGAAGTATGGTAGTTACAGCCATGGCCCTGGAAGACACCAAGACAAGCAAATAGCCTTAAAAATGTAGCCAGATGATGCTACCTAAAGAGGAATGACAAGGCTGAAGGAGATGACATGACTCACCCAAGGTCTTGCAAGTCAGAGCTAGGAACAGCACACAGACTTCCAGCCTCCCCGTGCGAGGCTCTGATCACCAGCGCACATCGCAAGCTGTTCCACCTAACGCTCCTGCATCCCATCAGATTCCAGTGCAGCTCTCACTGGGCACTGGGAGCATCCCTGGGGAGCAGCTGCATGGCTGCAGACAATACGGATTTTAGGGGTAAAGATTTTCAGTCCCTGATTCTTGATTCTTCTTCTCGCGTCTCCCTGCAATAAAGCTGACCTCCGGGCAAAGGGAAGGTGGTTCTGCCTGTACAGTCCTTGGGCCACCACCTCTAAGTATGTCTGAACATGAACCAGATGGAAAACCCTCATCCTAGAACACACACCACCTAAGCAGCAATCCAACACACTGCGGCTGGATGAGACCTTTGAGACGTTCTCCATGAACAGCCCTATTCTAACAGCGATGCTGGCACACGTGGCCCATCCCTGCCCTGTAGGAACGAGGCTCATTTCACTGATGCAAATAGCAGGTGGGATGTCTGCCCCATTAAACTGGACAGTTACCATTTTAATTATCCATTAAATGACCAAATCAAAACTCTAATGAAGTTCCCTTCAAGCACGTCAGTTTGGAAGTGTCATTTTGCAACCATGCTAATGTCAGAAAAATCTAACATGAGAAACAAGATTTCAGCTGGAAAGCTGTGGCACCAGTAGGACACTCCAGCGACTGGTGCTGAAGGGCCGTTAGATGAATAAGCTCTCCAGAGCTGTATTTCCTATCTTGGGAGCATGAACTTAGTTTCCTCTGACAAAACAGCCCAGCAGCTTGGCAAAGCTGGGTTGGGCTTCAGAGCTGACAAATGTCCCCGCCTATCAGGACAGGTAGAGTAGGCTGAAGCACAAGAAACTGCAGATACCTGCTGGGCTGTGATGTGAGGATCCACCTGGTACAGGACTCACCTGGAGGGAGTTCAGCACGATGAAGACGTAGGCCCAAATGATGCTGAGGTGGACAAGGACCCCACACACCCAGGTCAGCCCCAGCACGGGCAGCAGCACCAGGATGGGCTTGGCTGTGGCCCTGTCAGGAAGAAGAGCTCAGGGTCACCTGGGTGCATTTCAAAGCCGAAACACTGCGCACTGGCACCCGCCTCCCAGGCACCAGCTCTCCACGGGGGTCTCTGTCGTGCCCCGCGTCCCTGAGCCCAGGCTGTCCTGGCAAAGCGCCCCAGCCTCCAAGTGTCCTTCCTGGCTCTGCAAACCCTGCCCAGGGTCTTGCCATGATCTGTCTGGGGCGTCTGCACTAGGTTACAGAGCACGGAGTGGATCTGCCCTGAAAGAGCAACATGGGTTTAGGAGCACCCTGGCCAGTATCCTGTGCTTTAGAAGAAACTTTCCGTGTCCCCATGCTGGAGACAGCTCTCCTCCCCCAGCCTTTCAGATGATGTGTCCACCAAGAGACACCCAAGATGGTAGCTATGGAAGAAATTCCTTTGCAAACAAAATTAGTTAAGAGTAGAAAACCCAAACATTTCACCTCCCAGCCCCCAGTGTGCCAGCCCCGCTCTTTATTTATCACTGAGAGTTAGCAAGAAGGGAGCTCTTTGACGTCATTAGCTATGAGAAACAGCTATTTTCCCCCCAGTTGCTGCTACAAGGAGGGCTTCTGTATTTGTTTTATTAGCATATGGATGTCACCCTGCCCTCCAGCAATGCCCTATCTTTGTTCTTCTGTAAATTTGGGAAAATTTATTTATGATACAGGGGAACAATGCGTGTCTAGCAGGGGTATCCGGCGCCAGCTAACAACAATAAAGATTCACAGAGGATGATAAAGTAATGACTCAAGCAGCAGTTTTTTAGAGGTCTCTCTATATTGACTGATTACAGAAGTCCACACCGCCTCTTTCCCCATGTATGTAATCCCCACCAGCGTTACTTTCAATCCACCAAGTCCCAAATTTATCTAGAAAATGCTCTTTCTAATGGCAAACAGCCAACCCCCCTGCACTCTCTACAGCTGGCACCCTGCTGAGGGGCACACACAAGTGCTAAGGACGGGACAGGTATGAGAGAAATTCAGTTACGACCCCTTCAAACTGCAATGTGCTGTGAAGCAGAGAGGAGCCGCTACTGCGGCTCGGAGCTCTACACAATTCCGTGGAAATCGGGCACCCAGTTGGGTCCCTGGGTTCCTTGAAACACCCCGAGCTGCTACCTCGCTTCCCCGCGGTGATGTTTTGCAGGACGTCTGCGCGCCTGCCGGCAGGCTGCTCAGCAGCACGGCGGGCTAACGATCGCAAAGGGGCAGACAGCTCGGCAGTGGGCTCGGCAGCGTCGCCCGCGTTCCCACACACGCTACCACCGCTGCAGACGAAGGAGACGCCAGCCGTTCCCAGGCCCAAAGCACTGCTCCTGGCGATGCCAATGGCCCCAGGGTAGCTTTGATTTCAGCAGGCACTGCCAAGGGTCTCCCGTCCCAAAGTGTTGAGGTTTCGGAGTGCGAGTGCAGAGGGAGTCCAGCGCCAGGTTCCCCAGGCTGGAAGTGCTGGCTGGGCTTCTCAGTGGCACAGACATTAGAGCAGACAGACTGCCTTTGGGCGATGCACAGTTACCCTGGAGGAGAAAATCCTTTCTGCCCTGACTCCCCCAACTCACGGTCTCTCACTTCGCCACGGCAAAGACCCTCAGCTTGACAGTAATCCCACCATTTCACACCCAGCGCAGCCATGGCTGGGAAAACCAGCCCCGTCCCCGCTCACCATATCTGTATTCCAATCTGGTTCTCCAGGCTGCTGTTGGGCGTCAGCATCTTTGATCTCCTGCGAGCACTGGAGACAGTCACCATCACCACCCGGAACAGCACGAAGGTGTTCACCTGCCAGAGAAGAGCCATTGGACCCAGCAACCGTCTGTAATCTCAGCTCCAGGGGGGTGAGTCTTTTCTGCTGGGAACTCTATAACTAAGTGTCAGAACTCGGGGAGAAATGTATCACTCCTGAGAAAGCAGTGAATAAAATACTTCGTAGAGCTATCCACACAAGTATGAAATCTATAAAGCTTACCTCAAAACTTCTACAGAACGTCCTCCCTGTTAAGTGTCTACTCTGGACCCCATTGCACCTCTTTCTGCTACTGTGTTGTTGGATAATGATACGGATAGTACTCCAAGGATGTAGATGTTCCCATATTAAAATCAGACCTTTAGTTAAGGCAATGTCACAGTCAACCTACACATTTATCTACACTCCTAATTTAACAGCCAACACAAGAACTGGTCAGCAAAATTTTCTTAAAGCACTCTTTTCTATCAAAAAGCTGCTTAGGTTAAAGAGAATTATTTGTGTTGTGAAACTATATCTAAAGCATAACAAAAATTCTCCTATAAAAGCAGCAGGCACTACGAGCCCTGCGAGCAAGCACCTTCGCTAGAGAAGTGCTGACACCCCTGACTCTGCAATCCTTTCCTAAAACCAGACACGAAGGAATCACCCCTTCCTGGCAGGCTTTGGCACTTACGGCCAGGATGAAGAGAACAGGCCCAACAAAGGCCCAGATGACGTTGGTCTGAACGTTCAGCCAGCAATGGTTGTCTGCCACATACTTGTTAAAGGAAGTTGCAAGGGTCACGCCCACGATAACAACTGGAAGGCCTGCAGAAAAAAAGCACAAATTAAACGCCGGGAAAAGCAGGCATGACCCATTCAGGGCAGCTGTGCTCTAGACAATTGCTTCAAAACCCCCATGGCCAGACACGCTCCAGCGTGAGCCAGCTTAGCCTCTGAAACCCCATGAGCAACATCAATTTACTGCAGCTGAAACCTGTCCCGGCTCTGCAAGACCAGATTTATACGCTGTCAGCATCATTCTCCTAAGTATAAAGCATTCCAAGTCCTGAGTCCTGATCAAAGCAATTTACTCCTCAGATTGCTTTTTTAACAAAATGGAAAATCAAAGACAGAAACCAACTCAAAATATTTGAACCAGTTGCCCAACGTCCAACTAGGTGTGTGTTTTGCAAGGAGCACTGACCTAAAGAGGCTCCTCTTTGATATGAAACTCAGCTTATTCAAATGAATTCTATGTCCCTAAAGGGCTCACTCAGAATAAAGAGTGCTTAGTCAGGAACATATTTATATTTTAATTACTATCAGACGGTAGTAATGCTCTCCAAGAACAAAAACTTACCATAAACCTCCTCCTCCTTTTTTTTTTGTATTGAACTCTTGGATTTAGAAAAATAACAGAAACGCTTTTTAACTTACATTCTAAGACTGGCAATTTGACACGTAAAGATAAGAAAGCCTCTTCAGAGCAGTGGCACCTGGCTCTCATATTGAATCAAACCAAGCATTCGGGAATCTCGCCTATTGAAACTTTTGCTAGACAAAAAATAGACACATTTTTCTGAGCGCCCAACGCAGAGGAGTCTGTAGATACCCCAGCCCGTCACATAGTAGAACTTCATTCTCCTGTCTTCACTCATGTTGACTGCTACCACTTTGCTCCACAGGAGAAGCCCCTCTACCAGCATCCATGAAAAGGCTGCCATGAAGAAGAGATGAAGGAAAGCAGTGACCGTGAAACACACCGCCTGGAGAGAAGAGAAATCACACGCCGTTTCAGGAGGGAGTCCTCTGGGAGCTTCTGAGTGCGTGTGGTCAGGAAGAAGAGAGCAACCTGCAAATTACGCTGCCGAATGTGCAGAAATATATTTAGATATCCACAAGCACCAGGAAGAGTTCTTAAAATTGCAACACATGAATAGTGCAACTGCTGTAGCCCACACTCATTTCATCTGTGTGACCACCTCAAACCACAGAAGAGGGAACTGATAGCATCTTTTCCTGCAGTTCTTGGAGTTTCCTTGCAGGTCTCTCATCTCAAGCTGCTTGATCCAGCCCCAGGATGTGGAAGAGGACACAGAAAGGGACAGAACTGCACGTTGCTGGTTTGTAACTACTTAAATTTCCTGATGGATTTTTTGTCAGAAACAAACTGTCAGAAGAAAGAGGTGAATTTTCCAGACAGATTGCACAATGTATGTATACGTATCTCCAAACACAGAGACACAACCCTTTCCTAGATGCAAGCTACAGGTAATTAATGAAACATTAATAAAAGGGATTACACTTCTGTTCTGTTTGTTCTGACAATAATTCTTAAGCAGGCCTGGTGCTGCTGGCCAAACAGGACACCTTCTAGTGAGCTTACCTGGTTGGTCTTGGCCAATTCACTGAACATGAGCAGAGCTTCTGCTGCAGCTAATGCAAAGATCAGGTTCTTGTGCACAGTCGTTCGTTCATTCTTGGGGACACTGAAGAAGGAGAGAAGAAACCCGCAGCTCCAGTCAAATGAAAGGGTGCGCACGTTCTCACTAGCCCTTGCTGGGCTGTGCAGACCTGCCCGGGTGACCTGCTACTCGCTGCAAAGATGACAGTCCAAAGAGGCAAGGGACGGCCCTGGTGTGCAAGCGCTTGGTGCTGGGGACGCGCTTGGGTACGGCTGCTCAGACCTGCCCGTTCCTTGGAGCCAAGGAACAGGCAGCGAGGGGGAGGCGGAGGGAGCCACTGCCCTGCTCACAAGGCAGATCTCTGTGCTTGCCAGGTGACACAGAAGTGTTTACAATTGAAGAAACAGTCTTTGCTCCATTTATTTTACAAAAATTAGCTCTAGCAGAGCAGCTTTTATGGTAAACTTTGTCATTGATAAAAATCTTTCCACGGGCACTCAGGTGTGTGCACAGTTCATATAAGCATCTCCACAGAACCAACCAGCACTGCAGCCCCTCCTTAGCCAACGACCGCTCCCCTCCCTTCCCTCTGCTACCGACCACCAGTGCGGCTCCCCAGCCTCGCCCCGCATACCTGCATCACCCCACACCGCCAAAGGATACCTTGCTCTGAAGCGAAAGAGCAAACAAAAAATACAGAGAAGGCTACAAGTGTCTGGACTTTTCTTACCCAACTGCCAAGAATAAAATGAAGGTAACTATCAAAGCACAGAAGGAAACTCCACATCCAATAAAAGTCAAGGTCTGCAGTGTGAGCTCCTCCTTAGTGGTCCTCTGCTCCAACCATGAAACAACAGAAGACACAAACCCCCCACAAATTAACCACAGACTGCTCGCAGGTCTGGCATCCACCCCACAGAGCAGCAGAGAAAGGCTCCTCGCTCACCTGCATCTCGTACACCTGCAGCAGCACAGCAAAATTCGTGGTGTGGTTGCAAAAACAGGCAGTGGAGTCTGGGAGAGACGTTACCACAGAGCAGCCAGCTGTGGACCACATCCCGCCAGCATCTGGGCTAACATGCAGCAAATACCAGAGAAAACACGTGGAAATTACCATCCACTTCAACAGAAAGCCCAGGCGTTAAGAGAATTTCATTCTCCCAGAAGCAGCAGAGTTGAAATGAGGAAAAGGATATCAGAGACAGGTCTCCATATGGACTTCCCTTTGGCTCATCCTGTGTCTCAGCAGATTTGCCTTATCCGTCAGGCACACACAAGAAAACAGGTCTAGTGTCAATGTGTGTATTAAAAAGCACAGATCAGCCATCGCTGCTTTAAACAGACCTCAGTAATTGCACAGCTCTGGGAAGAGCTCCTTTTACAGCACATTCACCGAGAGCATCACTGGACCAGACACGTCTGATCCTCTCCATCAGCTTGGCCTGCCGTGGTACAGTTCCACCAGACTCTTGATTTTCAGGACAAGCCAGCCTGTCTCCAGCCAGCCAGCTGCTCTCCGCTGTCAGATCCGGCAAAGCTCCGGATCTGAATTCCCTGTGCAGGGACCAAGGCTGCACCGGGCCCGCTCTGTCCTCACTGGCGGCACTGGCCCTCTGAGCCTGCCCCAGTACCAAGGGAAGATCAAATTCAGAGCAGGGTTAGTGGAACTGTTTGTGCAGCAACCATCTGCTTCCAAAAACACCCTCTTTCCATCTTCCCCAAACTGATCCATGCCTGTTACAAAACAGGGAGCCTAAGGAGTTTTTTTGCACTTGAATGACTTAATTACCAATCCATAATATATCACAGTCTCAGTGCTCTCACTGCGGTGACATTCAGCAAAAACACATCTCAGTGCCAAGCAGTATTTATGAGGCTGGGAGTCCTGCATGTCTGTTGGGCTATATATCTTGGACCAACCCTTCTTTGTTGCAGGCAACAATCATAATTAACTAGGGCTTTCCATTTGGGTTGTATATACCTCATTAAAGGTCACTTGCTTGTGAGTGACTTTTCCAAAGGAAATCTTCCCAGGAGAGTGCTCTACTCCAGCAGACAGAGGATGCCAGCATGCAAAGCAGGCAAAGAATTACAGATCCCTACTCTTACCATTACATTTATATTATGTTTGGTTTTCCAGTGGAAATAAAAGCTCATAAATCTGGGGACCCGAACTGAAATAAGGCACCTGAGGCTGAAGTTCCAGAAGGCACAGATGGGCCCCACCAGCTTCTCGGGCAGGTCCTGCAGGCAGAGAGGGAGAAGAAGAGATTACACAGCCATGCAGGTACGGTGTGCAGCCCGAGGCAGCTCACTCACTAGGCTGCAACCAGGTCTGTCAGCACAGGACAAACACCTCCCCAGGGAGAGAGGAGTCAAGGTGAGAGACCTGGGCATGGGACAGCCCTAAGTCCAAGAGCCGTGAGCCAAGGCCTCGAGCCACGGCTGGGCACAGCTTGCCGGGTCCGGCTGCGCGATGCCGCTGGCGGGGGGGGGCGGCTGGGAAGCACAGCCCCTCCTCAGGGTACCTGGACGCGGTGCTGCAGGCGGTAGCGCACAGACGTGCTAATCTCCTGGTAGTCGCCGAGCAGAGCGGATGAGATGACGGCAGTGCCCACCCTGGTGCTCAGGTACCTGTCAGGGAAAGCACGCTGCTCACAGGCACGGGAACCGCTAAATGCGCTCAGAAAACAGGATCTCACGTTATACAAGACAGCCGGAGAGATCCAGAGCCGCTTCTGGAGTGCTTCAGTGCCACCAGCAAGGGGCCTGGGCACAGGGCAGAAACTCCCTCAGACTGCCCGGCAAGCGAAAACGCCGCCGCTCCCCCGCAGCTGCAGGAGGTGACGGCACAGACCGGGCACCGCAGCACCCTGAGGGCCGGGCAGCTTGGGCAGACCGGGCACCGGAGCACCCTGAGGGCTGGGCGGCTGGGCAGACCGGGCACCGGAGCACCCTGAGGGCCGGGCAGCTTGGGCAGACCGGGCACCGGAGCACCCTGAGGGCTGGGCGGCTGGGCAGACCGGGCACCGGAGCACCCTGAGGGCCGGGCAGCTTGGGCAGACCGGGCACCGGAGCACCCTGAGGGCCGGGCAGCTTGGGCAGACCGGGCACCGGAGCACCCTGAGGGCTGGGCAGCTTGGGCAGACCGGGCACCGGAGCACCCTGAGGGCTGGGCGGCTGGGCAGACCGGGCACCGGCGCACCCTGAGGGCCGGGCAGCTTGGGCAGACCGGGCACCGGAGCACCCTGAGGGGTGGGCAGCTTGGGCAGACCGGGCACCGCAGCACCCTGAGGGCCGGGCGGCTGGGCAGCGCAGAGGCTGACCAAGGGTGCGGTGAGCGCGGTGTGTGCGCGGGATGTGCGGGCTGCCATCCCCACCTAGTGTTCAGAGAGCTCCCCGGAGAGCAGCGGGGCTCTGCCTCCCGCCCCGCTCTGCCAGCCACCGCCTGCAGAGCCAGCCCGGCTCCGGCAGCTTCTGCCCCAGCCGGAGGGGACCCCGCAGCAGCGCCCGCAGGCTCTGTCCCCAGCCCAGCCCAGCAGAGCGCGTAACCTCAGGGGGACCAGGGGCGCGCAGAAGAGACACCGCGGTGCATCGCAGCATGCAGAAGAGACACCGCGGTGCATCGCGGCATGCAGAAGAGACACCGCGGTGCATCGCAGCGCACAGAAGAGACACCGCGGTGCATCGCAGCATGCAGAAGAGACACCGCGGTGCATCACGGCGCGCAGAAGAGACACCGCGGTGCATCACAGCATGCAGAAGAGACACCGCGGTGCATCACGGCGCGCAGAAGAGACACCGCGGTGCATCGCAGCATGCAGAAGAGACACTGCGGTGCATTGCGGCACACAGAAGAGACACTGCGGTGCATCGCGGCGTGCAGAAGAGACACTGCGGTGCATCGCGGCGCACAGAAGAGACACCACGGTGCATCGCAGCATGCAGAAGAGACACTGCGGTGCATCACGGCACGCAGAAGAGACACCGCGGTGCATCGTGGCGCGTGGAAGAGACACCGCGGTGCATCACAGCATGCAGGCAGCCCCGCCGCACAGCTCAGGCCGAGGTGTGCCAAGGGCCTCTGCCTCCACAAAGCACTGACTCGGAAGCCCCTTTCTGGTGTCCCGTCTCCACATGCATACTGGAGAAAGCAGGGACAAGGATAAATGGGATGGGATGGAGCAGGGTGAAGGTGACCCCAAACCAGAGGCACTGAGAGACTCAACGCAGACTTGGAAATGAATTCTCCTGTGGTGCTAAGAGGGCAGCCCTGGGCTGCAGGGGGGTTCTGTTTCACTCACTTCTGTCCTCCGTCAGAGGCGGCCACGTCCTGGAAGATGGCACTGCTGCCAGCGCCGGACAGGCAGCGCTGCAGGGAGCCGTAGCCAAACCACATGTTTTTCACCGTGACTCTGTGGAGACCTGGAGGAACAGAGCATTGCGGGAAGGGTGCAAGCACACAGGGCAGCTCCGAGCAGCCCATGCTTCAGCGCCGCTGCCCTAATCTGGGGGTGTGATACTGGGGGTCCAGGGCACCCACAGCTCCAAGCTGTGCCTGTAGAGAGGCTGTAGATAATCTCTCCCTCACGGCCTGTCTCCCTTTCACCAAGGGCATCTCCTCCCCACACTTCTCCAGACTGCATGTGTGCAGGGTAAAGAGTTTGTGCCGTTAAGGAAGATGCTGCCGAAGTGCCAAGGGGAGACCCAGGGAAGCGCAGGCGTCGTAACCTACCTCTGTCTTTCAGTCTTTGCATTTCTTCTGCGGGAACTTCAATGAGGTCCTGCCTGCCTTTCTCAGGGCTCGGCACCAGGTATGCCTCACTGCTCAGCTCCTGCCTGCTCAGCTCCAGCTTCCTGACCTCCATCCCTGTGGAGGGGGAAAATCAGGTACTGAACCAGGGTTCAGCCTTCCTCCAGAGCTATTGCTACAGCAAAGTACCACAAGGACATTATAACCCCAGCCAAGACCACAGCAGCAGACACAGATCCCTTTCAGTGCAAACCATGTGCATCTGGGATCAGTTTGTCTCCTGCACCCAAAGGTTTCTTACAGTCCTCTTACAATCCACACTTCTGCACGGAGGAAATGGGGAGAAGGCTGTAGGGTTAGCAAGAGATGAGCCAGAGAAGGCGAGGTGCCAGGAGTGGACTTGGACTGGGAACCAGACGGGAGGACTAAGCTGGGTCCCGGTGAGATGCCCTCCCCCAGCTCTGCCAGTGCCACTCACCGACATTCCCGTGCTGGATCGTGATCTTCGTCCTCCCTGCGGTCAGCAGTGGGGCCAAGTGTGACACCATGCTGTCGCAGAGCTCAACAACAGCCATGGGCCCTCTAATAACCTGCAAACACAGAGAGAGCAATGGAAATCAGCACTTGCACTGTCAGCTCACACTTCCCACAGCTCACAAGAGTTTTCTTAAATGCCTGGTCCTTGGCAGAAAAAGAGAAGTTGGGACTCAAGGCTTTTGCTTTGGTTTGCTTTGATTTCTTCACTAAAGGATGTTCCCGGTCCCTTCAGCAAGGAGACGAGACTGGCAATGAGGGAAACTTGCTGGTCTTTATAAAAAGCCATTAAAACAGCATGGAAATAAATAACTAAATAAGCTCCTGGAAAGCAAGTAGATTTTTAGACCTGACTCCTCATTTTTGCAAAGCTGTAGAACAAGCTTCCTCTCCTCCTGGAAAAGGTTTCACCCAGACATAGACTCCACTGCTGGAAGGGTAGCAGGTGACTGGCCCCATTGCTCAAGGTCCTGCGTGTGTTGGGCAGCACAAGTGCCACCCCCGCAGTGCACAAACTCAAACCCTTTCTCCTGCAGCAGATATATCCGCTGCACCAGCTGCACTGGGCCAGAGCTGGTTTTATGCCACTATCGAGAAGCTGCGAGTAATTGTGGCCACGGAGACCTAAGCATCTCTAAGCGATGAGGTAAACTCTGAACTAGTCAGCATCCTTTCGTTTCTGGAGGTCCCTGGCTCGGTTCCTGGAGCACTGGCCAGGCCAGACGCTGTCACACATTTCCCAGAGCCAGGTGGAGAGTGCAGACCATACACCAGACACAAAAGACCCACATGAGAAGGGAAGAAGCTAACGGAGAAAATCCTAACAGGGGTGGGATGATGGAAATCCCTCACACAAAGCCTGAGGGTATTTTGAACAGCGTGGGGGCTGATGACAGATAGCTCCTTGGCAGCCCAGCCATGGAAAATACAACGAACCATAAAGCATGAAGGGCATTGCCCTGCCAGAGACAGCAGGATGTGGGAGCAAGGAATCTACAAAGCACCAGGAATCTGCAAATTGTGTGTAATCCTGTAAATCCGGGCTGACAAAGTGGAGAAGCTTGAGGAGAGCTGGGACAACCACCGGAGGGGTTTGCAAGGAAGGCACCACTTGGCTGCACTTGTTTGCAGAAGAATTTGTTTGCACCTCCAACAAAAGAGGCAACAGTAAGGCAGCTGGTCTTTATCTGAGCTGGCAAAGAGGCTCCGTGCCCATGCGTGCAGCATTTTCACAAGCTCCAGAATATGGCCAGAAAGGCTACATGTGACCATGCAAGGACAGGTCCTCAGCCTGTGGTCATACAGCATGCCAAGGAGCTGCACACACAACAAGATGAACAGATGTGGCACACAGCGGCCAGACTGCTGGTGACACCGTTACCTGGCTGACTGATGACCACGTTTCAATATTCTGCTCTTTCAAGATTAACTCAGTCACTTCCACATAATACTGGCCCAACTGCTCCAACATCTTCAGCTCCTCTCCCTCCTGGACTTCCACAGCAGAAACTTGCTTTAGTAATTGAAGCACTGCAAGGAGGTCAAACGACTCCAGGACGGGCGTCTCTCCTTCCCTCAGAACAGTTGCCAAGACATCAAGAGCACCAATAGCAACAGAGAGGTTCATGTCTTGGACATCACTCGTGAAGACGTTCTCAGGAATCTGCCACGGAAAATATGTTTTAGTTCAGTGCAGAGCCCTGATTCTGCCTAATCATCAGCTATGCCTTGGCAATGCCCTGCATGCCCTCGCTGATGTGAGGACACCTGCCTGGCCAACCAGGCATATCTTAGGGGAAGGAGATCTGCCCTGACATTTTGAAATCTCTTGTCCAGCCTCTCAACCTTAGCGAGACGAGCCAACCTGAAGCAACACTTTGCTTGTTTGATCACAGCACGAGTTACAGCTGTATTGGTCGCACTCTCCGACAGCAGCTCAGAAAAGGCGTAACTGCTGGCAAAGTGACCCCAAACACCAGCAGGAGCCAGCAAGCCCACCCCAACAGCTCCTGCCTGCTCCCGGTGTCAGCTGCCACTGCTGGGGCTGCAGGACTCACCACAGTCCTCTCTGCAAGCGTGTTCACACGGCCGACAAGCGAATGGCTGGATTCCAGCTGAGCTTTTTTCAGTTGCCAGTACGCATCTGAGAATAAAACAAAAGCATAACCATTGCTGTGGTGTCTAGCAGCGTGGTTAACACACGCCACGCTCAAAGCCTGGGGAATAGTCCTCAGATGGTGGGTAAGTTTGTAGGACAGTCAGGACAAGGAGACTTCACAGCTGTATTTTATTTCTAGTACAAGATCCCACCTGGAGAGACAGTCTAACACTTCTTTTCTGTCTCCTCCCCATGTCCCCCTGGCCAACGAGTCTGGAGATGCCTGGATTGGGAGGCACTCTACAGCACTGCATCCAGAAGCCATGTACCCTGTACAACCATGCTTAACTGGAGAACAGCAAAATAACCTGTCAGAGTGCATGCAACTGAAGCAAAGTCACAGCTACAGCAAGTTTTGCATGCGATCTCTTCAGAGCAGACACAAGGCGTCCCCATCACTGGCCATCATCCTAGCTAGGACCTCCAGGAGCGAATGCCGTGGAAGTAATGAATAAATAAATAACAGATGCTGTACCCTTGCTGTAGCGACAGATAAAAGGCAAAGGCTGCAAACAAGACGCGTAACTGAATCCGCTGCTGCCAACTTCAAAAACTCGGCATTCCTCAACAGGCCCTGTGGAAACACAGACAAACAGAAGGCCCAGGTCCCCCAGAGACACGCCATCCCCAGCAGGTATCGTGTTTCCTGCAAGCAATCCACAAACCTCGTTGAAGACAAAAGCCGTGGACTGCTCCTTAAGCAGCCCCAGAGCCAGAGCAGAGCAGGGACTGGGCTCAGAAACTGCTCCTGACCCGCCTGGTAAATCCTCTCCAGAAGCAACTTGGAGGAGGTGGCAGCGCCAGGTCCCGAGTTTGTGATTTATCAGTAATGTCCCACCAGTCTGGCTGAGAGACTGAACCCTCCCTCCCAGTAGAGCGTCGAAGCACCGGGTGTGCAAACCCCAGGAAACAGCATCACTGGCAAGTCAGCCATTTCTCTGGGTAGAAGAGAAAGCCTGGGATTAGCCCAGGACACCTGAACAGCTATCTTTGCTAGGGTCATTGCAGGGGTCTTCAATGGCCAAGGGTTTAGTGATGACTGTGCCTTTAAGCATGATTTGTAAAATCAGCCCAGCTCTGGATGTGCTTCTGCTTTCCCTCCCGAAGGAGAAGCATCATTCCACAAACTGCACCAAATTCCCTCTCTAAGGGTGGGACTGGCTTCTCGAACTATCCCTGCGTGCCGACCCCCCACTGCAGAAGGGAGCTGAAGCAGCGAGGGGAATGAGACCTACCTGGGCAAAGGAACTGTGCGCTCACTTCCTGAACAGTGCGTTCAACCTCCAGAGCGTTTGAGCTCCACCCGAACACAAGGTCTTGCTCTACCACCCAGCACGACCGCACTTTCTCAATCTGCTCTGCGCCAAGCACTTTCTGCCAGATGTGCAAGTCAGTGATGTTCCCGCTGAAGGACTCTTCCTCCCTGAAGGTGCCCCCCAGGGAATCTTGATCCTGCCCAATTATGAAAGTCCCCTGGCCGTAGATGGCCTGGGGGGTAGATGGCCCCACAGCACACAAACCGCTGGCAGACGCCCTCCTTTTACCGTCGGCATAGATGGCCCAGGTCCCGTTTTCCTGCTGCCAGGTCACACAGAAGTGATGCCACTGTCCATCAGCACGGAACATGGGCAGGTATGGGGAATGGTGCCCGTGGACTATGAGAGCAAATCGAACAAAGCCTTCCTCGTCGACAAAGCCACGGAGCTGGAACTCATTAATAAAAGCCGGCACAGCATAGGAGAAGATGGTAGCAATCTCCTGGGTCCTGGTGTCCCACTGGAGGTGGGCGCAGGCTGTGACAGCAGGCAGTGCTGGGAAGTCAGAGAGCACCTTCACATATTTTGTGTCTGTTTTGTCTCCGAATACCAGGACTGGTACAATGTGGTCCCCTAGAAGGAGAAATTTCAGCCAGCGTAAAGGAATAAGCATGGGCCAAAGCCTGTTCATCTTCCACTGGGATGAAATCATTTTCATATGCCTCCTACTCAAGCTAAGAACTCATGGACGCTGCAGGCAAGGACATCCTGTAAGCATGCAGCAAGGCTTCTGCTTCCCCCGTGCCCGGAGGGGATCAGGAAGGCAGGCAAGCTGAGATTGCATCATTTCAGCAAGTGTAATTTCCAGAAACTTAGTTTTCTAGCAAATAGGATTGCAAACAATGAATATGGAAGGAACAGCATGTTCCCAAGCATCCCATGCTATAGCAACCAAGAGCATAGTCAAATAAGACCTTTGAGGCACCTGCCACGCGGTGCCTTGCTGCTGGGGAACGCCCGTTCTCTTGGTCCTGTCTCTAACATCATTGCTCTGCAGGACCCACAGGTCACGGAAGGCGAGGCTGAGCAAAGCCAGACCTGCTTTACGGGGAGATGGTCCAGGGGGACAGAGCAGAGGAGCCCCCTGGCAACTCCCTTCTGTTGCAATGCTTTAAAAAATCTTGACAGTGACCAGCTGATGTGCTGGGATCGCTGTTGTTCACGCTGCCAGTTCCAGCTTGTGACTAGAGGTCCTAGGTTTTACCACAGTGACAATAAAAAACGAATGGCCACTTTTCCACTCGGGTTAATTTTTCAGAATGAAAAAGATCCAGCAGTGAACATGTCTCCAAATAGGCCAAGCCCACTTATACTCACGTCTCCATTTGGGTTTGTGTAGGACACCATCCCTTTCATTTAGCCAGACAGAACCTCTGATGTGGTGGGACTGCAGCAGTTTGCCAAAGGAAGCTTGCTCACTGTCTTGGGGTTCAAAAAGCAACTGAGCAAAGCGTTGTTCACAGTATCTGTCTGCATGCCACCAGTCCAAAGCAGTGGCCACATATTCGTACATGTGTCTTGAGGTCTCAATCGTGACAGGAGCAAAACCTGGAGAAAGACACACACAACGTGGAGAAACAGATAGCCTCTCCAACCCACTTTTGTGCCACATACACTCCAGGGTCAGTCTCTTGCCGCATCCCCGAGAATTTACAAATACTGCCTGCTGCACCCTGGAGGAGCTGAAGGCAGGAGCTCATTTCCAAATCCAGCACTCGGCGTGTTCAGTGGGCACAATGTGACAGAAAAGTCCAGACTCCATTGGACCTAAAATGAGGGACATCTGTGAGTCTGCTCACAAACTGAATCGCTGGCCTAGGGCTGGAGCTGGGCACACTTCTGTGGGACACGCAAAACCATGCCGAGCTCAGTCCAAAGATAAGCTCACTGTGGTACACCCAGGGATTGCCCTCAGGGGAGCTTGTTCAAAGCAGCTACGTACAAGCAAATTTTCTCATTTTATCCCCAATTCCCAGCTCCTACCGGCTTCTGCATTTACAGATGCAATTTGCAAGCACAAAGTAATCTGGTTTGTTTGCAGTTACAGCGGCACAAAGGCTGGCAGCTGAGCCGTACTTACCTGATTTTAGACAGTCATTTCATAGTTAGTCAAGCAAATACTTAGCTATGTAAATATAATTTCAGGCACAAAACAGGGTATCACAAAAAGGTTCTTTACCTTTGTTTCTGCCACTGGACACCTTTTTATGTGTTGTTTCTCTGTGCTGAATATTGCTTGTAAAAACATACAGGAGTGCTGATAAAAACACTAACCTTTAGAAGTCTGATTCTTGGCAAGGGCTGCAAAGGCAAAGAGACTCCTGGACAGACTACCGACCTGTTGGGGAGGATGTTTTGTAACATTCATATAAAGCATTAATGTTATCTCAAATACCGAAATTTTAAAAATCACTGTAAAACTCACCAGAAAGCTGAAGAACCAAGAATCAGGTCTCAAGTCTCTCCTAAACATGCTGACCAGCTGGAAAGCTTTCACCCTTTGCTAGAATAAACAAAATATTACTGGAGATGCATTGCAGAGACAGAAGCATTCTGCAGCAAGCTAGTTCTCAGACGAGGCTGCTTTCCTGAGAAAGTCTTGAACCAAAAAAGAGAAAACGACTCTCTGAAATACCTGTCCTGGGTAGTATCCTATCAAAATCATTCTCAGTTCTTCTTAAAGAACTCAAGGTCTCGGTTTAACATTTGTTTCCAGGAGACAGAATAATTAATCATAAAACATATACAGATGTGTGATATTAATAGACAGGCAAGTTAGCAGAGCCTCTTTATCTGCATTAACTAAATAAAAAAGCCATCATAAATTGCATCGTTAAACAGCGTCACATCACTGCCAGCTTTTCTCATTTCTTTTAAAGCCCACAGGACCACAGCACCAGAGCAGATCCTGCAGACCAGTAAATCCAGCCTCCATGGGCAGTGCCGGCACAGGCAGCGCAGCACCGCGGAGCCGTCCCGGGGAGCTGCCCCGCGGCAGGACCCGCCGGTGCGGCAGGACCCCGGCCGCCTCGCCGGTGCGGCAGGACCCCGGCCGCCTCGCCGCCCGGCACCGGCGGAGGCAAAGCCTGAGTGCGTGGCCGTAGGAAACCTGGTAAAGCCGTAGTTAAGGGTACGTAAAGACACCAACATGGAAACCGGCAATGGGATCTCCAATGCAAACAAGTCCTAAAGCTGCCTCTCGGCACTGACACCGCCAGCCGTGAGTAATCGCTCTGCTCTCCATGGGACTCTCCTGCGTGCACAGTAAAAGCACGCATTCAAGCACTCTGCTGCTAAGGGACTTAGGGGATCAGTTCTGAAGACCCGACTCTAAACACGGTCACAGTCTTCCGAAGTTCAGCAGTGACTTTATAAACGCAGAGCACAGCTCCGAGCCCTGCAGGGAGCAGTCTGTCCGGCTCTGCGCTCCTCCGACGGGGGAGCCCCGCGCCCTGCGGCAGGCAGCCCCGCCAGCACCGCCGGCCCCCCGCCCTGAGCCTGCAGCCCCCGCTCGTCGCTCCTCCCTGGAGGTCCCCGAAGATGCTACCACAGGAAACCTGCAACATGGTCTGGGCAGAAAAATAAGGCAGCGGGGCAGTTATTAGCGATCCAGCCGGCAGCAAGGGGCTAAGAACGTACTGGGGAGCCCGGGGGAAGGGGGCTGGCTCCAGCACAGCCGCCGGCAGGACAAGCCCGAGAGCCGCGCTGGCAGCGGGAGCCGGCCGGGCGGCAGAGCGCAGCTCGGGGGCTTTGGCGGCGACGACCCCGACGGAGCGCGGGCTCCCGCGGCGGGGCCAGTCCGCTCCGAGCCGCTCCGCTCCGCTCCGCGGGGCCACCGCCCCCCGCTCGGCTCCCGCCCCGCGCCCCGCACACCGCTCCGCGCCCCGCAGCCGCCCGGCAGCACGCCCAGCCGCCGAGCCTCCGCCGTGCCGGGCGCCTCGCCCCGCGCAGCCCCGCTCCGCTCCGCCCGGCTCCGCAGCTCCCCCGCCCCGCACAAAGGCGCTGCCGTTCCCCGCGCCGGCCCCGCCCGGCCGCCCCCGCGGGCACGGCTGGGCTGGGCTGGGCTGGGCTGGGCTGGGCTGGGCGGCGGCACGGAGCGGCAGCGGCCCCGCGGGGCCGGGGCTGGACCGGGACGGGCCGGGGCGGGCGGCGCCTGAACGGCGACACCGAGTGCCCGGGGCGGTGCTGGCCTCGGGCACCCCCAGCCCGCACCCCCATCCCGGGGCGGTGCTGGCCTCGGGCACCCTCATCCCGCGCCCCCATCCCGCACCCCCAGCCCGGGGCGGTGCTGGCCTCGGGCACCCCCAGCCCGCACCCCCCTCCCGGGACTCCCCCAGCGCACCCCGCTCCCGACGCCCTCGCCCCGGCTGACAGCAAAGCACTCACAATCCTCCCTGCTCCGCAGCCTGTGCCACCAGCGCGGGGGATCTTCTTCCCAGGCAATCACTGCTCCATGGAAGTCCCCGATAAAGCTTCCCAGGAAAGCTGGCACGGGGTCTTGGCAGAAAAAGCAGGCGGTGGGGGAGTTACCAGGGATCCTCACAGTAGCGAGAGTCGAATATCTGCATGCTGAGGAGCGCAGGTGAGAAGGTCAGCTCTAGAGGAGATGTCTAGGAGGACAAAAAAAAGACCCCGGCTGATACAATGAGCAGGGGCAGGGCTGAAAGGCAGAGTCAAACCGGCAGGAGCTCTGCAGGGCACCTCCAGCACATCCCTCGTGTGATTTCCTCGCCGAGTGGCTTCAGCGTTCCGGCATTTCCTCAAGCACGGGCCTGGGGCAGCCTCGGGGAGGACGTGAAGGCTGGAGGGCCCAGGCCACCTCCATGGGCCAGCAGCACTCCCTGCCTTGCAGGAGAGAGCTGCTCTTTTGGTTAATGCCTGCTCACTTTTGCTACAGCAACAGGCACACAGTTCCCACTCCTCCCCTCCAAGTGAATGCTTGAATCACACCATGGATTCACGGGCAACTGGCTTTTGTTCTTCAGGGTCTTCGTCCGGGAATGAAGGCAATTATCACATCCCAGCGCCCCTGCTCGCTGCAATAAATCTCTCACAGAAGAATGGACCTTGGGGGCAGCTGCTCCGGGCTGCTTAGTCACCGCTGCCAGTTGGGAAACGGCCTGGCACTCGCAGACAGCGCGGCACAGAGCGCCAAAGGCTTGCGAAGCTGCGTGGCAGCACCGGGAGAGGGCTCTGCAACTCACTGCGGTTTGGCCAAAACTGGATCCTACTCCCTCCGCGATGGAGGGAGCAAGGGGTATGAGGCAGAGCCCAAGTTTACACCAAAGATCTTCAGAGGAAAAGTGCAAAGTCTTTTTCAAACTTACGGCTGGATTAGCTTTAATAAGAGTTAGAGTTCCCCAGCAGATAGTAAACTATTTTCTTTATGCCTGTATCTCAGACAGAATTAAACACCTTTTGTAACAGCCCTGAATGCAGTTTTCTGATAGCATTAGAAATGGAATCCAGCCCACAGCCTCCAGCATCGCTTCTCTTTTCTATAGCCATAAAAATAAACCATCCTCTGTGCACATGCAGAGAGGTGAGAAAAGTTTCCTGTGCCCACTGAACGCCACCTGAGTTTCTACCCTCACCTACACAAGCTCTTTGGATTTAAACGTGAACTAACTTCCATAATCACACACTGGACTTTCAAATAAGACTTGACTTGATGCTTTGGCTGGAATCAAGGACAGCTCTACAGACCGGCAAGAACGCCTTGCTGGCGTTTCAAAGGAAAGGCGACAGCCAGCAAGTGGAAGCTAATAATTGGCACCTCGTTGCCCTTTCACCTAAAATCATTGCCTTTTCGCCTAAAATCGTTGCCTTTTCACCTAAAATCATTGCCTTTTCACCTAAAAGGCCCCAAAGAGCGCAGGCTCCTGGGCTGCTGAGCAAGTCCAGAAAGCGGGGTCCAGCGCCTGGCCTGCTGGACGCTTCCTTTGGACCTCTCAGCTCTCCGGAGGATTTCCTGCAGCCACATGCGCACGTGGGCACTGCCATCTGTTTGCTCCTTGCCATGGCAGCAGAGTCATCACCACCAGGGTAATTCGTCATTGTATCGGCACTAATTCCCCCAAAGCAAATACTCCAGCTAGTCAGCTGTCTCCTTAAGGCAACCGCGGTTCCTAAAGTCAGCCTCCATTCATACATCTCAAAATAAATTAGAAATAACAGAGTTCTTAGAGTTAAGAGATGTCCATCCAGTGCAAGAAGACCTTGGCAAGCAGACATATGACCTTGGGATGGTTAGATGGTAAAATCCCAACGTACTTTTAATGCCTGTAAATCTCTCTAATAAGCAGCTGAGCAAAGGGCACATTGTGTTGCGCAGTTTGGGTGATGCTGTCACTCTGGGTTAGCTTATTTTTAAATAGGTTGCAATTCTGTTTACATGCAGTCAATTTAAAAAATCAGCTCAGGTGCATTTTAAGAAGTGTTATCCTTACCAGTTAGTAAACCCTCATCTGCCACCCTCAAGGCACATCTTTCACACAACCCTTGGAAGAGCTTCCCAGCACATGGGCTAGCAACGTGTTAATCTTTATAAATCAAATATTTGCCAAGTGGAGTAGAAAGCCATGTGTCTAAGCAAGATGCATTGAAAAATGGAACAAAGCGCTGTATGTGTCAGAGATCACTAGGTCATGTTGCAAGCCTGTCCCTTGCAGAGTTATCCTTCGAAATAACATTTCCCTAGCCCAGCTGTAGATATTATTCTACTCCAGCATTTGTTTTTTCCCACTTTTTACTGCATAAAACTGACCCTCTCTTTGACCCAGCTCCTCCTCATGCAGTTTAATGTCACGCAAACTTTGTTTGAATTAGATTCGGTTCTGAGCTGAGACAGGGCTTGCCAAGTGTTGACTTAGGAGGCACTGGCAGAAGAGATGCAGACTTACCTCCCCCCACCCCCAGTACTGGGGCTGTGAAAGTATGGCACACGCTGCCGTATCTCAGTTCTTTTGCACTTCCACACATCTGAAAATTCCACGAGCTGCTCTTTGGTGCTGATGCCTCACACCGATACCAGCGCCGCTTCTGCAGTTCAAAGCTTCCCGGGCACCCTTACTTATCTGCATATGGATGTTTCTCTGCTTCTGCAAGGGACACTTCTGTCATAGGGTTTGGAAGGAACAGAAAGCACAGAGTCTCCACCCTAATAAACCATCTTCAGCTGTCCAACTACTTATTATTCAGTTGCTGCTTCTCTCTTGCCTAACGCTGAGTACCTGAAAAGGGGCGGTTGGGCTGTTTGTCAGTGCACAGGTAAGAATTTGAGCCTCCTGCTGCCTCTAATTCAGGCATTTCCTTGAGGAGCACAGACAGAGCCAGATGTCTCTCACATGCAGAAACTAAAACTCCAAGCTGCTTCTACGAGGCCAAAACACTTCTGCTTTCCAGTTCCACCAACAAAGCTTTCCACCAGATGCCATCCACCCCAGCATGAGGGCATTGCGAATGGGCAGTTTGTAATTTCCACAAATAAAAGTCTGTGGCAGATTTAAGGCTGAGAACGGACAGTCTACCATGGAAACAGGAACAGGACTAATGGATTTCTGAGTGTGTTCTCAGCCTGTGTATTTAACACACCCCTAGAACAGATGCTTCCGTGCTAAAGCTCCTCTCCTTTTCCTTCCCACAGCCCTGGGATTCCCGTGTGTAAAGAGAAACGGGACCTTGCTGTCCCACGAACTCCAGCCGGCTGAAAGGCCCTGGCTTCTGGTCCTGCAGGACCTCCAGGTCAGCTCTCCCAAAAGAAGATTCATCAGTATTCAGGAAGCAATTAACACTGCATTGCAGTGATCTGGTCACGGCACAACTTCCCGCTGTTCCAGCTAACAGAGACATCAGTCCAGGACATCCCACGTCTGTCACTCCAAGCAACCTTGGAGTTACGTGTTAACACACGTTATCACCCTCACATGGACCAAGCCGTCAGAAGCAGCAGTGCCTGGAAAAATCTGGACAACTCTTCCACCTCCTCTGGACAAAGTCACAGCATCACCACCTAACATCCACGCACTCATTACCCAGAAGACCGGTCTGTAGGTACACAGCAAGCACTGACCGGCCAAGCGAGCTGGCAGCAGTCATCAAGTGCACAATTTGCTCTTTGGACTTTGGATCGTGGATGCAATTTCACATTCACAGCTCCGCAGGAGAGAGACAGGAGGACACGTGTTCAAGCTAATTCTTCAGGTTTCCAAACAAACATACTTATTCTGCACACCAAAGGTCTACGCTGATTTGCTTTTACGGCCAGACACCTGCATGTTTGGCAATCCCATTATTTGTCCAGTTCTCTCAATTTCCTCTCCCCCTCTCCTTTCAAGTCTGTCACATCAGGGTTGACCAAACTTCCTGATGCTACAAGGTTCACATCAAGAGTCTGGTATGTCAGGGATATGTCCCTCAGGAAGCTGAGGGGAGAGGGCACAAGTTCACAAGCCAGAAGAGCAATACCTCCCCAAGGGGACAGAGTGACCCAAGCATCTAGGTCTCAAGAGCCTGTCTGTACCGGCCCACCTCCTCGTGCAGCAAAACGTACAATTCACCCTGCAGTCCTCACCCCACCGTGCCCCCGTTAGCAGCAACGTGCCCTGCCTTCAGCACACGAGTCACACCTCAACTGCTTGCAAATAAGAAGCCGTGCAAGAGCTCTGCAGCGAATATCTGTGTCTCCTCTCCCTGTTTCGTGCACTGCTGAAAGTACAGTTTGGGATCTGTCACTGAAGACCCACAGCGGACACTGCTTTGCGGCATATGGCAATCCTAAATTATACGCCTGGGGAGATGGAACTGATAGCAAGGAAAAGACTTTCCTAATTTACCTCTGTGGCTTTCCTGATGCCTGCGTGTTGGAAGAACTCCTGTGCCAGCAGAAAAAAAGTTGGAGACTTGCTGATCGATTTAGTTTGTTCTAATAGTGCACTCTAAAACGGCTGAGGTGGTCAGCTGCTTCCCTTCCAGTTTCAGTACTGGTCACAAGGAGCGGCTGAGGCTACTTGTGTTGCTGCATTGCTTTCAGGGCCTTTGTAGGGTTGGTAATTCGGGAGACTTTTAAACAATCAGAGTGCCACGTATGGAGTATCGCCCATACTTGGGCTTAGAATTCACATGAGTCGGGTAAAAAGTCTATTCCACAGATGCTGGTGCTTAGTCCTAGTCCTGGCTAAGCAACGCAGAGCTCCCACCGCAGCTTCGGCGCGCAGAGCCCCGCTCGGTGTTTATTTCCTATGACACACCACTGACAACTACAAGACACCTCAGCTGAGAAGAAAGTCTTTCCTCCAGAACCCCAGCTTACATGTCTAAGGTCAATGATCCTATTCCAGTGCTCTTTTGCTTTCTAGACTTGTTTGTAGAGTTAGATTTAACCAGGGTTTTATTTTGTTGGTTTTGTTTCTTAAATGCCCCCAAGTCTCAGTGAGGTTTGTTTCAACAATCTCTTGCGGACATGCCAGCCTTAATCTCACTCTTCCAGGCCCTTCTTATTGTCTGGGATGAAAGCGCAGCACAGAGCCGCCCCTGCTAATTGCCAGCCCTCTGTTTCCCAGTGGCAGGTGTATTGTCTGGAGAACAGACCCAATTGTGTCCCTGCGCAGTAGGGCATCAGCTGCTGATATTAGAGAGCCTTTCAGGGGAGCTTGGCCACGGCTGGTTATTTACTGCCATCATTTATAACAAATCTGTGTAGCCTAGAAACTTTTAATAGAAAAAATAGGACCTGCTTTTATTATTCATCTTTGGTTTTTTTCTCAAGCTACTAACTACTCCTAAATCTCCCATCCTCCTACCAGCAAGACAGGGCATTTGATTCTGATCCTCTTTGAAACACTAAATCTCTCTGATATCCTTTTTCCACAGTTTTCTAATAAAGGGGTTTTGCTGGTTTAACCAGACACCCACTGTGGATCTACTTTAACCTGTAATCGCAGCTAGCAAAAAGTTTGCAAACTGTTATTCCTGTGGGGTGCATTCTGAAGCGACGGGGCTAGTCAATCTGCTCGGGCTCAGATTCACAAACACGACGGAGAGATGGTTTATATCCTCCGGAGATTCTGAGTAAGAGCCCTGAGGCAGGGAGCTCGCTTTGGGGGACAGTGACTCTGTGCCTGCTTTATCAGGTAAAAAGAGGGGCTGTGGTGCTCAGACGGAGTGAGGACAGGCAGCAGCAAGGGAGCTCCTGAGAGAGGAGAGGAAAAAGTACAAGAACAGTATTAGACCCAGACTGCATCTGTCTTTCCCATTTTTCACATTAAGGGGTAAAGCTTTCCGTACGTGACTGCTGCACAACAGCAGAGCTCCAGCCAGTACTGCAGCACCACGCGACCAGAAACGCAACAGACCATTAAGCAGATGGCCCCAGTTTTTGCTGCAGGAACCTGGCAACAGAGAAACCATCTCTTTACTGGATTTAATCACGTCGGTCACAAGCCAGGAGGGAGAGTCTACAAACAACTGGCATCAGCAGTTCCACATCAACTTACAGGAATACAGATGTTGAGAAAGAGGAAGCGTCTTGTGTCTGGCTGAGCCCCGGGTTTCTCCGCAGTTCTGGAGCAGTGCTTCAGTCAGACTAGCACAGGCACCTGCAAGGAGGTTTCTCCTTATTTCTGCTCTCCCACACTGTGCAACATCAATACGTGCAGCCAGCAACCAGCGCTGGGAGACCTGTGCCAACACGCAGGTATCGTGCCAAGGAGCATGAGCAGCCCCGAGGGCCACGGTGGTCCCCTGGGGCCACGGTGCCTCCTTGGAGACCCTCCCTGGGCTGGCCATGGAGTCACAGCACCTCCCCGCAGAACGCGCTCTTGCCTAGCAAAGCAGGCCGACCCCCCCACAAAAATACCTTACGGCTATTTATACAAAGCAACAGTGAGCGGTAAGAAAAGTAATTATGGCTTTTATAGCTTAAAAAGGATGTGAGGCTTTGCTTCCGCCAGGTACACAGTGAAGCTTTTTCCCAGTGCCAGATAATTAATCCTGTGAGGCTGGAATGATCAGTTCAGCAGTTGATCAGCTGCCGTCAGCATCTGAGCTACTCTCGCTTTTACCTCTAGGATGTTTGGTGGCTCCTGTTGTCATCCCAGGGAAGACAAAAGCATTTTGGGTCCCATGGGATGAAATACAGACTCAGCTCCAAAGCAGTATTATGGGTTTATCATCACTTGTCCATTTGAATGAGACAAGCGGACACTTCCCTACTCATCAGCTCTTCCCATCTTTGTCAGAATCAGGACGTTAAGCTGGATTCCCGCCACAGAGATACCAGTAATAAAGGTTGAATGCGGATATTTAGGGCTATAAATTACAGACCACGGAATTATACAATTTGCACAGGTGTTATAATAGAAGCTCCACGTGTTGCGTTGAAGCTCACAGAAGAGAGCCATCTCTTCTAACGCTGCCTCGGCTTTCCCTGCCCAAGGAGGAACGAAAAGGTGGTACTTGGCAATGAAAGCACAGAAAGAACTGAAGATTCACGGGACGTGCAATTGCTCCCTCATGGACAAGTCACTGCTCAGATTAGGCTGTCACACGCTCGCCTCCTTCCATCCCTTTTGGGTGCAATCTTGGCGATCGCTTAGATTTTCTAGCCCAGTGCCAACTTTACTGTACTCACCTGCTTTCTGCAGGCAGAGAGGAAAGAACGCAGCAACCTAGGTACAGACCCGCCCTTAGATTATGAAGGGACAATCGGCACATAAGGCATTCTCAAAGCTAGGAAGGCCCCAGTCTAACAGCTTGCCCATTTCTAAGAGACTCCCTTTACTCTTCCCAGCCATCCCTGCTGTAGCTGAGCCTGACTCCGACATTTGGAAGGCGCCGAGCCTGCTAGAGGACACCGATATTCTCAGACAGGAGCAAGCAGAGCCAGGGAAGCTGTGGGCTGTGATCCACACACACCCGCAAGAAGAGCAGCATCTGCAGCAGGTGGTTTTTCCAGAGCTAGGCATCGCTCCCTACTTCCCTGCAGTTTTCTTCATGCTGGATTGCAGTACTCCTGGCTGCCCAGCTCCCCATCACCCCAGGTTAAGACTGGGTCCTTGCTGCTCAGTGTTCCCACTGTATTTTTCTTCCCACCTCACTCACATTTAGTGGTATTCCTCAGTGCAAATGGGAGACGCTTTTCCTGCAATGCGGCAGGTCACAGCTATGATATATATATACAGCCTCTACCTGCTGCTCCAAATGCGTTCTGCAAATGTGAACACTTACAGGTTACCAACACCTATATTTGGAAGTTTAGCCTGTCTTAATAACGGCTGTACCTCTGCAGTCATGTTCAGTCACCTCAAATGCATATTCACAGTCCAGATGGAGACTCCCCACTTCAGATCCCTTTTAATGACACGCAGCAGCATCTCCGAGAGCGGCACAGAGACCTCTTCGTACCTGAAACTCTCTTCCTCCTCTTCCAACTCATGTAGTTTTGCCAGCTTGTTCTGCCAGAACCTAAATAAAGCTGAAAACTTATTCCAACACTACAGAAGGACTTTCGCAATTGTCAACAGAACACCAGAAATTCAGGCACTTCTCCTAAACAATATTGACAAGTGATAGACAGTAGCATAATGATTTGAGTATCATAACGCTAGAAAATACTCTAAGATCAGCACTGGACTTTCTCAATTTTCTAGCATCCTATAGCATTTAGCTGAAAGCAAGCAAAGGGCTCCCCACGTACTTAATTTGTCCCCCTCCCCTGGAGGGAGACAGCCCATTTCTTACGTCTACACCTCTGCCAGCTCCTTTTCCCCACTCAGAAAATGATTCTTTCAGAAACTCTTGGGGACTTGCTTCACATTTCAGTGCATCATCCCCTTGACCACAACACTTGTCCGCTCCCAGCTTCAACCTCTTCTTTCAGTCTGCGAAGTACTGAAGACATCCTCTTGGACTCAGGTCAACTCCCCATTTCCTGTAATGAGTCTGAACACCTCAAATACATCCCCTGCTTTCGGAAGCTGCAGTTGCACAACAAAGAAAATCCCTGAGAGATCACCTTCCGTCCCAACCCGGGCAAGCACTTACTTGATTAGCTTTGTTTTAGCCACAGGTTGGTAAAGTTTTAGTCTATCTAGTTCTGATCTTGTCAGAATTGTATTTAAATTCTTCTGACAGATTCTTGGCCTGCAGCTTGTTAACAGATCGTTGTTGAGGCAAGATGAAATTAGAGTGGTTTTGAACAGGAGAGACACATGGTGCATTTATTCTCCAGTTCAGTGATTATCTCTCTGCCTGGCTCCACTCCTAACACAAGTTCACCTTGGGACATTACAGGAGTTGCTGGCTAGTTTGGGAACTGGTGAGTGTGTTTGTTGGAATATGCACAAGACACAGCCGTGACCGGGTTCAGGCACAAGTGCAATATGTGCTTTCAGCTTCTGGACAATTTGCATTGCCTCTGGCCAGCTCTAATGAAAATCAGTCCCATGCAGGGCTGGATGGTGCAGGGCCCCATGTATTCTCCCACGAGTTCTGCAGACAGACGTCGAGTGTAAGGGCAGTCAGCCATTCCAGTGTCTGGACTTCGTGCAGCAGAGATACAAGTGTGGCTCCTCACAGCACGAGAAAGCATTTCCTAGGTTTCTCTAATTGACTGTCATTTCACGTGCGCGTGCCAGGGGTGATTTGTCACCTTTCATTTTGAACGGCTGTAGGCACCAGTCCCATAGCCACAAGCTACTGGGCCGCACGCTCCCACCAGCGCTATACCGGGGTCCTTGCTGCCTTCTGCCTAGCAGGGCTGCAGGCTTCACTGCTGTACTGCGGAGCATTCCAGGCTGCCTCAGAGCCCGCAGCCGTTGGGCTGACTGGGGCCATCAGGGCTGTCTGGCTGTCCTTTGAAAACCTGCAACAAACAGGTTTAGGTGCCAAGCTATTCCACCAGAGAGTGCCGAACAATGGAACCCTCTGCCCATCGCTCTGTTCCGTTACATAAACCCAATCCTGCCTCTACAGGATCAAAAGCCTCATCTGCTAAAACTTTACTTTTTCCAACTCCCTTATTCTAGAGAGCAAAAAACTGACTGATGATTTACACTTGTTACCCTGAAGAAACAGCATGTTTGTCTTTCATACTGCAAGAGCAGGTGCAGGCGTCGTAGACCAAAACTGTACTGAAGATTTTGTTAAACATTCCAAGTTACCCAATGTCTCTTTATATAAGGTCCAAGAATTTAAGATGTCATTTGGCACTCACGCACAAAGAAAGCACTGAATACAAAACTGGGAAACCAGGCAGGGTATAAATGCAGACACTAAAATACCTGGGAGTTTATACGTTGCACACACATACTGTAAGGACATAGGCTTCAGCTTGAATGCCCACCTGTTGAGAAAAACACTAACATTCCTTGTATCCCAAGTAAGTTTTAAAAATGTGTGTGGAGTGCTATTTAACTTCCCTGTCAGATGTCTTGTAGGATGATAAACCTGGATTGCAGCTTTGTTAAGGCTAGAAACAGACTTCAGGACTGCTTTAAAAAATAAAGAGAAAAGTTTGCGTTCTTCAGGCTTCAGCACAGTTCGGCATACCAGGTGAAGGTACGCCCTGAAAGCATTTAGCCCTAGATTTTCAAAAAGGATATTTCAGACAGTGCAAAGCTGACCTTCCTCATGCTGAACAGAACCTGCTGAACAGACCGTTTACCGTCTGTCAGGAGACCATGCAAGCAGTCCTTTATATATTGGCCCAGAACCTTAAAAATTCATTTAACTTGACACTCTTTTCCCCAGCGTGCTTTCTTCTAATAACTTTTAGACTTACCAAGCTCTTCAGAACAGGACCATCACATCACGTCTCTTCCAACCCAGTACAGTGGGTACCCAGTGATAGTGGTTATGCCTAGTGACGCCACCCATTACCCCATCATCTGTTCAGGGCAGTTGTCAGGGTTTAATGGTCCTGATGCCAACTGCACCTGGGGACTCTGAAGGACTGCAGGAAACATGAACAAGACATCTGTGTACGCAGTGGAGGGCATCAACCCAGAAGCAAAGTTTGCAATGCAACGGGTGTGAAAAAGCCCGTGTAAGATGTTCAGAAAAGATCTTAAGACCATCAGTTGTATCTACGTAAATGGGACTGGAAACAGGTATCCTAGGAAGTTGAGAGGGAGAAACAAGCATTTGTCTGAATCTCAGCCAGCCATTGACCGGCAATAGATGGAGCTAGTGGTGCACTAAGACGGCTTTGAACTAGGGAAGAGACGGACTTGCACATCTGCAAAAGAGCCAGTTGGGTACCTGGGAGGATAGGAAAAGACACTATATTACTAGAAGGTAAAACAATAATTGTAGGACATCTGCTTAGTTGTCAAGGACCAAGAGGGAAATAAAGCTGTTGTCCCCTCTAGCTAAAACCTGCTGTTTCTTTTTCCCCAGACTCCCAACCACCAACTGCTCTACAGTTTGTATGCCAATCCAATTTTGACGCCTGTAATTCACCCCAGAGACTGCTTATTTTAACTTTATCAAGTGAAGAGAAAAACAACTGTGTTAGAATAAAAAAGAGCATCTGGCAGCAGGATATTCTTTCTCCCAGACAGCTTCCCAGCCTAACCGGTGTACAAGAAAATGGGATTTTAGTTACTCAAGGGTTGAAAGAACAGGAAGAAGAGAGCGCAGAGCGCAGGTTCTCTGTGTGCTTATCTTAGAGGTGGTCTTTCGTGGTCTGTTGGAACAAATGCTCTCAGTATATTGCGCTCCACCTCAAACGGGCAGCCAAGCCTCATCTGGGCCCTACAGGACACAGCAGCGATGAATCCACACACAGGACATTCTGTCCAATGCAGCCTATGCCAAAAAAGTGACCTCTGGAGCTCCACCAGCTTAGTAATATATGCCCAGGAGCACCCAGCCTGCACAGGACAGAGCAACACGGCTTTCTGATGGTTAACAGAAACCAAAGGGCACTGGAAAAACAGACATGTCCGTTCCTTTTTCCAGATTTCAAGAATCGGGCGCCTTTCCCCGCTCCTCAGCGACTTTGAGCAATGCCAGCACATGTCAGAGTTCACCACCTGCAAGGTGTCCTCAGCGAGAGCCTGTAAATCACAGGATCTCTCGTTTCCCTATCCCTCGCATAAGCTGATTCTTTCGTATTTCATTGCAGGACTTTCCTCTTCACTGGCAGGGGCTAGTGCCACGCTTGGCTCTGCAGCTCCTCCAGTCTGAACACTGCTGGTGGTTTTTTGTTGCAAGACTGGCACAATCAAGAAAGAGGTTGGGGTTTGGTTTTCTTCCCCATGGCTGTTTTTGTTCCCTCCCATTGGCAAGTATTTTTGAGCATTGGAGGAAAAGGCCGACATTGCACAACAGCTTTGCCCACCCACCCCATTTTTGTTTGTGTACTTTCATCTGAATAACACACTGATGGAGAACACTCATTTTTAAATAATTAGGAGGGACACTGCAGATGTAGGTTTGGCATGGACACACGGGACCCTAGCTTCATTTTTAGGCCATCTGCTAATTGGGTACTGTTCAGAGGGAGTCTGCAAGATGTCTGACTCGCTTCTGATGCAAGAGCCGTCGCTCCTCCTGGAATGAAACGCAGGCCTGCTCCTCTCAGCGACGCCACCTACTCTAACGATGTCGTGTTCTGAGCGTGGAAGACACTTCACTCGGTAAAATACTCGGAGAAAGTTTCCTTTAGGCAAGAAGCCAATGCACTGCTCACGTTCTTGTGTTGTTCTTGAAGAGAGAAGGCCTCATGTAATTAAAATGTAATGTTTGGAACAAGTAACATTTTACTTTATTTTTCTTTAATCAACAAGATTTTTCATTTCAGGCACGTATACATCTAGAAAGCAAATTAGATATGTGATAGACTTTGGAAAAATCTCACTACCTGTCTGCATTGCTTTAAAATGCATCCTTTCTTGAGAAGTTGCCACAAGTTTTTTTTTCTCTACAAATGCATTAGGGCATTCCTTTTAACGGGTCAGTAAGCTGGAGCCAAAGATAAAATGGAGGTTGGATGTAGTTTACCCAGAAAACACTAAATTAATTTTACAGACCTCCTTCACATACAGCAGGACTTCCCTAATTTTGAAAAGGGGCATTAATCTTTTTTCTTTCACCGTATAACCATTACACTAACAGCACAGCAATTTTAGGTAGGTCTGCATTTTCTCATGCAATAGAAGTTCTTTATAAAATCTAAACGTAAAAGTTTGGGATTTTTTTCCTTTTTTGTCCTTCATCCATCCCTTCGTTTTCTTTGAAAGTCTCAAAGCTTTTTACAAAACCCATCAGGCAAGTCCCGCAACCCAGTAAAAGCAGTATTACTGCCATTTTAAATACGGTAAAAGAAAGGCAGAGGAAGGAGTCACAAGACAGCCCCAGTTTACACACGAAAGCGTGCTCAGAGCCCGACGCCCACCTCGCCCGTTCCCATCCTTCCCTGCTCCGACCAGGCCTGTCCCCAGGGCCAAGGGCCCCTTCTCGGCCAGCGATCCCTGGGGCGCGGGGACGAGCGGCGAGGGAGGGGGCGCGGCGGCTCGCCCAGCGGCACAGGACAGACCAGCGTCAACCGCTCCCTCTAAATCACTCGCGAACCGAGGCTGGTCTGTGCGGGCTTTGCCACGGTCGTCTCGGCCTGGAGCAGCACCAGCGCCCGCTGCCCAGGGCTCGGCCACCCCCAGCCCCACGCCGGCCCCGTCCTTCCCTCCCCGTGCACCGGCGGCCAACGCGCCCTCACCCGCGGCCGTGCCGAGCCGCGCGTTTAACATCCACGTGGCGACCGCGCCCCGTGCGCGGTGCCGGCTCCCCACGGGCGTGACCAACCCCCCTCCTCAGAAACCTGAGGGCTGCCGTTAAAGCTGCCCGTTACCGCGGCGCCGACAGGCCCCAGCGCCAAGGGCCGATGCGGACACAAACCGCGGCAGAACCGAAGCCAGACACATCCCCCGCAGGGACGTCCGAGCCCCCGGCCGCGGTCGCGGTCCCTCCCCAGCGCCCCCCGGCCAGTAACCCCGGAGAGCCGCTCCCGCCGGCAGGGCCCGGCCTGGACTCGGACCGGCCCCCACCGCCCGGCACCGCCGGGCCCGGCGCCGCCACCGCCGCCGCCGCCATTTCGCGGGCTGCGGGCAGGCAGAGGCGGTCCGGCCCCGCCCCCAGTGCGCGCGCCGGCGGCTGACCCGGAAGCACTCGGCAGAGCGTCGCCTGTCCCTGCCGGAGCGGTAAGATGGCGGCGGTCTCCGTGCTGCGGGCGCCGAGCGGCGGCTTCAGCTTCGACAACTGTGCTCGGTGAGGCGCGGGCGGGACGCCGGGGCTGGGCCCGGGCGGCAGCGGGACGCCGGGGGGGGGGGGGCTGCGGCCGGGGGAGGTCCCCGCCCGGCGCCACTTCTCGCCCTGTGTTGCAGGAACTCCCTCCTGGAGGCCGAGCTCGTTCAGAAGGGGCAGCGGCTGCCCGCCGCCCGCAAGACGGGCACCACCATCGCCGGCGTCGTCTTCAAGGTGAGGGGGGCGCCGGGCGCGTCCCTCTGGTGCTTCGCGGCGGGCAGGAGGCCGGGCCGGCCCGCGGGCCGCTCCTCCGCTCCAGGCCGAGGCCGAACCGGGCGGGGGCGCGGCCGCCCCTCGCTCCGGAGCTGGAGCCGGGGAAAGGCCGCTCGGCCCCGGGGCGGCCTCGTCGGAAGCGGCGTGCCGGCCGGCTCGTGGCGGAGGTTCCGCGCTGCTGAGTCACGCTTGGCGCCCCGGCCTGTGCGGAGCCGGCTCCTGCCGGCTGCCTCCGGAGCTGCCCCACGCCCCGGGGCCTTGCAGCCGGCCTCGCCGTCAGTGCCGGGAAGGTCCCCTTTGGAGATCGAGGCTTTGGGAATAATCCTCTCTTTCTGTAGGATGGCATAGTCCTCGGAGCAGATACGAGAGCAACTGAAGGAATGGTTGTTGCTGACAAGAACTGTTCGAAAATACACTTCATTTCTCCTAATATCTAGTAAGTGTTAAAATTGTTTATTGTATAATGGTATTGGCAATAGTGTTGGGATTCTTAGCCATGTCCTTTGCTAACAGCAAATATTAAGGTGTACTTTAAAATGATAATTTATTAGCAAGACCTGGGGATTTTTGCTATTTCATGTACACTTGAACAGACAGTCTTGTTTCATGCTCTGAAAATATTGACTGTATGGGAACTTAATTTCCTCAATTTTGCAATGAGAAAACTTCTATTTGGATAAAGCATAGAGTTATTTGTTTCCCCTGTCCTCCCCACCTTTTCCTAATTTGCTCATAATGTTTTTCAGTTGTTGTGGTGCTGGAACAGCTGCAGATACTGATATGACAACTCAGCTGATCTCTTCCAATCTGGAGCTCCATTCACTATCTACTGGACGACTTCCAAGAGTTGTCACAGCTAATCGAATGCTAAAGCAAATGCTTTTCAGGTAACCAAATGGGTTTCTTGTTTATTCGCAATGCTGTTAAAACCACTAGATAATATTTAAGTTCCTGTGAAGGAGCATTCTTCCTTAGCCTGCTTAACTTTCATAATAAGACTTTAGGAAAGATTTAATAATTGCTCTTTGCTTCATAGGCTTTTGAACTGAGATGGAAGAGAAATCAAGTCTATGGTGTTTTAGAGAACTGATGCTATACTTGTACAGCGTTGCTAGTGTTTACATTGCAAAAATAGAAGGCCAATAGTTTAATAAACTGTTGATCACACCCCTGAAAACTGATGTGTATCTTTGTGGCGAGGTGGCTGGACCAGTAATGATCTTCTAATGTGCAGGCTTGTAAAATTGAGACTTTCATATGACTTGTAATAGAATCACTATCTCAAAATGTATTTTACTTTCAAAAGAATAAAGTGTTTAACTGTTTGAAGCCCACAGCTGTTAATATAGAACTCTGCTGGTGGCATAGCGAGATAAATGAGTAAAATGGTTGGAAGTTGTACTGCAGTTATCTTAAGACTTTATTTGATTGCTTGACTGATCACAGATCATTATTGTATGGCAGTTGAACTTCCTAACTAGCAGCATGGGGTAGAACATGCCCTTAGAGTGAGGGCGTACTCTCCAAACTTAAGTATTCCAGTACTGTATAGTACTGCCTTTTGCAGAAGTAAAAAATGATATTGAAAGAGAAGGAAAGAATGAAACAAGTGTATTCAACTAAAGATATTGTTCAAGCTATTGGAAAGTCTCCAGGAAGGTGAAATAAAGCAATGAAAAGAAAACGCTTTGTGCAACCAAGTGACCTAGATAAATTACAATAATTCAGCTCAGTCACTTAGTGCTTGTACTGATGGGTAGTTTGCCTTTTTTTAAGTGTGTCACAAAACAATAAATTGAAAAGTTGAAGCAGCCAAGAATATCTCATGTGGGAAATGAAGGAATACATTTTCTTTGAAGTCTCTAAAAACTTAATTGCAAATACATGAATTTCATTTAAGGCTTGAAAACTGATCCAAATCTTCTCCCTGTTAGCACAAATGTATGGTCCAGCCTGCTTGCTTGTTCTGCTTGACACTGAAATAGACTGTGTTTTAGTAAATTTCTTAGGTTAAACTGTTGGTCACAGATAGTAAGTAGTCTTTCTGGTACAGAGTGTACCTGGTGTAATCACAGAAAAATTCTCACATGCGTGCATTGTGTTAAAAAGAACCACAGCTTTATTGTGGACTTTCACGTACGAACATTGCTCCTAGGTATCAAGGCTACATTGGTGCTGCCCTGGTTTTAGGGGGAGTAGACGTCACAGGACCTCACCTTTACAGCATACATCCCCATGGATCAACTGACAAACTGCCTTACGTTACCATGGGTGAGTGATACGCCCTCAGTTTTGTAACACAACTGCCTGGTAAAAAGTGTGAACACTTCAAATTGTTATTTAAAATGTTTTCACTTAAATTCTATTGTTTGCTGGGAGCTGTACAGACCTCAGACTTCAAAGATAAAGTTGTGCCCGTATTTGTAAGGCAGGTGCACTGTTATGTTTTGCTTCTAACACCTGAAAAACATGGGCTATTGTACTACCTTATCTAAGCTGCCAAAAAATTGGTATTGGGAAAGTTGCTGTGTGTGTTCCCCAGTATACCTTAAAGCAAGAGAATTGTGGGATTCCCAAAAACTTGCTGTATAAAAAAATATATATATCCTTAGAAACTTGATTTGCAGAGAGTCCTAACTCATGGTTCATATGAAGTCTCACTTGGGGAATTACGTTCTGCCTGAAGTTTTTCTGTAGTTGCATTAGGAAAAATGTGCCTTGCTTCTCCTTTGGGACTGTTGTATTTCTTGCCAAGTAGCAGCTGTATTTTACTCAAGAAGGTGCTTTGTTGTAGTGAAGCAACACCTGGTTTACTTGCTACGTATAACAATTGGTTTTAACTACTGTATGGAGCTTCTCAGTAAATAAGTTTTAATTCTGTCTGTTGTTGGGGTCAACTTGACACTAGTAGCCCACCATCAGCTTATTAAGTGTTAGTACCCCAACTCTTCTGTCTCTGTAACATTTTCTGTAATAACAATAATTTGAGCTATATGTATATGCAGTTCTGTGTACATCTCGTTCAGTTTTGAATTAGGGAGTGTGACAATACCGAAAGCTGAAACCACAGATTTTTGCACGCTTTTTTGGCATTTAGGTACTACCCTGTCAAGACCAGTTACAAAAGCAACATTAAGGATAAAAACACAATAAAAAACACAATACCGCTTTGCGGTAGCAATAATTTCAAGTTGTGAAACGGCTCTTGTGCATATACCCATTTACCTGTGATCTTGCTAAACAACCCAGTTAGAGCCTCTTATGAGTATATTCAGGAAGACACTGTATTACAGGATACAAAATCTTCATTCATCTCTAATCTTGATTTGTGAATTTAACTTGTCATTCCTCCTGTGTCTTCTAACTGTTCTTTGTCCATGTCCTCTAGATAAAATTGTTTCTTTAGACATCTTCTGTTTCTTAACTGTTGAGGGATGCTTGGAGAGTCCCTGTGGTAAGAGTCCTGAAGTAATAAGCTATAATAAGCTCTGCGACTTGCAGGAGAGCCTTAGTGATCACCATCATCCTTGTATGTTTTTGAGAAGGGAAATAATGTGTGCATTGTTGAAGGGAAGGACACTCACATCTCTAAATATTACAGAACTTGCCCAGTCATTGGCAAAGGGAGTATTTTCAGTAGTAGTGTTGAGCTTGTTTGATTAGTTCTGAATTCTTTTGTGATTTACAGGCAATAATCTGGGAGGAAAGGGTAAAAAATGGTAAGAGATGTCACTGAGACACTGGTAAGAGATTAAACTAGTGCCTTCTGAGCTAATAATATTCTTGCACAGTTTCATCTGTGGCTTTTAAGGTTAATGCCCTACTGAGAATATCCTATGTCTGGAAAAAGTAGAATTCCGAACATAACCAGGGTTGCAATTATTTTTGCTCTCTGATCACTCAGGAAGATACTCTATCATTTCAGACTTGTATATTTCATTTTGAAGGCTTGGACGATTTTAAATGAAAGCTGGGTTTTGGTAGAGCTGTAGAAGTGTAATGTAGAGTCCAAATAAAACTACTGGAAAAGAAAATTCATTTGAAAATTGTGTTAGATTAGTAAATCAGATTCAGCCTATGTCTGATGCAGCTTTTATGCCGACTCTGTCATGGGAAAATATAATTTTAGTTAATCTTTTTCTGTTCATGGTTGGTATCTCTAGGTAAAATGTGTACTTACTATATTCTTGGAAATGTTAAAGGTTTTTCTTTTTCTTCTGGATCTTTGCACTGCTGAAACAGTGCAGCTGTTAAACTGAATCGTCTGGTTAACTATAACGAGAACTGCGATTAGCTTGCAGAAATTCTGCAGAGGCGGTCATGGGCCAATAGATGGTGCCATTACCTTAGGAGCTGGGAAATTACTTGGTGAATAAAATCCATGTAACAGTCATGTGATGTCATTGTTTAGCCTTTGATATAAAAAAGTAAATGTCTGAGTCTTATAATTGCCTTATACCCAATATTGTAGTTAACTGTAAAACTGTAACTGACTCGACTCTGTACGGCTGGCTGCTAGTAGTTGATTGCCTGAATGAAGTCACACAGTTTCTGTTATGTACATGTTTACTTTTGGGCCTGTGTTTTAAAAGCTTTAAAATGTGGCATTCCTGAAAATCCTGGCCACTCCTCTTTCTCTCCACAAAAATAACACAGTAGCAGAATAAGTTCAAACAAGTAGGAAGGAGCATATCAATGGATTAAGTTCATTCTAGCTTCAGCTTTGGCTGTCAGCTGTACCAGCTCTGTGTCTGGTGATTACATGTTACTTTTGTCCATGCTGTCAAACAAAGCCCTTCTCAGCATAAATGTCCTTTACCTTTTTACACCTGGTACACTGATACTTTCTCCAGTGACTAGGATATACTTTAGTAAAAAGATTTGCTTATGCATATAAATGAAAGATAGAACTGAGCAGCAAAGGTATCAAAGGTCAAATCAGAGATGGTAGTTGGAATTTTATTTTGATCTTATTTAGACTAATCTATTGTTTGTTGGGGTGGTTGGTTTTTTTTTTTTTTTTTAATTTCTATTTCCCCCAATATTCTAAGGGCAGTTTAATAAATCAGGGTAGGTATTTTTGGCCAGTTAATTTCTGGAAATTCAGTATTAAATAGGAAAGGTGGTTGAGGTGTTGGGTTTTTGTTTGTTTTAATGTGCTGGAGCGTGTTTTTATTTAGCTGGAGAGTGTTTGTGGATGGACAGAGTGGTGTCCTCCCTTGCAAGGGAGACTTAAAAGATACTCAGTGCTTACTCAGGAGTGAAAGCATCAAATTAAACTGTTTATGCTGACAAAGGACAAAATTGGATTTCAGCAAGCGATGCAAGATTGTCTGATTGCTTGGCTTGTCTAGGAAAGCTTCTGGCCAAGACTTATAATGAAATGCATGCATAAAATTAAAGCACTTGAAGTCTGTAGTTCAGCTTTCGGAAACAGTAAGTATGTTCCAGTCGTCTCTAGTGGCTAAAGCTAGTCCCCTGGTACCAGTGTTGCTTCATATTCATAAATCAGCTCTTCATGCATTGGCAATGTCGTCCTGCAGAGCAAGCACTACCACTGCTGAGTCTCAGCCCCTCAGCCAGGAACCAGGGTGAAAAATTATCCCAATCGATGGGGCTGTGGAGATCACCGAATTTTTACCTAGAATGAACAGCAAATTGAATAACAATGAGTGCGTGTGAATAAATGCCCTGTCAGGGAGCCCTGACACTGATGGATTAGGAAGTGCTAACTGTTACTCTCTCAAGGCTCCGTACGTCCTCCAGTGTGGCAGGCTGAGGTAGCAAACAGGTCCTTGGGTGATGAAAATGGACTGTGCTTAGCAATAAGAAGTTGTCTTCAGTGAATGTTCTGCTAAAAAGATCCTGTTCATCTGTTTTAGAAAAGCTACTGCAGTTGCAAAACACAGTGGAAATTATTGTCAGCTGGATTTTTTGCTATGTATCAATAATTACCTTTCACTTTAAATCAATACTGAAGTGCTACAACTCTGGGATTTTTAAAGTGAGTTTATTAGTTTAGTCAAGAAAATTTTTGAATAACTTGGTTGTGAAAACTTATGAAATGACCAATGTCTTTTAAAGAAGAAAAAAATAAAATCTCTTAGGGTCTCCTAACTTCCCTGATTCATGCTGAAAAGCATTATCAAGCTGAATGCATTAAAAGCATATCAGACTGAAAAGCATTTGCCTCAGAATACAGCTCTGCATCTCACTTTCTTTAGTTATTTATAATTTGTTTGGCAATCAATATTTTTATATATTTAGATGCTAGATTAATACTTCCTGAATATTTGTTTCTAAAGTGTAGCTTACTGAAAATGTATGCAAAATAAATTCTTTGGAATTGATACAGTGGTTTTTTCTTGATGATTGTGTTTCCAAGATTGTTGAAGTGTAACCATTCATAGCACTTAGTGGTTTTTAAAAATCTAGCTGAAAGGTTTTTTCCTGAATGTTATATAATACAAATACATGATGACTTTACCAATTATACTTTGTTTTAATTATCCATATTGCTCATACACAGAACAGTTGTAAACTGCCAACATTTAAAAAAAAAATCCAACAAAGAAAAGCTCCTATTTCTGCATTGGTTGTGTGTTGTTAAGATTTCAAACTAAAGTTATCTATCTAAGATAAATATCTGGTTTGGTATTACTTTGAATCTGAGCTCAGTTAAAGACACTATTTAATGATGCATTATCTCGCAGCCTTCCTGAACGTTTTAATAGATTTGAGATTGAACTGCTGCATCTTAGCAATGTTGAATCCTAACTGGTAGTGACTTAAATCAATTATGGTGTGTATGAGGTGGGAACATCTATACCTAACTAATGGATGGTGTTTTGCAATGTTTGGTTTTTATCTTTCTCCAGACATTATGTTTGGGAATTGTTAAGCTTGTTTCTATGTAAAGGCAAAGTATGCTTGTTAAAAATGAATTATTGGTGGGCACTGAATACATGGACAAGAGAACAGCTGTTTCCCCACATGCAAACAAGTTCTCCATAGACCCTTAATATCTAAGTTTTCTGTGCTTTTATAGGTACTGCAATAAGAAAACCATACTTCCAATGTTTACTTAAGTTCACAGATTTTTATTGCTAGCTCTCCTGTTACAATGCATAGCTTTCACAAGTCGGTTGATCTACTTGGAACATTGTGGGGTTGTTTGGATCGTATGTGGAATTTGACAAGTAGAGGGAAGTCGGTGTAACTAGATAGTGAAGTTCACAACTGTGCTCGCGAGCAACTGTCCACTGCTGGTTTTCTGCATGGATGGTCAAGTGATGGGGTTTGAGTCCACCTGCAGTGCAAACAGGGGGCTTGAGGGGTTTTTCTTTGTTAAGGAGCTACAGGTGAATATATGCACATCATTAGTATTTTTTAAAATTGTTCATATTGCTGTTGTCAAACAGCAGATGATTTGTTTTGATGCAGGAACTCAGAAGTATACATCTATTTGTGTTTCTAAAAACACAGTGTTTACATCTGGTGCTAGTAAGAGTAAAGAATTTTCATTGTGCTATTTAAGATTACAAAAATCTGTTCTTTCAGAGAATGCTTAGCTGTGCTGTGAGACTTTTGCTAAGGCACTTTTTTAAACGCAAGCTTATAAAACTTGCGTTTAGGATTTATAAGCAATAGAGAAAAAAACCTTGAGTTTATTACGCTTTTCCAGCTTTACTTCCTGTTCTGTTAGAACCTCCTTGGGATTGTGGTTTTTAGATGTAAATGTCTACATGTAGGTTTAGATAAATTAATACTTTCAAGAACTCTCTGAAAACTTACGCTGTAGGACTGTCTGCATTTATTTATTTAAAGTGATATTAAATTTGGCATTTATTTGCATCTTGGTAATATAGTGAGATAAATTTGGCTTTTATTTGCATCTTGGTAATATAGCGAGATAAATAATTAACAGTACAATTCTTTATATGTAAAGGATTTAATGTAATGTAACATAAGGTTCCCCCCTCTTCCCCTCGCCTCTTTCTTCTTTATAAGTCTACAGAGTTCTTGCCCATAGGTTCTTTTGGGAACTTCTTTAAAAAATGAGCTGGAGGAATGAATCCAGTCTGAGCCATGTATGAGATTATTGCAGTATTTGTGTTATTGATAATTTTTATTTGTCAGTAGAAGTTTTAAGAAATTAAGACTACTTTTTTTAGCTTAGTAGCTTTAATGCAGTCATTTCTGTCAGATATTACCTTTTATACTTTCATTCTTGTCTTTATACTCTAATTTTTTCAAAGAACCCTTATCCAAGGGTAAGATTGTTTTCTAGTTTTGAGGCTTCCCATTCTGCTTATGGTAGGCCTTCATTTGAGTCTGGTAAGAATGTGGCCATAGCTTGAGATGGTATCTCAGATCTCCCCCCCCCCTTATAAATGTTCCTATGTCATTCCACAAGAAGAATTATTTTATGGTTCAAGTCCTGTATTTGTTTTGGAACACACCTTATTTTGACCTTGTTTGAAGGCTCAGTAAAATTCCTTTTATTTGTGATTTGTTCTGTGATATCAGCTGTTTGTGTCAGTGGTTCATTTCTGCTATTAGTTGCGTAAAAATCTTCTTTATTCCCAGTTTCAGCATTTAAAAAATTGAGTCATGTATTGCTCCAAGGTGTAAATGAATAGTCATTGCCTGTAATACAAGTACACACTTAGAGTGTCCTACTGCTTTTAGATGTGATGTATTTGGTACTGTAAAGGTAATGATCCTCAACCACAGCAATATTCTGTAACAGGAATATCTGTCATATTCATTGGGATTACCATGTTCATTGATTTGTGTCTGTAAATCTGCTGTTTCTACCCTTTAAATTTGATCTATAATTGGACCTCCTTAAATGGTTCAGATAAGGTAGTCTGTATTTTCTCAACAGTGTCACTGTCAGCTTCTGCTTTTTCATTATACATTCAGCAGACTTGATAAAATCAGCAGGACACCTCATTTGAAACTGTTTAATCGCTGCCTTTTTCTTTCACTAAACCATTGAGGTGGTCAAGCGATATACACAAATCATTTTAAATAGAAAATATGGCTTTCTCTGTGACCCAGCTAAACAGATAGCAGTATGCAAAACAAGTTAAAAAGTAATAACTGCCAAAAAATCTTCTAATTGGAGTAAAAAATTGCAGGTAACTTTATTCACTCCCCAAAAGTAGCGCGCTCTGAAATATGGTTAGGGCCACAGATGGACAAGATATCTTCCTGAAGACTCGCTCTTTCTGAACAAAGCAAGTTTACAGTTTCAAATAGTATCATACTGCTTTTTGTATTAATTTACGGAAAGCACATTTATAACACCTGCAGTTACAGTGCTTTGGGTAGAGACAGCTTCTGTTCCATTGCTACACTTGCACTGCATCCTTTAAGAGAAGTAGCGTTAAACTCATGTTTTCATATCCGTCATTTTGTCTGTTCAGCTGTTATTGTTCAGTGTAAAAATAATGGCACAAAGTAAATGCATAATAAACTGTGTTAAAGCAGATAACCTGGTGGCAGCAGCCAGCTACCCTATTACCATTGCTAGTTTACTCATCCCCATGCCTAAAGGTGACTGTGCCAGGGCAGCTCGTTAAAACAATCTGTTAATTCTGAGTGTCTTAGTATTAAGTGACATACCCTCTAACGTGGCCAGGCACAAAAGTGGGACAGGAGAAATGGAGGAGTAGGAATTACAAACTGTGGCATTCAGCTCACTCTTTTTCTATTCTCGTTTTCATATCTTAACGTTCAAAATAGTAAAAAGAAAAAGGCTGTCAGAATGGGGACCATGACAAGTCTGTGTACACTAGCTATAAATTTAGGATTAAATTAGGCGCTGGACTTAAAGAGGGTAGACACTTCAGAGTGTATGGTAAGCTAAGGTAGACTTCAGTCTGGTTTGTGCTGCTGATATTTGCTATCCTGTTCTTTAAAAAAATACTGTATCCAAATACATTAGCTAAATAAGTGTCCTAATGTTGTTACTGTAGGTTCTGGATCATTAGCAGCTATGGCAATATTTGAAGATAAATACAAACCGGACATGGAGGTAAGGAATTTTTTCTTAAAGCTCAGTGTTTCTTCCCTCAATAATGCTCATGATCCTAAGAACTTAAGAGGTTTGAAGCTTTAAAAAAGTTAAATCTGCTCTAGTTTCCCTGCACTTAAAAATGTACTAATGTCAGCTTAGTGCAAAGCTGTAAAAGTTGATGGGTAAAATAAATTTAAAGAAATAGAGCTTCTTGCAAATTTATGTATGGAAAACTTGTGTGATTTGAATGTAGGTGAAAGCTTTAAAAACATACAACTTGCTGATTATAGTTTTCAGGAATGTAAGAGTCCTTGCATAGTCAATATTGCTGTTTTTCCCTCAGTAGTCAGTCCTTATCTCTCAATCTTGAAAAGAGAATGCATGATTGTAAAAGCAACAAAAAAATGTTCAAGTAGTGTATGAAACCAATTAGATTTCTGGTTGATTGGGTATGTTCAGAACTAGTAACTGCACTTTTATTTTTAATAGCTACTTAAAAGCTGATTATCAGAAGATTTATAAGGTTGTAGGTTGTTTGTGTTTTGCTGATGATCTTGATAAAAATTGAAAATGTTTGGTTGTTCATTATAGAGAATCATTCAGGAGAGCTAAAAGCTGGAGTGTCATGATTAAGATCAGAAAAAGTTATTCCGTTATTTTTTTATGAATGTATGCAGTACATTATTTTTGTATTATTTATAGTATTTCCTTACAATGAGTTACACCATGTTCAGTGCCTGGTAAACTCAACAGTGAAAAATCCAGTTATGCAGACAGACTATTGATGAAAATAAAACCAAAACAATTAAATGGCTTTCTGTGACCATATTTTGTAAAATGCCTCAGTAATGTCAAGCCATCTTTTAAACCACATTAATCTCTTCAGACGTTCTGTGAATGCTCCTTCTCATTCCAATCGATTAATAATTTCACAGTAAAGAAAAAACTGAGAATTGAACACAAAATTGAAAATCGAACACATTAAAAATGACTTGTAACACTAACAGTTGCAATCATTTCAGCCTAAAATGCAGGTATAACAAATCTGACAGCTTTTTACTATCACTGAATAATGTGGAAAAGGAAAAAGTTGATTTACTTCAGAAAAGGTCTTCAGATGTTCCTCATCTTTGTACTGCAAGTGCTGTGGGTCATTTCCTCCCCTTCAAATGTTGGCATGTCTGCAGTATAGTTTCAGGTGATGATGCCATAAGTGCACTGAGTTCCTCTCTAAAATCACTTAATTAAATTTTAAATGTAAAATGACGTGTCATACCCTATTACATCCCCTGAAGAAATGTGATGTGTAATACCAGTTGATTTAAAAAAAAAAAAAAAAATCCACCTTGTTTTGAGAAGCTTTCTAGCAGTTAAACTGCTTAAGAGTTAGTAATAAGCAGTTTTCCAATTATTCCTGGAACTGGCTCCTTTTCTGTCAGTATATATGAAATAGTTGTAGGTGTGCAAAATTACGAAAATGCAGTAAGATCCAGGATTCCTGTGTTGCTGCAATGTTCTGGGCAATATCTGAAGACACTGGACTTCTGGCCCCTGGTATATTTATAAATGCTATCAGAAATATTGAAATATTTTTAATAGGCACTCAAGTTTCTTCTGTAAGTAGCATTATACTGGATGACTGATGGAAAGAACCACTAGACAGAGGGAGACTCTACTTTTTTTTTTTTGCTCTCCCCTCATGCCGCTGTAAGAACGACACAGTCTCTTCTTCCAGCCTCTCTTCTTCCAGCCTCTTCTTGTGTGACTGTGCGCTTGGCATGTGTGCTATTCATACTGAAAACATGGACTACAAATCCTTGGAATCAACAGCTACAGCATGATAGCCCGCTTTCAAAGATACAAATGTCAAAGAGCTGCACTATGAAATTTAATCTTATTCTCAGCTAGTTTTCAAGCTTGTATTTTAAGTCATTCTTTGTGTAAGAGCAACCAGAAAAGGCACCAAAATTGGTAAATCTCCAACTTTTCTTATTTAGAAAGGTCATCCTAATTAAATTGTCTTCATACACAACCATAAATGGCAGCAGATCTTCACTGTTACAACAAGCATGTAGAAATGCAGCCTACCAATTTGTTGAAATAGATATTTAGATCTTTGAGACTTGCATGTGCCTTAACTCGTCCTTTGGTTTTACTAGGTATTCTGTTATCTAATAACAATTTAGTAATCGTATTAACCAGCAAGTTTCAGGTGATAAAGCTCAACTGTACTCTTAAATGCTTCATATTCTGTTATGGCTACCAGCTTAAAATATTTACTTTTTAAGTCAGATGTGGTTTTTTTTTTTCCAGTAAAGTAACAAAATAACAAATGATATTTCTATTGAAATTAAAGCAAATTAAATCTCAAGTACAGTATGTATATTTTACACAAAATTTCCTATGAAATGGCAATGATAAAATTCCTGGAGATTAATTTAATAAAATGGGTAGAGGATTAATATTTTTCTGTCAAGATCAGTACTGCTTTCTTTTGCACTAATTGTCAGAATATCTTGCTAGGGCTACTGGAAGGTAGTGGTGTGCTTCAGGACCATCACATCACAGAAAAATGATTCAAAGGCAAACTGTCCTGCACCCTCTGGTATCGACTTGCAAATTAGCATCTGGAATGTAATTAAACAAGCTTAATGAAAGTAGCAGCTGAATACTACTGGAAAAGACAATCAGCTTTTTTGCCTCTGATATATATTCTGTACTATTGAAGCTGATCACCAAACACATCGTGTGAGCACAGTTAAAAAAAAATTAGCATTTATTTGAAGAATAGGAACTGTTTTTCATTCTGTTATGCTTTTGGCATGCGCTGGTGTCCCATGAGAGCCATGCCACAGCAGATAGTGCACAATATTTATAAATCCATGACAGGCAATAATAGCAACTTGAAAAATTCTTTTGCTAGAATTTCAAGTTGAGAGCTGCCAAAAGCTGAGAGGATCAAATCTGCAGTGGCAGCTGCTGTGCCCTACAGTTAGAATCATAGACTTTGAAGATGCTCAACTTAAAAAAAATAAAATAAAAAAAAAATACTGCAGGCTTAGCCAATTTTTGCAGGTTTCTAGAGCCCTGGCTCTGCCTTTTGAAGATGAGTTGCTGAAGCTTCTACCAGTGCCTGAGGCATGCTAACACCAGCAGGATGTGTTTTTTTTCCATAGACTTAGTGTGTCTTCAGATTTAAGTAGCACATGCTTTATCAATGCCAACTGTGATGGTCCTTTCCCTGGTTGCAATGCCGGGAGATGATCTTTACCCAACATCCTTCAGAGAAAGTGCTAAGATAGATGGTGACGTACACGAGTGCCACTTCTGCAGTCTGATTTATGGAGGCATGTTTCATTATGAAGCAAGTGCTGGCCTCTAGAGGAACCATTATAGATTGCTGAAGATGTGAACGCTTTCAGCCCTGAAGGCCTGTAGATGCTTCAAAAATGTAATGCCAAGCACCTAACTACTGTGGAACAATATTAATCTGTCATGTGGGCAGCTATAGATCTACTTTAAAAAACATAAGTGGAAGAACAGCACATCTAATGGAGTGTTTTGAGCTTAGATCTTTCATTGCAGCCAATTTTTCTTTCAATCGAGTTTCAATAGAGTAGCCACATGGTTTTTAAACCTTACAGTCAGATTTTGCAAATGCATTCATGCCTTCTGGTGTTAAACAATAGTAAAGAAATACTCTGAGTCAGTGGATATGGAAACAGTCATGATCTGGGAAAAAAATGTCTACAGTATTAAAAGCTGGAATTCTGGGTTTATCTATACTGTGGTTGTTGAATTCCTAGGGAGATTGGGGAGGTATTATGTATTTTATTCTGGTATTTGACTTCTGTTGTTTGAAAAGTAGAAGCTTTTTGTCTGTAGAAGAATTGCTTGATGTACAGCGAGGCTATGTTGTAGCCTTCTGACAAGAGCTTCATGTTTAAGCAAGGAAACAGGCTGCTTGTAACTTCATTTCTTTTCTGTATTTCATCAAAACAGCCAGGTTTAATAAAAAGAGGATCCAAAAGGAAGAGAATCAGTAGAAGCCACAGAAAGCAGAACTATTGCAGGGAAAGGGAAGTAAATCTTTGTGTAATGAGTTCAGGGGCACGGAATAGGTGGAAAAAAAATGGAAGGAGGTAGTCTGGCAGATATTAAATAACTATTTCTAAAATAGATCACACCAAAAAAGTGAGATTATATTTACAGTCATTTATTAGACCACTTTTTTTAGTGTGCCAGGAAGTCAAGTGGTACTGAATGAAAACAAAAGACTCTGGAGGGGTAGGAACATCTTAAAAATAAGAGGGGGCTGTTCTGACTATATTCCACTTGGAGCGTAGGCACTTACCCTCCCGCAGTAGCTATGCTGTCCGAAGTACTGCATCTTGCTCTCCTACCAGAGATTTGCACTCCTTCACCTGTTGGGCAGCTTTGCTTTTGTGAGCATTGCAGTGATTGCTTTTGCTAACTTGTTTGGTTTTGACAAACATGGGTTAGGGAGCAATCTTATGAGCAATTCAGCTGGCAGATTTGGGCAATCCTCTGTAAAAGGAGGAATGATGGGCAGACAGGAGGAGTTGGAGGTAGTAACCTTTTTCAGTTGATAGTTGCAGCTGTCAGAGTAGGTGTGTTCACAAAATTATAGGAAGGAAGAGGACTGGAAGTTGCAAAATGTGCAGACTCAGGCTCTTCTGGTTTGTGGTTTTGTTTCTGGCTTTGCCACTGATTTTTGAGGTACTTTGAGCAGCCCCGTATCCCCAGAGTGAAGAAGCTGAGGCACAAAGAACGCCTTCCTCCGGATGCTCAATGTCTGCCGAAGGTCTTTGCTGTATCAAAGTGGAAAGTAGTCTAAATTCAGCTTTCACTGTGTACCTCTTATTTCAGTAAAAATGCATCAGGCTTAGCACAAAATATTACAAAAACATGTCACTTTCTTCCATTTTTAAACAGCCGACTTACAGATCATTCAGATGTTTCTGTGCTCCTATTTCCTACTGTCCGTCAATATGGTGGTATAATTTTTGTTTATTAACTACTGACAATAATACCGAGCTATTTTTGGAAACTGTCAAAACTCTCTAATCTTCAACAATAGTTGTCTCATCAGTCTTATTTAGCCTGCATCTGTGTGATTCAAGGCTCAAGAGCAATGACAAGCTGCATATGAATTCTGTATTCATTAGTGATGGTGATCAAAATGCCTGTGTCCCTGCCATAGGGCTCAGGTGTGGAAGTCTGCAGGCTAATCCCACCAGCTGACATTCAGAGGTTTAATGACTCCATAGGAAGGTGACCACTTGCTGGGAGGTTTGTCGGCTGAACTCAGACAGCAGACAATAGAGATCAAGCCAGACTATCAGAGTTAAGCTGGAGAGCCTGCCTGAGATACTTGAACCCCTGTTGGTGTCAAACACAGAGATTAAGTAGATGGGGGGGGATCTGATTCTGTGAACAAAAATAAGTACTTAGTGTTTATGTGCTCTGTGTATCTGTTTATTTCATTACCCAGTGACAATAACTGAGACTGTTAGTGGCATATCTTCACTGCCTGTTCTGACAGAGCTCATGGCAATAAGAAATTTCATGCTTTCCTTACATACCTGTATCATTGTCTCCTTCAGAGACTTGAATTTCCATGGGTAAATATCAGGTGTTAGTGCAGACAGTCATCCAGAAAATAAAGGCTTATCATGCTGTCTCTTATTATTAGATTAAAATTATTCTGCGGTAACCTGGTTTCTGCTTGACGCATTGGACAGTTAGTACTGTTCTCATCTTCTTTCACAGAATTGTGCCTTGGATTGATTTCCTTTGCAGAACTAACATTAAATGGGAAATATGAGGCTGATTTAAAATGTGCTAGCTAGATGTGCTCTGGAATGTCTCGGGTTACTGGAGAAGTGTTTTGAGGTGTGTTTTTTGAATATATCAAAGCACAATTTCTGTGCAGAAATAGGTGGGAAACTGCCAGCAGTATCGGTCTGAGTTACCAGTGATACCCAGTAGCACCTTCTTCTAGTTTTCTGTTTATAGACTATATTGAGGGAAATAAATTTTACCTTAGTTTAAATTGGGCCTCGCTGCATGACAAAGAGCAACAATTTCTTCACCTTTACGAAAGTAACACTTAAACTTTGTACGTAATAATGTAGACAAGCTAGTCGGAAGCAGGGCTCCATGTTAAGAGATCATTTCACTGCACAGGGTAGCCGTAGGACAGGTAATTATTTTTGATGCATTTCTCAGGAGCAGGTGTTCCAGTTTAAATTGTTTCAGTTTGTATATCTCCCATAACTGCAGAACACAGGCAAAACGTACTGGAAAATATTTCACATGGCACGAAGCCCGAGTGCCGCTCCTGCGGCGAGGGCTGTGGAGGCAGAGTGCAATTTCTGTGCCTGAGCGGGGAAGAGTGAATGGGAATGAGGCGGAGGGTGGGAGTCGGCCTGGGCTGTCAGGGGAGGCTCCCTCCCAGCCAATAAGCTGTATGGAGCATTTTGGTGTATTAGGAAGGAAAAATTACCAGAGGGCCCAAGTCTTCTTTTTCCAAATAAAATGTTGATCATCATTCCCTTCCATCCTTTTTTCAGAGGTAAAGTCAGTCATAGGGACAGAGGCTTGCTTTGTTGGAAGCCAGACATGTTATTGCTGGATATTCATTTTTTGATATGCAGTAATAATATATAATAATTTTAACTGTCATCTTTAGCGTGGTTTACTTTTCTGGCTATTTCCTGGTGGCTAAGGTTCTGTATGTTACTGTACGGTAATGCAGCTGTACAGAAAGTTGAGGATATCGCAGTGTCAAGAGTAGAATTCTTGCAGCCTGGCAGGATTTACAGCCCTGTTACTGTTGAGAGAGTTCGCTTTATTTTGAGAATCAGTTCCCTAAAAACACCATGAACTTCACCCAGACATAAGAAGTGATAGATTAAATGAATTTTCATATTCATTCTTGGTCCAAAGTATGGACATAGTATTAAAAGAAATCCTGTAGTTGTGAGAGGAGCTTGTAATTTAATTCTGTACCATTGGAAATATGTATTGTACTAATCTTCATGTAAGGAATGACATATAGGAACTAATGTTATTGAATAGTAGTTCCGAAGCATATAAGTTTCTTGCCTTGGCAGGTAATTTGGCATAAATTGTTAATGTAAATCCATGTTAGTGGAGAAGACGTTATTTTACTAAAAAAGATAAACTGCTGATTAATTCAGTATAGAACTCAATTACAAATTGAAAGTGTCTCTGCGGGACGCCAGTACCCTAAAGACAGCAGATGTTGAATTGATACTCCAGCATATTTCACACTGGTATGAAATATTAACATGGTTTATTATACTTGTGTGGTGTATGGTATCAGAAAGGGGGAGGTGGTGATGAGTCTGGGCTTGCAGGCGTCTACTGTGGAACATGAAAAAACTAATCACTGAGAATAATAACTGGGGACTAAGGTGCATTTTATTTGAAAAGTTCTTAGTAGAAAACAGTTAGAAAAATAAACATTTACTAACATATTATTCACAACAAAACTGACATCAAATTCAGTACAGAATTACCTGATTTATGATTCTGTGATTATGAATGAATGAATGTAGGTGCATTTGTGTAAAACCTCAAACTGCTGAGTTCCAACAGGACTGCTAGGTCAGTGCTATGCTCAGATTTCTTTTTGCATAATTTCCTGCCCATGCTGTATTTATGCTGAAGACTGCTACTTCCTAATAAAACTAATTTTTCTGTATTTTTTGTGTAACGTAGGCAGCACAGTAACCCTGATGCGTTCATCATCCAGGGGTTTAAGTCAGTTGGGCTTCTGTCTTCTAAGGTGCTGCGCTGGTGATGGTGGCACAGGCAGGCTCTGTAGACTTTGCATTTGAGAGAGTGCCAAGTGATGAACAGACTAGTAGTACAGTGGCACAAGGAAATACAGGAGCGTATGTAACTGACGCTGGTCTGTGCTGTTCTTACTGTTTTTTCTTTCTTCTTTTAAATAGAAGTCCAGCTTTGAAAGCTTCAGAGAAGTTAGAATTTAGACAAATGTATTTAAAGTTACCATTCCAAACAGAAGGCGTGTTCCACAGCATTTGCACAGGATGTATTCTGGAGAGAAAATTCTAATCATATTTAATAGTTGTTGAGTCCTTGACACTGTTTGTTGTGCAAATATTGAGTCATTCACTTACCTTCCGGCAAGTGAATGAAAGTAATGTTTCAGAATTTGGAGCATTTCAGTTTCTTGTTAATAAGGCTGTGGAAACAGAACTGGAATATAACATGATACGTGTTACTTTGATTTAAAATAACTTAGCCGTTTAACACACAAAGTAAAGAGTTGTTATTTCACTTCCCCCCCACACTTTTGCTTTAGAAACTACTACATTTCTGTTTATCTTCATCTTTAACAGCTGTTCAGTAAAACTAAGTAAACCTGTATATGATATTTGAAGGCATATTTTTTGTTAGATTTAAGTTTTTTCTTTAGAGCACACACGATTCCAAAATAGTGTGTGGTTAAAATTCAGCAGAATGGAGGCGATGTCGTCTTTATACCTATTACAGGGCATAGTTTTAGTCCTAGATACTTTTAGACATCTTAATTTCTCCACCACGTGCTGGGAATATTCTGACAATTTCTACCCATTCTTCTTTATGCACGAGCTGGTGGTTGTTCCCAGGACCCATCTTTGTGTGTTGCTGCTCCACGTCTCCCAGATGCTGCTAGTCTTACAGATTCTGATTTTCATAACCCCTTTGCCTTTGGCGTGATCACTGCTTTAACTCTTTCTACTTGCAACTTCTATCTTGTAAATGTTTCTTTGTGCTGTGGTCATTTGGCATGTCAGTTTAATCCTGTTTTCTGTGATTTGGAATCCTGATCCTACATATTCATCACATGTATCTATTTTAATAGCCTGTTTTGCATTGTTTGGACCGTAAGATCTCAGCATTCTGCTTCTAACTTTGTGACTTTTCAGAGCACAAACAAAAGATGGTGAGGAAGAAGGGCAGGGGGAGAGCTAGAAGGACTGGCTACTTTTAAATTTCATTCACCTGATCAAAGAGGAAAGAAAAGCAAAATATTTTGATTCTAGCATAGGTCTATTTAAAAAATACTTATATTATGAAACAAGGTGTGTAATTCATCTGATTATGAAGTACTACTTGAAATGCGTACTTTATTTTTGGTGAATATTTGTTAAACCTGAGTGGTTTAAATTACATGTGCCAGCCCTTTTCCAGCTTCAAAAGGTAGCCAAAACAAATTCATTCTTACTAATGAAGTCTTTCAATCTCCCTTTACAAGAAAAACACAAAGTACTTTGCTTCTCAGTTTTGTTATCTCTTTGGACTTAGCCAGCAGACTTTAGCGTTGCTTCCAGTTACATATTGATCTCTACCACAGCTTCTCCCAACAGGCAGACTTACACATCCTCTCACATGTTGTAGTCTGCTGATTACTCTTCCAAAGTCTAATTATGCTTCTGTAGGTGCTTATGTCCTTCAAGAGGTATCACTTTCCTAGCTCTAAATTCCCAACACTCCTTTATAGATTTATTTTTTTTATTACCATTGTCCTTCCTGAAGCTTCTGATTTTTTTCCCCCCTCCCCTTCTCTTCCCACATGAGTCTTGTGGATTCTCACTTTAAGTAGGATTGACTTTGTACATTACATAATTTGAACAAATTTCATTGTTGTAAAACAGTTGTGATAAATATTTGAATTTTTTTAGTATTACAAAAATTGTTACACACAATGAATATTAGTATAGGATGAGTGAGTGTACTGTATTTCAAATTCTTGAGAAGATATATTATTGGAGAACTGCACTACATATCCTATATCTAACAGGATACTGGTGACCTGCAGAAGGTATTCATTTCACTTTGGTAAGAATGAAAAAAATGTCCTTTCTACAGTTTTTAAATCTGGAAACGACATCTCCTGTGTAACTTTGCAAGCAAGATAAAAAATGTGGAGGAAATAATATTCACAAAGCCGTTCCAGCTGCTCCCTTTACTGCTGGAGGCATAATGATAAACTTGTTTAGAAGGTATTAGTAAAGATAGTATTAATATGATGTAGAAATATCCCCATCTTCTGTAGGAAAGTCTCTTTCTTTTTTACTTCAGTAGCATTTGAAATCTGGAAATTGCTTAAGTGAGAAGAGAAACTTGATTCAAGTCATATACAAGAATAATGTGTAAAAGTTCCTTATTGGTGCTGTTTGGGACTTGCACCATAGCAGCTGTAGAGAGGTAATCTATCAGGTCTTGAGTGTCTACAAAATGCAACTCTCCAGATAACAGGTTTAAAGTAAAGATTTAATACAGGCTCTATCTGCTATGATGTTGCAGTGACAGTTTAAAACTCATTCTCTAAATCTCAGCAGACTTTATAGCTAGCAGTGGGCCCATATAAAGCTTAATGGCATTACAACACATAAATCATCTTTTAAAGATGCTACCAGTAGCTCCAATATTAAATGCAGACAATTGTCTGTGTTATAAATAATTTATCAAACACCATTTCAGATTAGCCTTCCATGCTGAGTTATTTATTTTAGCCTTTACTGTACTATTCCTAAGACACATTTTGAAAGATCCATTACTGGTCACTTTAATGAACTTGGGGGTCTGTTTTTCCCCCCCTCAAGCAGTACGGTACATCTGTGGTGACCATTACACGGCTGATCTGGACCTCTTTGCGCCTTTTACAAGTGCTGCCCATTTGTCATGTAGTGGTAAATGGAGTTGCACATTGGAGTCCTGGGACACATTGTGTGATGTGGTGATGGAGACAAACAGAGAGCTCTATAAAGTGCTGCTTGTCACAACTGACTTGTATTACAGTACATCACTCTTGCTGTAATCTCATTTAAGAAGCAGTGCGGACCCGAGAGAATGATATTCCCAGTTAGCTTGGTCTTTGCAACCATAAAGTAGGAAGTGCTCCTTTTATATACTCTGAACTTTTAGGGTTTTTTAAGATTAATTATTACAGTGACTCATTCATGCCCCTCTACTTAAGACCGTGTCAGCACTTTTCAAGATAACCCCCTATTTTTCTGATTGTAAAATAGCAGTCCTTGCTTGCAGGGTCTCTGTCAAGGCACGGTGTGGGGATTTTTCCTTGTGGCTATTCTGGTCATCTTTCTAAATTATGGAAAGAGGAGGAGGATTAAGTGGCACTGAAGCAGAGTTTTCTAAAATTAAAATTATTCCAGGTTCATGAACTAGGCTGCACTGTATCAGATGCAAGAGCTGAGATTACATTTTAGACTTTCTCAGTGTAGTGGATGCCTTAGTGCAGTTACAGCTGAGCTCTACTGACTGTGCTGGGTATTTTTAGAACTATTTGGTAACAGTAGGTTGATGGAGTACCCTTTAAAAAGTAAGTAAAATTTAAATTAGTGAGAGGACTCTGAGATTTATATTGTTGTCTAAAAAAAATAAATTGAAATTAAAAGGGAGAGTGAAACAACCCCCCACCAATCTGCTTTAGTTTTCCTAAGCTGTGGTGCTTTTCTTATACTAACACTCAGATAATAGCTTAAAATTATTCTGGTTTTGCTACCACTTAATTTTTAAAACATATCTACAATACTTTGTTTTATTTTATATATTTACTTTCACTATAGTACTAAAATACCCTTAGCATGCAACAAATCAGCGAAAGTAGTCTTTTATCAGTTGAACAAGGAAATACTTGCTTATCAGAGTTTTATTACCAAAACCACTGAAGAAAGGTACAGGAATTATTTTTACAGCATGGCTGTTTTGTTCTAGTCAGCTTGGTAGAAAGTGTAATTCAGGGGGTTTTTTTGAGAGTAACACTAATAAAACTGGGAGTGAAATAAGAATTTATGCTATTTCTATAGTTTACTGGAAAAAAAAAAAGCCCCCCTCCTAGTCAATACCTTAATTAAGCTGTTGGAACGGGAATACTGTTATTAACAAGTTCTTTTATAGAGGGCCATCGGAGAATGCAAAGTATGCACTGGGAGCAGACGTGATTGTAGCTGAGCTAATTTTGGGCTCCTCTTCGGCTGCGCTTGTGCACTGGGGCTTGTGCAGCTGCTGTCTGAATCGGAGGTTCTAGGAGCGGGCTGTGGATCGGAGCATCATTATTTTCACGTGGCAGGACCCTGGCAGAGACACCGAGGCCTTTAAAATGAAGCAAACTTTAAAAAGCTGCATTTATCAAAATCAGCAGTGAGTATTTGCTCCTTTGTTCATGACATCTAGTGGCAGAAGATTATTCAAAGGTGTGAAGTATCAGCAAAGCAATGACGAGCGATCGTGCTGAACGTAGCATTCAGTTGTGATCGGTTTGGGCCAGCTGAGCAGCAACTGCCGTAACTGACTTGAGGATAAAACCGAGTCCAAACTTCTGTGCTCGTAGGTGTGTTTCAGTCTTGTTCTTTCTTTACTGGAACAGGCAGGCTGTAGTCAGTTTTCAAGTAAGTTCCTTATACACCTTTGAGAAAAATTAAGGGGTCTTATGTGCTCTGGTATGTACTTAAGAGGCTACTGAAAAGATGAAAGTCTGTGTGGGTGCGTGTATGCGTATACGTATGTATGGACACAAGCTGTTTTCCTTGCGTTCTGATGCTTTTGCCATACGACTGGACCACTAGTGCTTACTCTGTACAGGTTTCAGTGGAGCTGAGGGTGCAGGACACGTCCTTGCTGGTTTTGAGTCTCTTGGCAAGTAATACAGTGCTGTGGGAAGAGGTGTAGGACAGGACTCGACCCCCACACTGAACTGTAGGGCTTTGTCAAGTGGTAGCGTATCTTTTGTCACAAGGACAGGCACCTGTAGGTGCTGAGAACAGATGCCTCTACCTGGTTTCTACAAGATTTAAAATGATACATGAGGAAAGTTGTTTTGCAACATTTCTTCATGCTCACCACCTGCAAAGCCAAGGATTTACTGGCTGCATCGCATTATTTCTAACAGCACTGCATCTGATCTGTGATTTTTCAATAAGCTGCCTTTGGAATAAAAATCAGCCCTGCCTGGGATCTGTAGAGGGAGCCAGCGCAGCTGTAATAACCTCCTCTTTTCCACTAAAGGCTATTGGGCATATCAGAACTTGTATTTCTGATGCCTTCACATCAATACCATTCATGAATTTTATTGGGGGGGGGGGGGATTAAGGTGATTATAGATGTGTTGTAATATTTTAATGGAGTTTGATGAATTTGAAATATCTCCTTGTAAAAGACGCTCATGTGAATGTTACATGTGTGTTAACGCAGATGCTATTGCACTGTTTGAGGCTGTTTAGTTTCTAATAGGAAGTTTCTCAGTTATGTGCAGCATGTGTATTTCAGCAGGTGCGTTTGCCTTTTTAAAAGCAAGCAGATACAAAACCTGTGACAAAGCAAACATCAGAACTTTTGCCGGATTAGTGTGTGGTTTCAGAAGCAATAAAAATCGTGAGCTTTATTTCTTCTTCTAGTTTTCTATTCTAGTTTTGTTGCAAATATGATTCTACTAGTTATACAAACTAATACAGAAATACACACACTTTTGAAATATATAAATACAGTATGCATTAAATATATTAAATGTATCTTTTGCTTTGGTTACCTATGGAATTTCTGAAGTGTACAGCAGAAAAATAGCAAATTTTCCATTTTTTTCACTTAAATGGTAAAAAGTTAACTACAAATTGCAGTATTTTGACAGAGGTACCTAGTACTTACCTCGTATTTTCAGCAGGTTTCTTTAAATTCTCTGCACTTGTGTTCAGGACTGGAGTTAAATATTAGCCAGCTACAATTCAGTACAGAGCTGGGCTGCTTTGCAACACAGCTACTATTAAGATGAGCCAAATAAATTTTGCAAACCAAGCTATGTTACAAAGTCATGGAAATAATTTTGGTACTACAGAGGATGATTAAATAGTCCCTGCCTCGGGAAGTCTTGTAACTAAACTAGTGTGAGTCTTTAATCTGTATGCAACTGTTACACAGCGGGCACTATAGGGAACTTGTAACGTACACGTGCACAAAAGCCTGGAAGATAAAAAAGGTAAAAATTTATCCGTTCAAGACAGAAATCTCAATTTTGCTTCCTTGACTGTTTTTACTAAGTCTGATCCGTCCTGGGGGGGTGGATCATGAACAGGATAAAAGGTTGTCCCTGTAGATAGCCCCGCTGTTCAGCAGACTGCTGTTAATGCTCTGCAGTACTTCTGTGATTAAAAAGGCGCTGGTATCTCATTTATTGTTCTGAGAGCTCACAGCTTCCACTGTCACATGGACAAACATTTCTGTGAAATGCCAACACTTGTGCAATGACAGCTTTTTTAACTTTTCCAGGAAGAGGAAGCCAAACAGCTTGTGAGAGATGCCATTGCAGCTGGCATATACAATGATCTGGGCTCCGGCAGTAACATAGATATCTGCGTTATAAGCAAGAACAAGTTGGATTTTCTCCGTCCATATGATGTGGCCAACAGAAAGGGGGACAGGTTAGTATTTGAAGCTGTATGTTTTCCGTGCTCTTCCCAGCAATTCCTGTTTTCTATAACACTAAATTTTGTCAGAGTAATCTCTAGCTCTGTATATTGAATTTCAACAAGAAAACAAAATTAGTGGCTGTACCTGCAGTTGAACAGAGGCTGCTAGTGGTATCTACAGATGTGTGAAGGAAACAAATGAATTTCTTACCTGCCACCACTTTACCACGCCATGAGGCTGCTCTTGAGTTTCAGCAGTTTGAGAAAGTAATGGAGTTTTGCATTTGTGACTGAGCAGATACTTGGGTTTCTCTTGCTGTCAGGTAGCAACATAGTCTTGTTCTGCCATATTCTTGCTGAAATTTGTGTGGTGTAAGAAAGACTAGTGGCAGCGCTGTACCCTCTGCAGTTCTGCCCAGTCTTAGCGTGGGGATTTGAAAATCAGGCAGCACAGCCTGCCATTAGCCGCTATGTTTGAACCCACTACAGGGACAAAACCAAATACCAAGAGAAAGCTCCACAACTCTGACCACCACGTTGTTTTATTCTATTTCTAGAGGCCCTTTCTAGCCAGGGGCTGGAAAGCATGCCCTATGCAAGACAACACAGACATTGTTTTGATCACTACAGTTTCCTCAGAATTGTCCAGAAATACACTGTGATGTGTTGACAGGACAGTTTACAGTTAATAGCTAAATACAGCAGTCACAAGATTTTTTTTTTTTTTTTAGTTGGACTAAACTTGAGTCCCAGTTCATGTATAAATAAACTAAAAAATGCTTGCAAGCACTCATGCTTTCCTAATCAAACAGTCCTCTCTTAACCATTTCCACTATGTAGAAACCTGTGCTTTTTTTTCCCCTACCTCTTCCATTTGGCAAGCCACATCAAAAAGACAGATTTTTGTACAGCTGCCCCCATTTTACAGTTCTCACTGTTCACCTCCTTAAAGCACATGGGAAGTCTGCACAGCATGTGAAACTGTATTGTAAATCCTTCACAAAGGTGACATTATTCTGTTGCTTGTTTCTTGAAGACAGTAATTCTGAATCTCTTAAATCTTCTGTCAAAACATTCAACTATGGAACTCTTTGGGAACAAGGTTACATTTAAGTATGTATCGTGTGGTCTTGTAATACTGAGAACGGCCAGGATACGGAGGTGACGACATTCTGAAGTGAGCAAAATTTGAGTGTTAGAGGAGCTGGCAAATCTTATTTCTGAACACTTGGAGCGTTGCTTGGTGAACTACATTGCCTAATCAGTGACATCACAGCCCCCAAGGCAGCTACAGGCTTTTGCAATATGTACTTTTACGTTGTGTAACAAGTTGTGCAACTTTTCAACCCACTGCCAGCCAAAATAGTAGAGTTTTTAAATAAATTGCTTTTTCCCTTCTTTCTAAGGCAGACACTATGGCCGAAGCCACAAAGAATTGCACTGCTCCAGTTAAAGGTCTTCTGGATTTCTTACTGTTGGACTTCATAGGCAGGACACTTCACTCTGAGCAGAAATGTCTAGAGGTGGCTGCTAGGAGAGAGTTTTATTACACATTAAGTGCGATTTTGGATTCTATGGTGTAGATGGGTGAAAAGGGTGACAGCTCATTTAGTCAGACACTGTTAGGATTTCAGAAGCATGGCTTGATTACAGGCAGTCTTTGTGTTAAATGTTAGCTAATTTTAGTACAGAAACCCAAAGCTGATACACTGGTAACATTATTCTAGAGTTGCAAAAAATAAATAAATTGCTTGTTCTTTGAGCGAGGGTACACAGTGAGAATGTCCTATGCTGTAATGAGATGCCACTGACTTTTATGAAGTGGCTTTTCCAGTTACTTGGTAATTTATTTTAAAGACAGTGTGTTTCCTAAAAATGCTCATTTACCTGAAACTTTATCACTTACTGCAATTGGTTTAGATTTTGCAGTAACCACAGTTCCTTTACCTTGGACTTCTATAGAAACTTCCAGAGAAAGCGGATGAGTTCTAAAATTTTAAATGAGTTTTCCTATGTAGTACTATCTTCCAGCTTAATTTTCACCTATTTCTTTAACAGGTATGGTAGATACAAGTGTGAAAAAGGAACTACTGCTGTTCTCACAGAAAACGTAGCACTCCTGGAAATTGAGGTGGTGGATGAAACTGTACAAACCATGGACACTTCCTGAACCGTCCCGTGCAGCCCTTCTGTGTCACTGGAGACCAGCACAAGTAGTTACCCTTAGAAGCCTTCCAGCATCAAGAGAAAAATGCAGCTGATACAGAATAAAGAGGGCTCTGACCATTCTCCCAGTTAGTGTTTTTTATGTGGTGCTGATTTCTTCTGCTGCTTTTCCCTTCTTACACTGTTGAAAATGTGAGGCTGATGCAGAACAGAACTGCAGGCTCTTACCCAGTCCTTTTAGTGTTGTGGGCCATGAAAGTCAGGTGGCCTTCACCCTAGAAGAGCCGCATTATCGTGCAAAGGAGAGCCAGGCTCCTGGTGTGGACCAAGCGTCATACTGTCATATGGGGCAGAAACCCACCGAGTACAACAGCTGTTTTGTTACTTCACTCTAGGAACAAAACAGCAAGGGTAAAATGATTCTGCCTAAGCCCCATTTGACAGCTTTTAACTTAACATAATGTTCTTTTCTTGATGGATACGTACCAGATGAAGAAATGGCATGAAAATAGTGAGCACTGGTGGTTTGAACTGCTGACCTTGACCTACAGCAGCCTGCTTCTACTTACATTAGTGCAGGGAAATAATAACTGTTATTGTGACATGCTAATATTTATTCTTCCCTGGTTTTTGTAGAGAGAGACAGGATATGGAGTAGAGCCAACCTCCACACTGGTACACACATTTTCATTTCTAAATGACATGACCAAAGACGGCATAACTCAAAGGTCTAATTGTCTTGTTACTTGCCTGAATTTTTCTACAAGCTTCCACATGGATGTTTTTGTCCTAAAATCCTGAGCTTGTACTATGAGATAAACTGATTTCAAACTGTTTCATACAGTACCACCTAATCCTTATTAAAAAAACCAAACAAGCAAACAATAAAAGCTAGCTGAAAATCCACCTGCAGAATTATTTTCTCATTTAGTCTAAAGGGAAGGTGTATCACCTACAGTCAGCTTCAAAAGGTTAATTGGTACCAGTCCTGAGCCTTAGCATCCTGCAACAACCAGCCACAAAAACCAGCTTTAGATGTGCTGCAATTTAGAGGGTAAAGATGTTTTCCATCAGGACAACTGATGCAGTTTATGTAGTCCGTTCTCTGATGGCTGTAAGGAAGTTTCACACATATTTAGGCCTATTTTCAGTGGTTTTTAAAAATTTTCTGTAATACTGGACCTTTTTTTTTTTTTTAAAACAAAGGTGTTTATTTTGTAAATAATTTTTTTATTTATCTAAAAATGCACAATTGCAAAAAATTGCCTTTTGAAATACATTTTGTTATAAGCACTAATAAATTTTATGTAGCAAGAAAGTGACCAAACTTCTCTAGATACTCAAATTTAAGCTGAGCTTCCCTGGAAGCCAAAGATCCTTTTCCGTGTTACACCAAGAGAGGCGCAGCACAACCATCCTTCTGAATGTGTAGCTGCCACCATGGCTTAAAGGAAAGCTGCAGTGTAAAAGTGACAGTCTTCACTCTGAAATCTAAGAATTGCTAAAGAAGCTGGGTATGAATTAACAAGTTAGCATAGGAATGTTGGCAGCAATTTGGTGCCTCCTCTACATTCTCATGCTGATTTGAATTTCCTGAATCTCTCATGAGAGCAGCAGGCTCAACTTTCTGCTGAGAAGACTCAATAAAATGGCACCTTGCATTAATGATACCAACATTATTCACAGCAATTAATAGCTTTTCTTTGCTACCCTATATAAATATTTTCAAATTTGACGGGAAGTAGCTGAAGATGGCACTGCAGTTTTCCTTTAAGTAAAGTAGAGCAAAGTAGGTTAAAAATCCACTAAAAGCATATATATATGTATGTAACCCTCTAGCCCTAATCTTATTTCCAAAAAATTAAGGAGATTGTATGCTTAAGGAAAAAAAAAAACCAAAACGGCACAGGCTGCATTTGAACTGTCACACACAAATCTACATTTTGGCATTAGCCGCCGTCACACATGGAAGCAGTGCTGCAACAGTACAGGCTGCTTTATTTCCCCCGCTTAGTCCTCAAGAACATTAAGTGCAGCCCTGTTCCTCTGAACAGGCAATGAAATGGAAACACTTGAACGTGAATCCACGGTTGTTCCTAGAGCAGTGAATATTTTTTATCGACAGTAATGACAAATCATTGATTCAATGAATGAATTTAGTTGGTTGAAAATTTTCATGTAGTTAAAGAAGATGACTCCTTCAAATCAGGTTGAGACTTTATAAAAATTCACATTCTGTAAATTACCTTTCACAGTTAAATAGGCAGGGGCTGATCCTTATGTAGAATTAGATACACAAAGCATTTTACTTCTTTTTTAAAAATTTTCAAAGTGTTTAAAACACTGCTTTGCTTAAGTTTTACCTATAGTACCTACCGTACTACTGAACCTGTAAAGTATCTTCACCAAAATCTAGTTGGCTTAGATAAATGCCGGTTTTTAACAGGAACCTATAGTCTAAAAAGAATCATGCCAAATGGGAAAATAAGTTTGACGAGAAATTAGTTGCAGAAGCAATGCTTGTTTTGTTTGGCATGTTTTTCTTCTTTTTTCCCCAGGTACATGCTTAACTCATCTCACTGGCTGTAGCCAAGTTAACAGATAAATGCATCAGCAAAATACTCACCCTAAGTTTTCAATTAAAAAAAAAAAAAAGGAAGTCTTGAAACAAATGTGTTCCCCCACCCAACCCTTCCCAGTTCCTAAGTCTGAAGAGGAGGGAATTAATAAAAACACATAAATGGCTGCTGTAAAATATACGAAGTAAAAACTGAATTTGCTATTAACCATTTGCAGAAGAGGCAAAGTAGCAGTTACACAAATTACACAAAATCTACTGTAATTCTTACATGAGTATAAAGTGATTTCACTGAAGGAATTATTTCAACATTTCACATTACAGTTAAGATAGAAGGGGTGCGTCAAATGCTCAGACACCCTTGTTAATATCATCTATCCTAGATTACACACGACAGTTTTAAGAAAGGACCCTTAAATGATCTACATCTGTAACATGTTATTGGCCTTAAAAAAAAAAAAAATCACTTGCAATACCTCACAGAATCTTCACTTTAAAGCATGACCACCTTGTAAGAGTCCTTGTCAAATAACCTGCAGAAATAATGGAGCATCCTGCTACGAGTGCTCTACCCTCTCACTTGGGTGACTAGGCACCAGTCGGTTTCATCTGAGAAAAAAAAAATTCAAGTAAGACTAAGCTGTGCTGGCTTCTTGAGAGTGTTTGCAGATGGTTCATGTGCTGGAGGTCCAAACATGCATTTGTTTTGCTATTTGGTGCACGTAACCAATGTCAGGTCTTTGATCTGGATCTGGGTATATGCACATGCTGACCAGCTCCCGCAGCTGAAAGACAGGAAAACAGGCAAATGTGAATGAATCGGCTGCCTTCTTACTGGAAAAGGCTGCAGGAATGTTTGTCCGACCACTGGAGTCCAGGACAGGAGCTGGGAACCTCTCTTATGCAGGTGTTCCTGGGCAGACTGCAGGCACACATCCGTCCGTCCATCCGTCCCATGTCCCCCCCCACCCTACAAAAGGGCCAGGAAGAACCTTTTCCACCAAACCTTCAGCACTGAAGATTTCCATGCAACCCAGAGGATTTTACATCGTCGTTTACAATGCACCAGAAGCATATACATACCTAGGGGTTCCCTGCTCCCTGGTTTAGTGTGGCTCTACAGGGAATGCAACCATCACCTCTGATCTGTTACTCCTGACACAGGCAGTTTCAAAGCTTTTTTTTTTTTTTTTTTTTTTTAATTCCTGGGGGATTTTTCATTCACTTCAGAGAACCAGAGCAGAGACAACCAGTATCATCAGATGACCAGTATCATCAGATGACCAGCAGCTTGCGGTCACCAGGAGTCTGAAGCACGAGCCAGGGGAGCGGGGACAGGAGCCCGGCGCAGGAGGCCCCAGCGAGCTGACAGGCGGGGATGGACTTGCCAGTGAAAGTGGCCTCGGAGGAAAGGGGCAAGTAGAGGGAGGGGTTTAAAAACGTGTCCTGAACGGAGCTCTCCCGTACAACAACGGCACTTCCCTTCCCACACCAATCCTGGGTAACAAGCCAGTTGAAGGTTTTTAATGTAAGAAGTCTGAACAGCATGTGTGTATCTTAAGATACTGGAGCACGGCTGTCAAACACCAGTGTTTCCTAAAAACCCTTGTGAAGAGAGACCGGTCATTGATTATGTTTAATAAATAAAATGCAGAAGGGCTGAAGTCTCCCCACCTCCCAACCCTCTTTATTGTGCACATGAAAGATTGTAGCTTTTAATTACACAGACACTGAAAGCTGCTCGTACCCCCGAGGCACCGGGAGAAACAGCCTTGAGCCTCTGATCTTCTCGCATCCTCCCAGTAGCCACAGTGCCAATTATTTTAATGGTAATTAAAAGCATGACCATACAGCTATCAAGCACACGGCTTCAGCTGCATTACTGAATGTACCCAGTGAGGTTTTCAGCTCTGGATGGAGCAAGGCCCCGTGCTTCAAGTTGTCGCTGGGCCTGACGCACGTTTCGGTGGGGATTCCTGCAGGGCAGCACGCGGCCGAGCGGCAGCATGGAGGCAGGGGCACACGGGCAGCACAAGTGGGAAGGACGTGCCCTAATGCAGTTACTGCTAACCACCATGCCTGTCATTTTGCATTTACGCACCGAGAGCAATACAGACGCCCTAGCCAGGCTATCTCCAGAATAAACCCAACTCCACTGCCTGGCCCTGGCCCATTCTCTCGGAACTGCTATGGTGACTTAATTCACCTGAGGGCAGGGGGTTGTTGTCTTTGTAACAGCTGAGACCCCAAAGATTTAACACATACCTCAGCCCTGATCAGACAGACCACCACAAAACACCCACAAGCAAATTAAAATGCTTCTAAAGGTCTGACCAGAGCCTGTGCTACCAGTGTGGTTTGTCCAACCAGTAGCTGTGCTCCCATGTAAATACAGCACTTAAACACAGCCTGGGAAGTTCTGTCCTGTATCGATGACCAGGACAGCACAGGCGTTTCACCATCATCTACAAGGAACTGGCGGACCAAGCCTTGATAAGCACCACCAACCAGTATCTCCAATTACTAGCAACTTTGTTCCCGATATAGAAAACTAATCCTGGCTGGAGTCCCAGCTCCTCCTCCTCCTGCTACAAGCAGGACGCCAGTTGATCACGGGAGGATTTGGACTGGTTAGCCACAAAAAGGCTCCAGAGAAGAGGAACATCACTGAAATGGAACACCGCTAAGGCAGGCATTCTTCAATAAATGCTCTGCCTTGTTCATCTAAAACAACGCTGCAACTAAAATATTCTTGTGATCAGTAGTCAGCCTGCAGCTGGAGCTTCACTTCAAGACCACATTGCCGAGGTGAAGGAAAGACAAGCCGATGGCTCCGGAGCATCACTGAAAACTTTGGTAGCATGGCATGGCCTAATCCTCACCCCTGCCCTCGGATGTGAAGGCTTTACTGCTTTCCCAAATCACTCACAAACCTGCAGCAGTGACAATATTAGAGTGGTTGTAAAGACTCTGCCCTTTCCATCTGAAACAGAGACATTCTGTCTTGAAGGAAAACGCGTACGTTCAGACCGAGGTAACCACCCGCCCATCGGCCACGGGAAGAACAAATTCCTTCTGGTGCAACTTGCTGCTGCAGGCAGCTGCCTCTACATTTCCCAGCCTTTCAGAAGAAACTACCCTGCCTGCATGGCTTATCTAGCTTGGGTGCTGACAGACACCAACACACCTTCCCTTTTGGCTATCCCCTCCAAAAGCATCTGAAAATCCAATCTTTAAAAGTATGTACTAAACCAAACACCATTCATGGTGGAGTCATGTTCTAAAAATTGAAGCTCTTCACGGTTTCAGTCAGAAGCAGGAGGTAATGCAGCGAGAAGAGCTACAGCCAAAGGCACAGCCCTCCTCAGACTTTGTCAAGCATTCTGTTAATAGTGTATGAACACCATCTGGAGTCTAGTTCTCTGGGACCTGGCGCCTTTGAGCTTTAAACCATCCTTCTCACCCTGGATTGTATCACTACACTACACACACTCTTTAGCACTGCCAGAGGGAAGCAAACAGACAGTAATTGTAAAGACAGGAAACACATCTGTCAGCTAACACTAATTCTTGCTGCCAGCAGGCATATCCTCAAATGCATGCTACAACAGCATGGCAAACGTGAATGCACAGAGCCGGGGCTCACTGCTACGGCAGCTGGGGGCGGGAATTAAAAAAATCCACTTTTCCAGAACAGTTCTCAAATAATCTTTTTGCATGAGTTACTTAGCAAGTAAAAAACTAAGTAAAATGTAAAATGTGTGGTGCAGGGTCCCTCTCAGGGCAGAGACCAGACTGCTGCCGGCCGCGTTCGGTATTTCCCCTGCATCCTGCCTCTTGCTCCTCAGAACTCTGAGGTAGGATAAAACAAAAGAAAACCCCCAAAGGATATGGTGAACATTTAAAATCACATTAGCCATTTCCTTTCAAATAGAACACAACTGTAACTGAATGAGGAGGTAAGGAAAAACAGCTGGTTTGTCTAGGTAGGAGCAAAATGTAAAAACCCCATCTAAAAAGGCCCTGAACAAAACCAACACGCGTGTTTGTGGCTGAAGTGAAACATCCCTGAGCAAGCATGCACAGTGACTCCGGGTCAGCTACTGCTCTCCATCCCTCGCTTTCACATGCACAAAACCCAGACTTTAAAAAGCCCCTGTACAGCTGCTGTATAGATGCTTATCGCATTAAACTACAGCCTTCCTCCCCCTCTTTTTCTTAAAAAGAACCTTTCCCCCCTTGTTACAGACTGAAGACTTCATAAACAAGAATTTAAGCGCTTGTTTTATGGTATGTTATTTCAAGGGAAAGGAAGCGAAGGAGAGGGTTTTCCCACGGTTCGTTGTTTTTTGCCAGCATCACAGACTTTCGGTTTCAAAATATTCCCCACATTAAGAAATCTTCTTTTCTGTCTTAATTTAGCTTGCCAATATTCAGACATCACAACGATAGTTTCCTTAGCCAGCCCTAAAGGTACCCAGGACACTCTGGCCATCTCCTGTTCTGCCTCGGATGGAGGGGAGCTTCTCCTCCCGAGTTCCCTTTCCCCTGTGGGGAGGAACTGCACTGCGCACACCCACCCCACATTCCCCTGCAAAAATGCTCCCAATTTACCTTTTCAGAATAATGTTCAGCTGGAAGAGGTGGGTAGTCACATTGCTCTATTTTTTGGCAAAGAGAAAACAGGTTCATTTTATCTCCATAGAAAGGACTCTGAAGAGCTGCCATCTGGAGAGAAAAAACAGACAATATTTCAGAAACACAAAGGATTTAATAGCCCTCAGTACTGCTGATTTGCAAGAGCGACTTTTGTCGTTTGACAGTGAGCAAGTGATGATGTTGCTCTTTGAGACTGTCCACAGCCGAAGTTGCTCCGAGATCACGACAGTTTTGCACACCGACGCAGGGCTGGTGCCAGGCGCGCCACCGCACGCTTCCCGACGCCCCGCCGTCCTCCCACGCAAGCACGAGCGAGTGGAGTTGCAGCAGCAGCAGCGCAGAGCTCCTCCTGCCATCCTGCCACGCAGCACCCGGCCCCGTTGGAGACGCGGCAGTGCCGGTCGTGTCCGCTCAGCACAGCCAGGCCCCTGCTCCGACGCTGCTTTACGGTGCGCCCCTGCGACGCCAGCCCCCCGGCCCTGCCTCCCGCCGGAGCTTCCCATGACCACGGCACACGGCCACTGGGCAGCACCGAGCCTGGAAAAGCTTCCACACTTTCCTGTCACTGTGATTCTTTCTGCCCAAAATATTTCAGATGTGGGACGTTGGGGGTATACAGGCAATTCTACAGGTACACAGAAAAAAGTACCTTTAAAAAAAAAAAAAACAAACACCAAAAACCAACAAGAAATAGGATGCTTGGACTGTAGGGCAATCGGTTAGAAACGAACTGGCTCAAAGATGACTATGAAAACCTCTCATAAACCCAATCATCTCTTTAAAGAGTAGAAGCTCTTCTGTCTTTGATAAGGTGCCATGGTTTCAATCTTCCTCGGTTACAACCATACTCAGTTCATTTGCTCTCTGTGACTGGTAGATTTTTAACAGACCGCTGCAAAGAATAAATGGATTCGTTTTGGCCATTTAGCTACCCAGAATACGAAGAATCTTATAAGCATAAGCAATGTACTTCGGCCTTTAAAAACCACCAAAACAACCTCAAAACAAACATCCTCTCCTGCCGGAAATCTGCTATTTAGAAAAGAGTATCCCAGGCAGATTTGGGAACCAAACTACTGAAACTTTTCCTAATCAATCTGGTCTTTTTCCTCTTTCAGTTCTTTTTTATGAATCCAGTATTTGCATCTCCAAAAATATGACAGATGTCCAAGATAAACAGGCTGTTCACACAGCAAGGAGAGCACAACGGAAGGCTCTGGGCGGGGAAGAATTCCTTCCAGGGCATGCAGAGACTCCTTACAAAGATATGTTTATATTATACTTAAGTCTCAGGAAGGAAACTACATCTTTGTGTGTGCAAAACCATTTACGCTGCGAGTTCTCAACCCGAAGGTCTAAACGAACACTGAACGACGAGCCTCGGAAGAACAGCCGTGGCAACACAGGCATTTTTGAACTTACAAAATGTGGCTTAAGTTGCGTCTATTAAAGGCACACACACCAAGCTAAGCACCTTCCCTCTCGCTTTCCCGCACCAGGACCCAAGCCCAGCAGACCCGCCCGCGGCCGCCGGCCGTGCTGGGCCCATCTGCTTATTAGGCCAGGGTGTTACCAAAGTGCCGCTCGTCACCCGTGCCGCCTGTCAGAGGCGGCCCCGCGCAGCGCAGCGATACCGCCTCCTAATGAAGCGCCACTGGGTAATTGCAGATATTATCCGCTCTGTTTAGATCTTTTTAAACCATTTTGCTACAAGCTGCATCAAAATGGGCAAGCTTTTCATACTGAGGCCAGCTGAAGTTGATGCTTCTCACTACAGCTTTAATAGGGGGTTATTTGATGATTATTAGTCTTTTGCTCATTACCATGCGCTGTGAAAGCCATCTGAAGAACGCTGTCTTGTTGCTGACACACACAGCAAGCTCCCAGCAGAATTAAAAAAAGTCAATACTAGATCCTCCACTCTATTATCCTGCAGTTAGGAATCAAGATTGATGGATTATTAGTGATTCGGTGACAGACAGGCAGTTTTGATTAGGGCAGGGGTTTGAAATGCTGCGTTTGGGCTGGATTTGCAGCAGCAGGACATGGCAGAGCGCAGAGGCGTGCCCGAGCCGCCCCTCAGGCACCGCGGGAGCAGGCGGCAGCCGGGGGTGTCTGAGCAAAACTTCGTTACCATTAACACACATCCCAGCATTAAGCAATGCAGGACACATCAAGATAAGCTATCCTTGGTTTAAACCATAAACCTATCTTTTAAATAATTTCAAGTTACTTGTTTCTTCCTTGCTTATTTGCGAGACATATTGGCTACTCTGTGGATTTAGTGAAAACACGCCTCAGCTGCAGGGGGTCACCTTGCGTAACGTCACAGGTAAGAGACCCTCTGCGATGAGTTCTGAGCCATTATGAGAAGTAATAACATATATTCTGGCCAAATCTCCAAGGTTATCTCCTTAGGTACCACCAGACTAAAAAATTTTTCAGGAAGCTCTTCCAGAGGTATTTATCACATATCCAGAGAGGCTTATAAATGGCAACACAGAATATACGAAGGTACCCAAATGACACTGAAGGACACAATGAACTGAGTACACGGCTCCCACAAACATCTCAGAAAATTCCAGCCTTGTTCAGTTTTCTGTCTGTAATGCTTCATGTAATGCAGCTTGAGATATTTGCTGTGCTAGTGACATTTACTGTGCTTTGCTGCAGGCTGGGCGAGAAGAGCTGCACAAAACAGCAGGCTGGGGAACGGGCACACTTATACCTCTCTGCCGTTTCACCACTATTATCAGTAGCAATGCTAAGCTATTCCTCGTAACCCCGCAGACCCGAGGCTGAAGAGTCACCCAACCGGCTGGTGAACAGAGCCCCAACGGCCGGGCAAGAGCCCTGACAGCCCGCTGCTCCTGGCCTTTTGGAAGTTTTTGAAGGCAAAAGGTGAAGTTGTATCACCGTTACTTCATTACTGTCCTAACAGTAACAGGCAAATCAGTGGGGGAAAAATTACAGACTCGAATTAGAGACTCTAATCTCCAATTAGGAGATTGATAGCAAACTGCTCTCAATCAGTTAAAACAAAACCGGAGAGGCCGGCACGCAAGATTGTTTCAAGAAAAACACTAATGGGCGCATTAGGGAAGGCACAGAAGGCAATCAAGGGTTAACCAAGGTCTCCGAGATTTCAATACAAACATCAATAATGCCAGTAAGGTTGAAAGGGATTTTTCAATTCCCATTAACTTTTCTTTCCAAGTCTAGTTAAGCAGTCATGTGCAAAAGAGGAGGAACGAAAAGGAAACAACGTGGGGTTTTGGGGTGGTAAATGCAGGGAATTAAAATGGAAAGAGATGGCACACACGTTCTGAGTAAAACAGTCAGGTCTGCGGGGGTCGTGACCACAGGCGCTCCAAATATCTCACTAACAACAGTTCGTGATGCTACATCGGGGTTTGCTCCTGACATTTTGATTAGAGCAATTACCGCAGGACAGCTAGATCTCCATTTAAAATGACCACCATGCAGTATCTGGTTAAAAAAATACATATATATATAGGAATCACTGTTAGTGTTTAAATGGATCGTCTTGCCAGAACTGCTAAAGTCATTGCTTGTAGCTATATTCTGGGAATTAACAACTTATTTTTATCCCCCTCCAAGTTATCTTGCTGACAGATATCTACAGGAAGTGAGGGATGAAGACAGTTACTACTATATTGATAAGATTTAATAAAAATCACTGTATGATTATCAATGTCAAAGTTAAGTGGTGCTATGTGGCATCACATCCCAAACCCCTCAGTGTGACCTAAGTGGATTCCAGTGGACACGTGTGTCTCTGAAGGCAATTTGTACACTGCATCTCTCTGCAGCCTATCTACACAATCATTCTGGAGAATTATCAGAAGTGACTCATAACCAAACAAAACATCGCTTCCTTACTTTTAAGCCAAATGGAAAAACATCGTTACAAGAAATTAGTGAAGATAAAATACAGCTCCTTCAAAGACAGATGAATTTGATTTTATTTTCCAAATTCTAAAAAGTTTAAAAAGTCAAGTAGCTGTTTATCTACTGAACACAAAATTGGTAACTGTCCAGTCTTCCTTGGAATTTGCAAGATCTCACAGCTCCTGTTCACAAAGTTAAGGCTTACATACGTAGGAAGTAAATTTAAAAATGCTTCACATGCCAAATCCTTCACATGTTACTATAGTACTGCTACTCCTACCAGAGAATTATGTTTAGTGTGCAATTAAGTCAGCTTCTTGAAATATAAGGAGTACCAAGACTACTGTGCCATAAGGGGACCATATTGCCTGCAACAAAAACATATCTTAGCACAACGCTAAATATTTCTCTCTGCATAAATCTGGAATCCCATCTCCAGCAGAGCTCAGCCTCAGAAATGACTCAGAGCAGCCTGACAGAAGCTGTACACTACAGCAGCAAACGAGTAGCGGTGTCCAACTTGGGCGACTTTGACGGTTATTGATAGACTTGGCAAGTCCAACGCACCATGGCAGGGCCAAAGTCCTCAACTCAGCAAAGCCTTAAACTGAGAATTCCTCTTCAGACCCAATACATGAAGCGTACCTGGAATAATTCAGCATAATGAATTACTGGGAGCTCAGGCTCCCTTCCCTCTGTTCCCACAGAAGAGTCTCCAAATTCCTTTTCAAACACCACCAGCAGACCCAGGTACATACAGCTATACTGTACCGTTCCAGTTTTCAGTATGTCATTAGAAGCATTACAAGCAAAACCACCCTTTATAAAAAATACCAGCTTTTCAATGGTATGCTGCTGCTGCTGCTTTGGGAATTACTAAAAGTCTCTTGAATTCTTTCACTAGAGGTAAGGAGAATTTGAGGATAGACACAAAACCACTCAATTTAAGCTCACAGTTTTCCAAATCTTTTTAATCCAAGTACTTAGCAGGGTGCCTTAGGCCCTTTCTCTTCCTCCTATCCCATGGAATTTTAACAATAAATCAGTGATAGAACCATGTCGGGCTCCAGTGTCTCCACCAAAGTGGATCTTCCCTTCAGCAGATCTAGTGGCTCTTTGCTCTGATACTAGTATGGCCAATGCTAGGACTTGACACTGCTGGTGGTGACTTGTGGGGCATTTATGCTAGACACCCAGATAAAAATCTAAAAATCTTTTTGCTTAATTAAACTCTACACATGCCAAGCGTACAGGAGAGTTGGCAGTTGTGAGCAGGCTGTCTGAAGAGCCTTTACATCATGGTGGAAATACAGTCTTTGGATGGACACTGGTAGGAGGATAAAAAGAATGGATAGTTGTGGGGTTTTTACCCTCAAGAGCATTTTTTGGGCCACATTAAAGTCCATAACTGCATCCAGGCCAGCTGTGCTGCTCTTACATGCAGGAAGCAAAGGGTTGTTAGAGTCGAGCCCCCAAGACTGCTGAAGTCCCTCCAGCAGGATTTTATCCATTTATGTCACCGAGTTTCCAGTACCAATCTCTCTCTCTGAAGATGCACACCACACGGCACGTTCCCACTCTGCCAACAATAAATCAGCACCTATCGAACTGTATGACTCAGGGCTTGGTAGCACACCAGTGACAGTAGGTTACCTCGCTGAACAAGCATTTAGTTGTCTCAGATGAGTGTTCCTCCCCAAAATACATAAATAGTGACAAGTTACGGGAAAATTTACTTTTATACCATCTTGTCCCAAAAGGTTTGTTTAATCAACTAGCTGAAGTACATGGTTAACTATAGTAAGTTTTCACATCTGATGTGCTCACAAAATAAACTGCATTTCTGTTTATTCTCTAATTCCATGTGGTTACAAGAAGTTGTAGTGAGAAACAAAATGTCTTCAGTTCACATAATTTATTATCCAAAGAGGATGTGAGCAATATTCTTATTACTAAATATCCCAGGGATTTTTAATTCTCTGGGCTGGGATAAAAGTTTTCTAAATGTTGACATGCACTTTCACTTGAATTCAAAGATGCATACATTTAAAAAAGGATTAAGATTAGATTATAAAGGAGTACAAGACTGTTCAATACCCTTTGATCCCTGCTAAAAATGAAATCACAAAACTCAAAGTACTGTTATAAAATCATAGCACTTATTTTCAAAATATGTGCAATAGCTTTTAAGGAAAAGTTGCATACTAAGTATGTAGTTCATACAAAGTGTGCCTGCTTTGTATCTGTGCATGGGGCTAGAAGACAATGCACAATTAGAAAAAATTCCAGCTATAGTCTAATAAAGTTAGAGAAACTGATTTCGCAATACATAAAAACTCTATTTCTCTTTATTGAAAGTTCCCAAAATTAAAATATTCCACTTGGTCAGAATTCAATTTAACAAACCAGAAGCTTACATTCAAATGAATTTGCTATTTTTAAAACAAATGCAGTATTCAGAAGAAACTATGAACATGCTGCCCTAACAACAGCTCTGCTCACAGTAGGAAGAAAGAATGCAGTAAGCTGGCTTGTTTATGTCCATATCCTCAACATCTCCTGTGACCTACTAAATTCACTTTGTGTAAGTACTGTGCTGTATGGCAGTGTTGTTCATGCTCAAAAAGCACATGATGAGCACAAAAAGAGTTAATTTTTCATAAGGTTTCTCAACAATTAAGCTAAACTAAGTCTGAACTACTCAATTTCTGTACCGTATTGTGTGGTTAAGACAAATCTGGGAAAAAAAGTTAGAAGATACTTGCCTCATACAATAAACAGCCCAAAGACCAGATATCAGATTTAAAGTTATAGCCGTTTTCATGTATTCTTTCTGGGGACATATAGTATGGAGTTCCCACTGTAAAAAACAAACAAACAAATGAGGAGTTATCGTCTTAAGAAGTGACTGTATTATACAGAAGTTTGACTTCATTAAAGGATTAGGTTTAGCACGAATAGCTAATTAGAAGAGATTCACACAAAAATTTGGAAACAGATCATGGTTTCGAAGGCATAGAACCAAATATATCATCACATATAGAACTAAAGGACTGGTGAACATTACTGAAAATGTCTTCTGTATTTTTGAAGTTTGAGGACCGTTTTCTTCCCCTTTCAGTCTTCCAAGTACCTTCAGAGCGTCTCAGGCGGACAGAGCAATCATAAAGGATCATCCTCCTTTGGTTCACTCAAGAGCATTGAAACTGCAAGTTAGATGTCATGAATGTACTCTGCTAAAACAAGAATCCTGTGACAGCGTATCAATTGAACGTTCACCCGACACACTGCGCTAGCAGCATGACAGAGCGGCTCCAGATGTGACGGGGCACCCTTTTTAAGAGCTCAGGAGACCATTTCCTGCAGCAGGGAAATGGAAGTAACAAGCCCAGCACCAGACAGGTATTCAAAAACTTTCTGAAAGAACCAAGATAATAATTCCAAACTTTAAACTACTGCTCCAACCTACAGTCACGTCAGAAGCTGTGGGATTTCTATGTACTTCCAGAAGTCTGTATTTTATCAAAAGAAATTTACTCCAGCATTTTGGACAGGAGTTACAGGAAATTATTAATAAATTCCTACCTCAAAAAGGTTCTTTTTTAAATCCTAAATAAGTTTCAGTTGTGGTACTGAAAATATAAGACATCCTGGCAGTCTCAACTACATCAAATAATCCTCAGATACATCATTTATTAAAACATCCAAGGACTTTATATGCTCTCTTTTCTCCTGCTTCCCCTGCTTGCCTGTCCCCTGTCAATTTTTTTTTTTTTTTTTTTTTGCTTTTGGCATTCCAGTGTATCCTTCTCCTAATTAAAGACCTTTCCTCACAAGATGGCAAATGTTTAATTTGCCTGTAACATTCAGTCTACAATTTCTGCATTTGAAATGCTGACTGCAGACAGCTGGAAGACTAACAAGCAGACGCTATGGCGTTAGAGGTGGAGGGGGAAGAACAGCCACCACCTGCCCCGATGCTCCTAAGGAGGGGGTTGCACACTGTAGGAAACAAATGAGTTCTGGGGCAGAAAGCAGCAGCTTCCCGAAAGGCACAAATCAACCCCCAGCGAGCGCACAGATGACCCAGCACAAAGCTGCTGCCGTCAGTGCAAGACCTGAACAAAATCACTTTGGGGTCCCTCTAGCTCAGACCATGCCATTCTAAGCACACATGCGAGTCCAAATCTTCGCCGCATTCCTCTGTCATCCAGAAAACCCAAACACAGGCCAGGATCCCTTTGACACAGGCACCGTACAAAGCCTGTCCTCACAGGACAAGAAGATGTTTACAGCCCCAAAGAATTCACAACACGTATATAAACCAAGACACAGAGGAACGGTCAGACGTGGGGCAGCACCTGAGGAGTCAGACAATACTCGTTCTCAGTACACCAGCATCCAAATAGAAGCTGGAAATCAGAGAAATACAGAAATCTTCTCTGAGGTTATTTAGTCAAAACAAAAAGCATTGATTTGAAATTAGTACTGCCAATGCTGGCATGCAATTATCCAGTTTACTCCAAAGCATCCCCAACATCCCCCCTTATGAAGGTCTTGCTGGAAGTATGGATGCCATATGCACCAGATCCTCCCAGTTTACCCCACTACTAAAGTTGCTACCGTATCAGCATTCTGAAGCCCCAGGTTTCCTGTGGGGTAAACTGGGATCATGTAGAATAGCTGGTGCAACCTTAAATACTCAAGGCATTTTCTTGCTCTGGGATGAAAACTAGGCAGCTTACCTCAAAACAAAAACACCACCGCCCCCGCCACCCAAACCAACACCCTTCAATCTTTATTCTACATTTCTGTCATGCATTTATATGCCCAAACCTTGAGTCTACTGAACCTCAACAATTTTTACTCAGAGCTATTCAGAAATGTAGCATATAATGTGAAATTAATCCTATGGCATCTGTGTGAAACATAAGATGTTACAGGAATACATATATAAAACTCTACTTCCCAAAATAGACCAAGTAACCAAGAAAGGCAGCCACTTCCCTGACTGGCTTATTTACTTGGTCCCCCAGGACCTTCAGTAATCAGCTGCCCTATACGATAAACTCAGCTTGTGCTTGCAGGTCATTCAAATAAGAAAGCACTTCCCTTTCAAGGTGAAGAGTACCCTAATGAGAAATGAAATTTTTGCAAATTCTATACAAGCTACAACACAGGAAAAAAAAACACATGGAGATTATTATATTTCCATGCTCAGTAATATCATATCCACCCTAGGAGCATGCCAAACTGACACTGTCCCAGATCTGGCTGGTTTTAGTTGCCAGTGAAAGGCTTCTATGTATGGATGAGGCCAGAGTTCTGTTAATAGTTACTAATTTTTAACAGACTGCACAGAGTAACTTCACAGAACAGCAAAAGCAGACAGGATTCATTCAAAGAATCCAACAAGGCTTTCTGTGGATCTCTCCCATGTGCATGCAAGATGCACACAATGGACAGCACAGCTCCCCAAGTAATTCCCACACATTTGCCAGATTTCTGTACAAGAACTGACTTGGTTGGAATAGCACTAATTAATTTTCCTGCTTAAAAATATGGAGCTGCAGAAGAAATGGTGATTCATTACACGAAGTTCTTGAAGACAGTTTCGGAAGTCCCCACTGAGCACCAGTAAGACACTTCCCTACCTTGAACTTCTCAGTGCTGCTGCTTTTCTCAAATCTGCCAGGCGAGTTAACAGAGCAGACGAAGCAGAAGACATGCTAGCCCTTCACTGACAGCAAGTACAGGAGCTGAGCATGGGCGGACAAGCAGCACGCAACTGGCAGGAGGGAACACGAAGATCATTCCCGCTCTTGCTCCCCAAAGTCTTCGTGCTTCAGAGTGCTGGTGCCAGGGCTGGCCTCCAGCCGTAGCTGTCCTTGCGATCAGTTATTTTGGGTCACTGCGTGACAAGCTCAGAGCAAATAATCAACGTGTGGGCTCTAAAGTTATGGCCTTGCCTTCCATGTTAGCAGGGGTCTGCTTGGTAGGCTAAAATTGTCGTTTCAGATAATGCCTTAAAACGACCTTCGATCAAAGCAGAATGACAGGGTTTATAATACGGATGAGTGCGTTATAGTCCGTATTCGATCTTCTGTGCATTAGTCTGTTCCATTATATTAATAGGTCTGTGGAACAGTCCACGCCTGAGCTGATTTTATGAAGTCTACCTTGCACATTTACCTATCATTACTGTAGTGTTGTCAGCAAATGTATGAACAAGCAGGTCTCTGCGTTTCAAAACTGATGCATTAATTTTTAAATAACTGTCATGATAAAAGACTGACAAGCCCAATTCTCTTTATGGCCTGTCCAACATTACGTGGGAATCTCCTGTAATGAGCATCTTCTAGAAAGCCGCACAAGGCTTCCAGCGCAATCAGTCAGGGCTCACCACTGCATTGCATTAGTCAATTTGACAAGAATAGTCTAATCGGAGACTATTAATCAGAAACTTTCTTTGGTATTTGCCCTGCTGAAAATACAAAATATTGTTCAGATTCAATATTAATCACCAGCTAGTAGAGTAATGGCTTTAAAGTTATAAAGGTCGCAAAATCGTAGAGAAGATTATGACTAAGTAAGCATCTTCCCGTTCTATTCCTGAAAGTCGAAACACTTCACTTGAGTATCAGCATACTTCAGCGATGCCAGAACAACGTTTCTTCCGACTCTCCCCAGCACTGTCTGTGTAGCACAGCTACAACACCCACACGGACCAGAACAGCTCTGGGATATCTGCAACACCCAAGTTAGGGAAATGCTAATTATTCCAAATTAGATTAAGAGCAGAGTCTCTTGTTTCACCAGGAAAACACACAGGCAAAGGCAGCAAAGTTATTCCAGAAATAAAATTCAAATTCCTTTCCTCTCATATATAGTTTGAATTAAAAACCCTACCCGTGCAACTACAGCAACCAGTGCGCATAGGTACTCTGAGCTGAATTCCCACATCTGCCACAGAAACACCCAGGTAAAGAGTTACATTACTTCTAAACTCAGCAAGTCTTTCACCACACAGTGAAGATCATGCTCACTCATTTTAAAAACGTTTTTCAGCTTGAATCAGAGGAGTTTTGTTGTTGTGAAAGTGACAGTGGCCAGGTTCGTAGTACAGTCACACACGATCGTTATTTTCTATACAGAGCTTCTCCCTGTGCAAACACAGTTCAGGCAGGGATCAATGCTTCCTGTGAAATTCATCCTTAGCTGCACACAGGCAGAAACAAGAGAAAAATCTGATTCATGCTTTTAGGAGGCTCTATCAAGAGTCTCATTCACTGCATTTAATGTACCACAGACAAGCCCCTTGCAGCAACAGTCTCCTGCGCCTTTAGGCAGATTGCCATTAAACTGAAATCAGTGCAGAATATTTCCAAATATTTTTAATAGGCTCTGTATGTTGGGTTTTTTTAAAATGCTATAGAAAATAAGCATCTCTTGAAATTAATCAAACTCCATAGCCATATTTGGCTGCAAAGTGCAAGTGATAAGGAATGCTTTTATTGTTCCGCTTTCACCAGCACCTTCCAGCTAATCTTTAATACTGAGCTGAAAAGTATTTCTGAATCCATCACTTTTCTTTCTCTCAGCAGGGAACAGAGTTCTGAATATGAAAGAACCTAACAAATTCTGACCTTTAGTGTACCTTTACAGAGTATTCCCAGTTTCAAACCAAGAGATATCAGAGCACAACGCGGGCCTCAAAGGGGTAACACTGATTAAGCATTCCTTCATCCTCGAGATGTTCCACTCCTGTCAAAACAAACTTTACAATGTTTTGAAATATTTGTAATTTCTGAAGCACGCTCATTACAAACGAAAAAGGCAACGAACTATGCGCAAAAACCTGAGATGCCATCCATGAGTAACAAAAAAAACACCCAGTTTTTTAAATAATAAAATATTTCCAGATCTATTAGCTTAGCTTTAACATGCAAGACACACTATTACGTATTCCATGAACACACATACAGTTGAGAAAAATGTTTTAGAGAAAAATATGTTTTAATAATATCTGGTGGTGCAAACACAGCAGGGAAGCAATTCTACTTGAAAATGAAAGTCCACAACTCTCACCTGTCTCATCTCTTCAGACACGCTTGTAGGCTACCAAGAAAAATGCACAGCATTATTTAAAAAGGAGTCTAGTTCCTAAGTATCTGTCTAGTTCCTAAATATCTGTTTCTAACCGTTTGCCTTACTTGGGGTATATTTCCAACAAGAAGGCTGAGTCCTTTTCCCAGAAGGAGAATTTGGGAATTAGTTCAACTTTTGGGAATTAGCTAAAGTGAAACAATGATCAAAGGCACTAAAATACACTTTAAATTCCTTCAAATCTCAGTGTGAGGTACCCCCACTAATTGTTTCAAGGGGGAAAAAAAGAAAAAAAAAAAGATTAAATCTACTTACTCTTACAAAAGAGAATAAATATTTTGTGCATAGTATTGCAGCTGTTTTTAGAAGACCTGTTGCTCTAAGCTCTCTCTTTTTTTCTTATTAGTATTTAATTACATACACAACCCTATCAAAGTCCTTATAGTTTTTCAGTTTTGTTTTGTTTTTTACATGTAGGTAGTACAATATACTTGCAGTAATTCTGCACCAATCTTTCCTTCCACAAATACTGTACTACAGGCACAGACCAAAAGGCCAAAATTTCTCGAAACCCACAGAATATTGGCTGTTGAAATTTTAAGCGGATTTCTTGTGTCCATTCTTTCTTAACAAGTACTGCTTACTAGCCCCTCAAAGTACTGTGGGTTTTGTTTCAGATGGCAAACTGGTTTGGCAAGCAAACGAAAAAAAGACAAACAGTCCATTTATAAAAGAGCTCTTCTCGTGACTGCAGCTATTCCCTGTTCGCCCTCATATCCAACAAGAAACCAGAAGGAACGTGTAACACCCCACGTACTCCAATTCACAGCTATCTGCATGTTCTAAACTGGGAAGCTTTGACTTAAATGCATCCCCCAAAAGGAAAATCTGCTCCAAGTTTATTCTTGTCCAAGAATAAATAATAAATCATCTGCTCCAAAACAAGACTATTCTGTGTAAAATTTTTTTGGTTTGTTTTGGTGGGGTTTTTTTTTCCCTTTTCTTTACTTTTTTCTTCAAAATGTAAAGCCAAACAGAAGCTTTGGATAATGCCAAGTTTATTTGGCTAAAAATGGGCATTATACCAGTTCACAATAAAGTTATACATTTTAATATTAATGGAAATTCTCTATATTTATTACAGCTCCTAGTAAAACAAAATCTACCAGCTTACTGTGAAGTTCTCCAAAGTCTATGCAGTTTTCCAAAGTTTATGCAGTTTTTACATATGCTCTGCTATTTGTAATTTTTGTCTTGTAACTAATTAGGTTTTATAGCAAAGTTAATGACTTGAACTTTCTCAGAAGCATATTAGAATAGCCTTAACTCACAGGTATTCCTCTGGATGCCCACCTCAGAGATCAACAAAATAAATAACGGACATAATCAAACACGAAAAACAGACAAAAAAATACTCCTAGCCCTATTAAATCTTCAACAAAAGAGACGACACCTGGAAGCACATCACACCCCCGTACTATCCAATCAACCCAAACCGCATGGTGGCACCCACTCAAACTCCAGCATCTAGATGTCATTTCATGATTACAGGGTGCAAAGCCCTGGGTTAAGTATAATCATTTTCTGTAGGGAAACAGCCTTCAAACAGGTATCATATGGCTCCTCTGGGGGGAAAAAAATAAACATACAAATGAAAGAAAGAAAGAAAGAAAAAAAAAGGGGGGGGGGGGGGGGGCATGACTATGAATGTAGTAAAATGCCCGCATTACAAACTGCATAAGAACAGGCTGTTACAAGTTTTTCAAGAAAATAGTAAGCAGCACTGGGGGGGGGGGAGGGAAGGAAAAAAGCATTCCTGCTCACTTCACGCTGAATTGCCCCCCCCCCCCCCCCCCGTTCCCTCCTACACCCCGCAATAAAATGAAGTTTCTGTGATACGCGAGAGTCCACCTCCATTAAACTAAATCCTGGAGCTTAGGCTAAAAGGGAGCTTAAATTAGAGAAGGAAGGCTGGTAAGCCACCATATTGTAACCAGTAGTTGTAAAATTCACCTTAGCTACACTCATTACCTTTAAAACATGGGAGTTTTCTGGTAAAGCTTGTGCATGAAGAGCTCTCACTTATGGAAAAGTATCTCTGTCTTCTCTCACAAGCCATACAGGGAAAAGGAAAAGCGGCAGAAGAGGTGCCACCTGGTGACTTCACCCACACCCTCCAGCCTCCGCTGGTTTCCGGCGTTTGGCACCCATCCCACAATACTGCTGCCTTTCCCAGCACAGTTTTGTTACTTAGTGAGGCAGGAGGTGTCCACGTTTCCCCTCTTGCAGGTCTGCCTATGGAGGTTTTCCAGGGGCTGGGGCTTTCCCTGCCTCACGGTCGCCCACTGCCCCGGTGATGCTCCCGACCGGCCGTGCCGCCAGTCAGGCATCCTGCCGTTGCTCCAAGCAAGGCGCTCGCCTGCATCTCACGAACTGTGTACGGGCAAATCTTTCATTTTTCTTTCATTACCCCGGCATGTACTGTCACTTAATTTTTATGTATGCAATCCTTCCTGACAAATATGATCTGCTGCCTGGTAATTCATCTGACGTTCATTCTGTTCCTTGCTCTAATTACGGCTCCCATTCCTGACACGGCGGCGGCCGCGCTGCCGCAGCCCAGTGGTACACCTGTCAGACGGGTTGTGGTACTGCCTAATGCCCTTTTATGCCAGTCTGATGCTAGCAAATACAAAGAAAAAAAAAAAAATTAGATGAATATATTTGCATAAGCCGCACGTTCAATTCATGGGTCAGCAGCCAGAGAAATGATGGTTCAGGGCGGTTGCCGGGGCAACGCGGCTACGGGAAGTGCCCGGCATCGCAGCCTGGGTCCGTGCGGGTACCATGCTCTGGTTTGCAGGGTGTTCATCACTCACGGCTACTTAAACAAATGTCTTAATTAAACCAAAACCAAGATCAGTAGAATTCCTGCTGCTACAAAACCTATATGTCTGGCAAATTACAAAAAAAAAAAAAAGCTTCAAGTCTGCATATTTTTTGATCGTAAAAATGTTCTTTTTACTTGGATACAAGAACCACTGGGAGTGGTGGTGTGTCCACCCCTCCCACAACACAACACACTGTCTGCAGTATCACTCACTGCTACTCCTTTAGTGTTTTGCGCCTTATTCACCTGTTTCCAAGATGCTGTTGATTTGAGGAAGGGCAAGGTTTGTGCAGAAGAGGCTTAACTCTTCCTGCACAAGCTTTCTCAATTAAGAGAGAGCAACCCTGGTAAAGGTCACAAGCTTGGCTTACATGTGCAGCCAGTTTCCAAGCCCCAATTTATTCTTATTAATATAATAAGTGCAGCAGTCAAACTAGATAAGATAATATAATTAGACATGATCATATTTTTGCTTGTCCAGATGATGTGATTGTAACTTTCTGTGAAGAGGATTTATTTTAATCTCTTAAGTATAGTGTGTATATAACCTAGGATAGCTTTTGATGCAAAGGGAAATCTCCTAATATTTTATGAAAGTAAACTGTAGAAATGCCTCTTTTTTTTTTTTAAGCATACACAAAATAAGGCATCTATCTTCCTTTCTTGTGCACTGAGAAGCCCCAGTGCTGTTGGTGAGTATTATCAATTAAGCTTGTATGCACATAAGAAACAATCGAGCAAGACTCACACTCAGTGGAGGAAATTGCACAAAGACAAACAGCGAAACAAAAACCTGTCATCTGTTCCAAAATCAACTGTGAGAGCTGAATGTAAAAGAGCTTACATACTGCACTAAAAGCCAAAGTTCCTTCACTGCTGTAACACAGAAGTATCTTTGTGACTCAAAAAAATAGAGACCCGTTAATAAAAACAGAAAATCAGCCACCTCTCAAGAGGTTACAGACCAATTATGATATACTTTATACTGTAAGAATTAAAGAATGACCTTTGTATACTGTATACTTTCCTATAGCATTGTAATTAATGCTAACAGTAAAAATAAGGGAGAGAGGAACCCAGATGCTCTAAACCAGTCAACTTAATTTCAATTCTCAGGAAGATGCTGGAGGTATACTCATGCTACTTGTAAAACACAGAAAAAAGAACAAGAAACGAATCATCATCACTGTGACTGGTCCACGAAACATCATGACAAATGATATAATTTTTTTCCATGATAAGTTAAGAGGCTCCAGAGAAACAGAAGCAACAGATGTATTACAACTGTAACGCTTTTATCCAAGGCTTATATTACTTTACTCATAGGCAAGCTGCTAAATCTGTCTAAATCAAACTACTTAATGGATGCAAAATCGGTTGGAAAACCAGTTCCCTGTCAAAGTAGAAGGCCACTTCCAGTGAAGTCCTGCAAGACAGCTGATAGCTCTAGTTCTGTCCAACACATGCATTAACACGGGGTACTGTGGCAACACTACTGCCTTTGTGGATAACAAGAAGCTGGGATGAACCAAAGCACAGCAGTGTACAGAATAAAAATTCAGAGTGATCACAAGTAGGAGAGTCTGGAAACAGGCTCAGTAAGAATAAAAGCAAGGTACTAGGCTTTGGCAAGAACAATGAGCTGTACCAACAGAAGAGCAGGAAAACAACCTCGAGATATGTGGAAGACATTAAGAAAACGTGGATCTTTAAAGCCTAAGCTGAGTTCCAAGTGAAGTCCCTTTTTGGAACAGACGAACTGCGAGGACGTTGAATACTTCCCTCACCTCAGATGAGGGCCACAACCCCTGTTCAGGGTAAGACTGCTGACCAGCATCTGCTAAAACCGGTGGTGGTGTAACATCTAATTCCAGTAGCAGAGGGCAGGCAAACATGCCATTTAGAGTGGAAAAGCTGCGTTTGTTACATTTGCTATAAATCATACACTTACCAGGCCAGACCTTCCAGGAAAAAAAAAAAAAAAAAATCAAGTGGAGTTTTAAAACAAAGAATACCTATTAATTTCATATGAAGAGTACTTAAACCACGTATCATAGAAAACATAGTATGCACCCACTGAATCAAGCTTCTGTCATAGTAAGAGGACAGACACCACTTCTTTTGAACATCACAGCTGACAACTGTACAAGTACCATCTTACCTAAGGAATGTGCTGCAGTGGTTTTAGAACTAAAAAACCGGCCTAATCCAAGATCTCCCAGCTTCACCACCCCTGTGGCTGTTATAAACACGTTGGCTGGTTTTATGTCTGCAAGAAGAAAAAGGTAAAAGGTCAAAGCCACAAAAGGTTATTTGGTTCTAATACTGCAATAGAAACATAGCCTGGAGCGCTCTCTGTACAGAAGAGGCTTGAGCAGAACCGCATTTCTTTATAGCTTTGATAGGCTGAGTCTTCCAAGACTTCAAGCTCTGCACATACACAAAAATCAGAGCACACTTCCCAGCACACAAGAAATACCAATGAGGGAAAATGTAGGAAACAGCACAACAGAATGGAGGCAACCTCTTTAACTGATGGAAATCAAAGAAATAAGTCTGTTTGTCTTTGGAAATTATTGTTTTCTACAGGAAAGTGTACTGCCCGCCATGGTCCCCTCACACCAAGGGCAAATTATTGTCCCACATATACATAAATTCTGGGCTCTATACAGCCCAGTTTGTTCATGGAGTGTAAAAATTACTAAAACTCCAGTTTACCGAGCAGTCGTGTCAGGATTGAGTTAGTGAGGCTCTTTCCTCACGTTAAAGCAGACTAAATGTGCGAGGCTCCAAATTTCAGCCACCAATTACAGGCCTAATTCGGGTACAACTGAAACTGCATCAGGGGATGTATAAAGGAGCAAAAATGACATCACGTTGCTATTAAAAAAAATAGTGAAGAATTCACTGCTTTGAAGGATAAAGGAAATAATAAGCAGCAGAGATTGGTATCGGCGCCTTTTGGGATATTTGCATTTCCTGGGTCAAGTCCCTCACAAAGCATTTCATTTACGCTGAAAGAAGCAACATAATTTTTGGATAAAGCTCAAAGTTATGAAAAGTTCTAAGACAAGAGATTAAAAAATAAGTAATGAAAATGGAGAACAGGTTACGAGAGTGTGGGACGTATTTGTATTAATATTTCAGAAAAGCTCGCAAGACAGAAAAACTCTTCTAAGCTCTCTAAGGTCACAGCTAATATAATGAAGACTATTTCTTAGAGTTCGCTGTATCCAGTAGTCTCAGCATTTTACTTCTGACACTTTTCTAATGGCAAGTTTGACACTTCTACTTAATATCAGTGTCTGGAATACAAAGCAGCTCATCTTCCTAATACCACACTCACTTCGGACTGAATCCTTTAACAATGAGGCAAAGAGACAGAAGGAGAAATCCATCTTGCAAGCTCCAGCCTCTCTAAACATGCATTGGCTGAACATCAGCATAATTGTTTTTGAATGTAGGCGCTTACTAATTGGAACATTATATTATTATTCAGTGAAAAGAGACTGAATTAATGTTACCTCTGTGCATCACCCTGCGGGAGTGCATGTGTTCAACTGCACTGCATAACTGCACAAAATATTTCCACACCGTCCTTTCCGGGATTAACCGTTTCTGCTTTTTAAAATACTGTGGGAGGAAATAAATAAAAGATCAGTGAAAAAGCAACATATTTGACTCGTTCCTGGACTCATGTTAGTCAGCTGCAGGTTGCTCATGTCTTCCAGATCTGCAGCAGCATGACTTTTCTACTGATTAGCTTTTAACTCCTTCCCTCTGTATGTAAACTTCAATGCAGTTCACTAATTAACAACTATTATGAAAAATATGCTTAAATAGGTTTGACATTTTTGAATGGACACCAATTATAATTAGCATTAATCTCCTTAATTATCTTGCAAAACATATTTAATGCCTCAAAACAACAAATGTCTCAAATATTTTGCCTTAAGTCACAAAAGATCATTAAAAAAATCTTGTAAACATTCATTATTGTACAGTCTATTAACAACAATAAGGAAATCTGTTTCCCCTTTTTACAAGATGGCCAGAATATCAATAAAGTATCCAAGTTTCTTCTGTGATCAGGTAGAATAATATATTCTACTTCATGCATAATAGGAATATCAAATTAAGTGAACTATCTGTAGTGAGACAAAAAGACACTACTGATCAAGACACACACAGATCTGGAAAAAGACCGTTTTGTGTGCATTTATGCAGTGCCAAGCAAAGTTGAGTCTGGATTCAACGGACCTGTGGGCGCTAACAGCTCTCAAATGAAATAATCATAAGCATAATGCACACGATACGAAGGAGTGCAGCACGGTGATGGTTCTCTGCAATGCTGAAGTCTTCTTCCCGAGCAACTTATTACAGGAATGAATATCCAGCTGCACACTTCAGTGAAGGCTAAACGTTATATATCTTCAACTACTCTTTTTCCACTTCAGAAATGCACAGCAGCCACGCACATAACACACAAAGCGTGACTGCCTCCTCCAAGGCATCCCAAAACTGCGCTACTTCAGATTATTGGTCCCTGACTTCTCATTGCTTCTTCCTGTGCTAGATACTGAGCCAGTTCTTCATCCAGAGCATTAACGAAACACACTTATAATATGCTTCCAGAGGTTTAAGATTTATCCTCATCCTTTGATACACAAAGCGTCATTGGATAACGACTAGCTCTGAAACGCTGTACACCCTTCTAGCACACTGCAACTGCATTTCTTTTGCATCGTACCCTTGAGAATTTCCATCAGCAGCATGCAAGAGCAAGAATAAAGGAAGGGAATTGGTTGTTGCCCCTTTCTGCATCTTGTGCTTTTTCCTCTCAGTACAGACATCTGATGTCCGCTGTCACATTTTGTATTTTATGTGAAATGCTGTTACTGGTTCGTGTTTGACTCAAGTAATGGCAAATTTTCTTTTGCAGATCAGCTGTGAAGGGGCACGACCGTGCAATTCCCCAGGCAGCAAATCTGACAGATTGCAACGGTTTCAAACCAAAACTTGATAGAGAGCACAGAGGAATTACAGAGGGTGAGGGATAAAGTGTTATATACACGATAAAATTATTTAATTCTCATTAAAGTATTTAAGAGTGGATATGCAAGACCACAAGTGATGATTTTCTAAATGTCATGTCCAATAAGATTCGCCTGACATTTACAAGAAAGTCCCAACTCTCCAGTGGGTTATCCTGCAGCACTCTCTTACATCAGCTTTACAATACCTCATAAATAATGCAGGCACCAGGGGCGTGACAAAGACAGTCCCTGTTTTTATCACTCTCGCACCTTCAGAGTGTTGTTACTGCTGTTCCTACCGCCTCGCCAAAACTGAAAATCCTCACATAAGCTTAACTTCCCAAGGGAGGGGTGGGGAGTGGGGGTGACGCAGAGGGGCAGGCGGGCAAACTCCTCTTCTGCAGTTAAAGCCATATTTAGGAGGAGACTTCTGTTCCCTCTTGGTTTTAGGGTTTTTTTTCCTCTATTAAAAAAAAAGGAATGCCAAGATTTGCACCAATGGAAAAGCATCATTTACATGACCTTGAAAAAACCTAGTGCATCTTCTTCATGCCTGCGATAAACACGTGGGAAAACAGACCAGGCTGGGGAGCGCTGGCAGAAAGAACACAAGTTACAGTGCTGTTCAAGTTGTCAGCCTAAGAAACTACAAATTATGTTTCGGAAAAACGTAACTCCTATTTATAATGACATAGAAAGTAATTTTAAAAAATTAAATAACCAACCCTGATAGATAAATGAACATATTTATCAGTAGGGAATGTTTTAAACTAAGGTTGCAAAAAAATGCAAATATTTTGTATGATAGTATCTCACAATTATGTAGGTAAAATTTTTTATAACTAAGATTTAAAAATCAAGCAAAACACTTGCACACCTCAGGATGATCACAGCCCTAACTCCTGCCCTCACTTTTTTCCCCATCTTTAACCACAACTACAAAAAGCCTGAGATAAACTGCAAGTTTTCCCAGGATCTGTTGGGAAAAGGGCAAAACATACAAGAAGACACAAGAAAACAGTGAAAGATAAAAATACGCTTGAGCTCTCCCCCAGCAGAAGAACAAGCTCTGTCCCCACAACCCTCAGTGAGCACAACCGAGACCCTGACCCCCGCGGCTGTGGGAGGCGGCCGCCTTTGGCGCCAGTCACCACGCACCCGAGGCGGTGGCACCAGCCCGACCGTGCAGCTTTGGTCACCGCCGGCTCATCCCCCGGGTTCGGGGCAGATCTGACCGTCGCTCCTGCTACTGAGTGGCTGCGGAGTAAGGCTGTATCTGGAATTGTGGGGCTCTCCCCAGGAACGGCTCTGGCAACTGCCTGTTCCCAGCTCGCTCGCCCAGGGGGACTCTCCTATGAGATGGAGCAGATTTTTCATGGATACTGTAAATTTAGCCGCTGACTATGGACTAAATGGATAACTTGTTTGACAGCCTTTGGCCTAGTGCCTCATAGCTCTGCTGGCAAAGAAAACAAATCTGTTAATAAGATATTTTAACTGTGACAACAAGGAGGAGGAGAACTTTCCAAACATTCATTTATGATAATTACAGAATAATGATGGCAAAAAAACAGGTAAAACATGGAGAGAAGGTTGAGAGTGCTAACAAACATGATATAACACATCTGTTCTCACAAGGGATGTACGTCTAAAGATTAACGTGTCAAAGAAAATATAAAAGCAGGTGGTAACAGCTTAACTAAAGCTGGTTTGCAGCAATACAAGTATTCCTAAGAGCAACATAAGAGAAGAACAAGTACTTGAAACATTTTCTCAAACCCAAATCCCCATTGCAAAGAAAGTCAATACACTTTCTTGAATGTCTTCAGAGTGGCAGACAGGCAATGTGAACAGTGAATCTAACAATAATTAAATGTCCCCATCAATCATAGACTGGATAAATCAACCTTGCAAATAACACACGTCCCACCAAATCGTACAGAGGCTTGCTCCCTTCCGAAGGTGCGACTAGAAGCAAGTGGCATAGCCTGGCGTATTTAAAATGCCACTGAACACTTCGGTTTAGGCTCTGGAAGCACCCTGTGGGTGTCTAAAACCACAAGAGGAGAACAAAAGTGCTTCTAGCACAGATGTGCTTACCCCCACCGCCTCGTGTCTCTGCCTAATCCCGAAAGTTTGTAGCACCGTTAGACCTGACACGTCCTTACCTTAATCATCTGAGAGAGGTCACCAGCGTCAGCCAGTTCCAGGACAATGTTAAGTTCATTGTCTTCAATAAAAGAATCCAAATACTTAATTATATTGGGGTGGTTCAGTTGCTGCAAATAGAGAGAATGCAAGAAGAAAATTTATAACGCTGTAGTAACAACAACTCCAAGATACAATACCTGTACCGGTTTTGTAATCATTATGCAAAACAGTTCATAATGGGTGCAACTACAAACTGTGCTCTGGGTTATTATAGACAAAAATCCTGTAAGAAATACCACTTACCGCAAGCACAGCATAATAAAATTGTCTTAAGTAAAGAGCAATACGGACCAAAATAGGGTGAAACTGCTTTTAAATATTTCATGAGTTTACAACAGTAAAGGCTATGTTCTGAAAGAAACTTTTTAAGCAATAACTCGTCCCCCCCCCCCCCCCCCGTTAAATATAAACAAAACCCACCAACTGTTGATTACAGTACTCCCTGAGATCTCTCTGCCCCTTAGAATAAGAACAGAATTAAATGAAAACTTTGATGGAGGAAAATAATGCACAAATTGCATATGTCAGTCTATTTTTCTGATTATTTATGCTTGCATCTTCACTAATTACTTTTTTCATTTCAGTATAGATTTTTCTCATATTCACAACTGGTATTTTAATTTTTTTTTCCTCCTATGTTTCTTAAAAATGTGGATCTTCTCAGATTGTTACGCTTGACTCGCAGGACTAAATTAAGAAACAGGCTCAACAAATTTAAATTTCTGGTTTAATATTTTATGTCCAAATTTCTTAAAGTGGAAAACAGTAATTGCTTAGAAGATAAGGATCTAGATCTCTCTATTCACTCTCTCTTGCTCATTTTGCATTAGATTATCTTTCTCTCGTGGTCTTAGAAATGCAGTAAATTTTGAAACTACTAAAGTGAGCATTTCATCTACTAAACAGCTGCGACTCAACCTGTCTATTCCAGGGGTTACAAAGCCAAAAGAAACACTGTTATGATCCATCATGCTAATCACTCCTCTCTGCATGCACATTAGGGGATAGATTCTGCTTTGCAATGCCTCGACACTAGCGCGCATTAGCCTTAATGGGATCCATGTGCAGGCATCAGGCAAAGAACATTCCCACAAGACCAAGCCTTAAATAAATAAATAAATATCACAGGCCACCATTTCTGCTGAAATTTCTTTTAAATGTCTGCTCTCAGGTACATTGATCAAAGATCAACTTCTAGCCAAAAAAGCACCAAAATCACAAGCAGAATAGCCACTGACACCTAACGCTCATCAGGGTGCCCCTCTCCCCCCACACCATCACACGCACCGTCTATCCTGGCACACCCACTGCCCGGGTACCGCATACTGCTCTTGCAGATACAGTTAAGCCTATCCCTAGGCATCGGGAAGTTCAAGCAGTCAAATGAGGCTTTCCCTAAGCCTCGGCACCACGTGCCAATAAAACACAACGTCAGACTATGACAACTGTAACAAGGAACGAAGACTGCGCACCTCTGCAGAGGTGTAACAAAACCCAACTTACTCAGACCCAAGCGTTGCTTAACTGACATACAGATTTTAAATATATTTTTTGGGAGAGTGTATACATACTTTTTACTGATGGTCTGTATTGATTTGAAGAAACTCGTTAGATCTAAAGAGGGATGTTTCTTCTATTACGATGAAGTTGTATAAAATTAAAAGCCAACAAACGAAACACCCATGCCACCATGCTAACCTCTGTGATCGCTCTTGAGGAGCAGATCTCCGAGGACTCCCGTCTCAGCAGCAGAAGCTGACCCCACCCTCTGCTGAAGCTGAACAGAGGGACGAGGGCTCTAGAAGGAGCCCTGCTAGACGGCCCAGCAGACTCCCCATGCCCTTGCTGAGGTGTGAAGGCAGATGTACATGTTTTTCCTACCATTTATTTCACTGACCTTTGAACTCTGTTTTCCTGGAACAGCCAGGTAGACCACTCTGCATAAGCCAAACTTCCACTCTCCCTTTTGTCAACCTTATTTTAAATAAATATATTGACTCCAGGGTTATTTTTGTAACTGTCGTATTTGTCTGTGGCATGGAAAAGACTATCTGAAGTTTCTTTTGTCACAAGGAAAGTATATTCATTCTCACAAATCCTTAAATGCACAAAAGATTACAAACACTTTATCTTGGGTTAATGACATTTCCTATTTCTTTAGTGCATCCTGAAAGTTTGATGGCAGTTAATGCCTGATGTGTATGCACAGCGGCACTGGCAGCAAGGGGCATGCGGAAGGGTAAGCCACCTCTAAATGAGCGAGTGTGGGTGCTGGCAGCCCAAATGCTGATTACAGCCAAATTACTGAGCTGCTTTACCTAAACCTTTAAGCCAGAATTACACTGAAAGTAATATACAGTTCTGTCTGCCTTCTGTGAAATTTTGAATAATTATAATTCATATGGAAATCATAAAAAACCCCAAAACCTCTTTATTTCCATGGTCACTCCGAAGTGTCTGATCAAAAAAGACAAAGTATTATTTTGACAGGGATGGACTACAGCAAGTCTGTGTAATTCCTTCGCAAATTCCTCAGTGGTCTACATTAAAAATAAAAACAACAAAGAAAGAAAAGCCCTTACAGCAAGTTGTTTTAGTAATAGTCTATAAATACTTCATACTAGACACCAGTTTAAAAGTAGCAAGAAAGTTTTAAAAATATGAATATCCCATATTACATGGCCAGACGCTAGACACAATTGCAAGGCAGACATGTACTTCACATCAACAGTGATGCAGAAAAGTTAAATTGAGCAACATTTAAACAGACTCTGAAATACTGTGCTGAACTGGGTCCTTACACACTTTACACTTTCTAGACACAAGAACAATTGTCTTAATTGATAAATTTAGGAAGTGAAAGGTATTTTATCTTTTAATATAATGACACTAAAAATGCTGAAATTAAAATTATTGAGAATAAGTCATTCATTTGAGAAAAAGACACCTGTCCTACTTTCCTGAAGCTGCGCACACACTATTCTAAAGGAAATCAAAACATGAAAAGCTCACAACAGAACAAGAAACCCCATGGAATTTTGTGAATGCAGGCCAGAGATCATGCATACTCTGCGGCAAGAACTGAAGTCTCGCTTCTAAAACTTTCTCCTACTTCCAAGCACAGACTATTCTGCCCCATGCTGCATAAATGGTAACATCTACCACCCAGCCCTGAGAAGGGACCCGTGTCCTACTCTGATGCAGCAGCTCCAAAGTTCTGAAATGTGACTTTCCACGACTGTCCCAGCACTTCCACATGCAGACTGTCGGTTACTTCTAGGAAGCCATGAGAACAGGCAGCATGGGAGCGATCAATTAGCAAAAGATGAGTTGCAGGTATATCGATTTGACAAGTTATTCATCTTAAGGCACAGAGTGACGTGCGCTCCAGCTGCTGACGCTGACAGACCAACCCTCCCCTGCCTCCAGACAAACCCCGAGTAACTCCGCCGGCCGGCCACCCGCGGGGAACAGCCTGCGCCTGCACTGCGTTAGCAAACACACCGACCAGAACAGCGTGGCGGCTCCCCACTTGGCAATTTCAACTTTGATTACTTTTTACTTACTATCTGCTGATCTTCTCAGAAGCTGAGCTACACACATCTTGGGTAAAATTCAATGGATTTTGGTGGCTCTGACTTGAAAACTAGTAGTCATTTGAAGGAAGTGAACTATAGGCAGTATTAAGAAATATATCCCCTTTGCATCTGTAATACAACGGGATTCATCAAACTGACTTTTTAACATACTCAGACTTCAGACTCCTTGGATGGTGCTACACAACTGTCCAAGCAGGAAGATTTGTTGACATTCAACAGCAAATAATAATTAAACTACCAGCACAGTAATGTTTTGCATAACAAACAGCACAGTAGTATGTTTCTGTAGACTGCCAGCAACTATTCTTGCTCCTCCCTTCAACCCCAACTAAATGAATTTACTAGAATGTTTCCTAGTCTTCTCTAAAATATCGTGCAAAATAATCCAATTTTACCAGCCCTATTTAGCTCAGTGTATCGTATTGGCTTTCACAACTTGGCCACCATGGTCACCTCGGTTTGGTATCTGGCTTCTCGGTGAGCTTTGCACAAGCAGGTAAGCTGCTGCTGGCCATCCCCCACAGGCGGATGGAGCTGACCTTCTCCAGTCTCCTGTCATCGTGGGTATTTTATTTCCATTTTCCTCTGATTCTAATACATTTGCACATTCTGCTCTGAATAAGTCCTGTGCAAGTTTATGACATCTTCCATAACCAGAGTTCAAGACAAAACTGCTTAGATTACCTAGAACCTAAAAATGTCACAAATTCTCTTTTTTAATGTTAACATTGGCAATATTTTTCTCCGTGACTGTTAAGCACCTGGATCATGTTCACACAAACTGCTATCTTCATGTTTATCCTGTACACCTTCACTACAGTCTAGCGGACTCAAGCTTTGTCTACAACTGCGTGACTATAAATTGACAATTTAAATAGAAATACCTAAAATCACATTTACAAAATGAATTATTTAATACTTTAAAAATTAAATTTGAGTAGCTAAACTAAGATTTTAGCCTTCTACAATCTGTTGAGTTTACTCAAAATAGATATTTAAAGTGCACTGTATATATACTTTCTACCAACATTTTAAATGTTACTGAGATAGAAAAAAAAAAAAATCACTAGTTGGTTTAATCACTTAAAAAACACTCTCTGGTTTCAGAGCCTTTATCTAAACTACTATTTTTTAACGTGTGATATTTATATATATACATACATGACATGTACCTGCAAAACTGTTTTCCCATTTAGCTTGTTCATCAATTAGTTTATTTTAAAGTGACAAACACAACAAACAACTCAAAACACGTGAAGGGCAGAATTTACATGCCCCTGGAAGAGGAGTACTTGTGGGGTTTTGTATGACAGAAAGATTTTTAATAGATTCCTTAGACTATAGGCAGAAAACTCAATAAAATTAAGCTTTAAGACAAAACTCTTGCATCACGTAGGCATTCTAGCTTGCAAAAGAAAGCACGGTCTATTAAGATCATTGTGTGCGCTGGATAAGCTTTATTTGCCATAAAAGGTAAACTACTGTCGCCAACCCAAAAACTATTTTTCTTTTCTTAAAACAAAAAACCAGAAAAAGTCTTTATAAAAACTCTTACCTTCAAGAGATCAATTTCCTTAATGCAATCTTGCCTAGCCTTGGCATCCATCATTTCAAAAATCTTCAAAGACAAAAACATAGAAGATGAGAATGAAAACAAAAAAGAATTTTTTATTTTAAAAAGAAATTGGTCTTTCCTCTCCCAACTTGTATATCCTCTACTGTAATGAGTGTACATACAACCCCCAGATCAAAGAAAGATCAATGTTTTCTTTATTTTGAAACCACTAAAGGGCTAGCGATAGGGTAAAATTAATTTTAGAACCTGTAGGCAATATTCTAAGCAGCACAAAAAATAAAGATACTACTTTGTGAATTTGCTGTCATGATTTTCAAAACATAGTTAGTTTAGTTACTATTAATTCCACGTGGTAAATAAAAGATAAGAGGTTTACTTTTTTCATTTAAACAGATATAGCTTTCACTGATATCTCTGTAATAATTAACAATAATATTGAGCATTAATATTCATTCTCTAATAATCACAGAGTCAGTCACTAGAAATAAGAGTTTAAAAGTTCTGTTGCAGGATTAAAGGAAAATTTCTTCAAACAAAATGCCTTTCTGAACACAGCACAATACTTTAAGGCAAGTTACAACTCTATACTGCTTGCATGGAATTTTTTCAGAAATTCTTCTAAAACTCCATCAGCAAGCACAGGCATTTTGCCCTCCATGCTCTCGTGCTCTCATGATTCACCTGTGTCAAGATGGCAGTCTCCTAGCTGTATGACTATGGCCATTAGGGCCTTGTTCTTTCACACGCGTTTAATAACAACTTAGTGAACCCTTTTTATAAAGTAAAAAATGAAATGAAAACTAAGTATGAGATTGCACTACTGCTGCATAATTCGGATTTAGAAACATTATCCCTTATCATCCTGGAGTGGGTTTAAGACCGTGAGTGCACACAGACTGCTCAAAATGGAAACAGGGTCCCATGGAGGCTACACTGCGAAGGCAGCCGCAGAGGACCCAACCGAGGGGCACGCAGGAGCACAGTGGGGCCACTTGGCCTCTTATATCCAGATGTAAACTGAGCACCATGAAACCAACCTGACTTAATATTTGTAGAACTGCTTTGAGACCTTCAGAAGCATTATTCTTCATTGTTTCAGGATGAGGAATAAAGTAAAAAAAACCAAACCACCAACCCTCTAAAACCCAACTGAATAAAATAAGAAAGCAGGGTGTCGGGGTTTTTTTGATGTAAAAATATCAAACCAGATCATCCAGTGCTCTCAAACCTTAAACTCTCAATTTATAAAGCATTTTATTACATTATTACTGCTGACAAAAGAATACTGAAAGAGGTATCCGACTCAAAGTAACCTGTGTAGACACTTAAAACATTTCCATTCTACTTGCTAAATAGCAAGACTTTGAACTTAAATGCTCACCTGAACTTTCTTTAATGCCACAGGTTTTCTGTCCAGAAGACAAGTTGCTTTGTAAACTTCGCTGAATTGTCCTCGTCCAATCTTTTTCTCTATCTGAAAATCTGCCAACGTGCAGCGATATGGGTACGACGTTAAATGTCTCTGTTCAGGTCAAAAGAAATTAAATCAATGATCTAGCAAAAGTGATGCAAAAACATGACCTTGCATTCCCAATCTGTCTTCTTTATAACCGCAAACTAGTGGTTTCTATGACTAATCATGTTCAAGAAGATAAATTCCTCACAGTAAGGATTGCCCAGCACGAAAGACAAAGAAATTTGGTGTTGATTTGGTGTACAATGGACAACAGAGTGGTCTGGCTTTCCTTTTCCCACCTTCAATTTTCTTTGTCCACTTCGGACAATACTGTACCAGAGCAGTCGCAATATAAAAGTGCAGCATACAGCCGCAAGCACACACGCACGTAATGGCAGAGACTTGTGTAAAAATATTAACCAAACCAAAGCATAAAACTAGTAACAGCTACCAAAAGTGTACAGAACAGAGTTAAGATCACCAAATGCTCACACTTTCTTGCTCTCATTTCTGACAGTCAAGAATTTAAACTAGGCTGAGCAGTCTATAGGTAATTCTGACCATAAATGCATTAATTCCTAGTAAATATATTAGTCACATAGGATGAATTAAATTAAATGACTTTTTAAAAAAAGGAAACAAAGCCTTGCCTTCCGTGTAAGTTACTAATTAGTCCCAAATTACTGTCTCCCTAGTTACACACCCTCTCATCAACTCGGCCAGCTTGTGTCACTTGGGAGATGCTGATGCCTACTTCCGAGCCGGCTCAGGTAAACACCCAGCCAGGCAGGTAGACGCAGCGTAACGAGGATTATGTACTCCGTGGACTAGGAATTGCTCCCTAGAGCCATCCTGGTCTCTTCTGTAATTAATGGGACTGCTAACCAATGTTTAAAAAAGAAATTATGAAAATTGATTACTTAAAGTTGCCATGCACACCAAGTAGAATATTTTTAAGCTTCAGCATTTTGAGCCATTTCAGAGTTCCCATCGAAAACCACAAAAAGACAAGGACACAGCAGAAGCTGGGGGGGAGCTTCCCAGGGCCGCAGCCCTCGGTCACAGCTGCATCCTTAGCAGACAGCCCCAGCGCCAGTGCCCGGGGAGAGCAGGCCAGGAGAGCTGGGTGTTCTAAGGAGATGGTTATTGCTGCCACTGTCATTTCCTAACACAGAGGGCTGGGGCTGGAAGTAAGATTCAAAATGCAGGTAAGGCTTTCAGTCCAGCATCTTTTGCCAGCACTACATACAAGACAGCATGAGGATCTCTTACAGTGTATATTTATTTTGACAAGTAAATAAGCCTGGACTTCTATTCTGTGCAACAGAAATAAAAACAACTACTATTCAACAAACAATAAAAAGTATGAATTGGACATTTGAAAAAGCTTCCAGATTTCAAGGTCTGTGCAACTCTGAACAACAATCACAGTAATTTGGCAGAGGTTTTGTAAACAAAGTTGTAAAATTCAGTGTTTTTAAGAAAACTCACCAATACAGTCCCCTAAATAGTAATTTCTGACCCACAAACTGCATCAATCAACCAAGACTAGCTATTTTGAAGACTGTCACCTTTACAGCATCTTTACCACAACAAACACAGGAGACATCCCCACAGCAAAAGCTACTCCACTGCAGGCATACTCAAGAAAAATGATTACGTTTTATAAATGCTGATGCTATAGAGAGGCAGATATAAATCACAAACCAGACAGTGAAAAGACCACCAGGTCTTTCTGCTGTCCTCTTCCCCCCTCATCTCTCTGGCAGCGAAAGGCTGTTTGTTGCCGGAGCTTGCCCTGCACGTCCACACCACTGCCCTGTGTCAGCCGTTGAGAACTTGCTGAGGATAAAGCTCTGCAGTTACGAAGAGAGAGGACTGCTGCTAAACTGAAAAGCTTAGATGGTTATGAACTCCAGAGAAGACAAAAATGCAATACCATAACGTCCAGCCAATCCCTGCTAATTCAAGTAGGCACATAACTGGAAATTTAACTCCAGGCCATCAAGATCATCAGCTTTCTCAGTTTAAGTTCCCTAAAAGAGCAAACCCACTCCTTTTCAGATGAAACGACACTTCCAGTAATTATTTTTGAAATGCCAAGGCCACAGGTAAGTTTTTCCATTTATCACCATGAGCATTTAAATATTCTCACACGATGAGAAATGGTTTTCATTTCTCTAGGCTAAAGACGACACAATAAAAATTTTAATTCATGAACAATAACCTACACAAATAAGACGGCTGCATTAGAATTGGCAGTTATTCACGAAGGCTAGTCACACAGAAGTAGGAAGCTAATTTCATGGAGTATTTCCTGTAAACCGTTCAGGGAGTGTTTCCCTTCAAGGTCACTTCAGTCTCCCCCATGCTCTGAAAGCAGCCCCGTTCCCCACCTCACGGCGCAGCCGCCATCGGCTGCACTCACAGGTTGCGCGAGCAAGCAAAGGAAGGTTACTCTCAGTACTTGTGCCGTGCTTGAAGTTATACTGCATTTACAAGCTGTAACACAGCAAAATAAAAATTAAAATGAAGATGCCGGATTCGTTTCTCTAAGCTTTGCAGTGTACGCTATACAATAAAATGGGAGTACCCTTTCACTGATGAGGAGAAAGGTAGCTTACGGGTCATCAGATAAATAGCAGGATGTTAAGATAACACTGCTTTATTATTTACGTACATTCCCCTTTAAGTTACTAAATTATCAACAAAGTAAGGCAACATGGGATGAAACCAGACAAGCAAATATTCAAAGTAATCAGCCCCTGCAGCTTTCTCAGTTTAAACTGGTTGCAATCTCTCTTTGCAGTGATTTGATAAACAGCAATGCAGCAATACTCATCTCATTCCAGGCAGCGCTAACAAAACATTAGTTTACGTGCATTTTGTGTGTGATGAGATCACCACAAGAATGTCTGAACACAAGTATCTGTTCAACTTGACTGGTAACTAACCAGGAACATCTCAATTTCCCCACTTTTTTACATCAGCTACTAAGCAAAGTAATCGAGCTGTCTAAGCAAATCGCTTTACCCAGCCAAAACAAAGGTGTCAGTATATAAAATTACAAAACACTTTTTCCTAATTAAAAAACAGAAAGGAATCAAAGCATTTCCTTAACCGTGAACGTGTGCCTCCTTGAGCAGTAAGAAAGTTTGAGCAAAAGCTTTTCTAACTTGGGAGTTAACATTCACAACAGAGGTAGCAGTTTTAACGAGATTCTATGAAGCAACTACCACAAAACTTTCTTTTAAAGGAAGAATCCATGCTGCAATCCATGGTGGTATCCATTTGCCCTTCATAAATCATTAAATTGTGTGTTTAAACCAAGAGTGTTTAAGTGTAAATTAATATTTTAAGCATGTGCCAAGAAATATCTAGCAACTTCTTAACTTGAAAATATAAATAAATGTTAGGCAAGTGACAGGGTGTATGTGTGTGTCCTAACCACTTTCACATGGTTAGCACATAAAGTCTGCTTGCCATGCTGGAGTTAATGCTGGGTGATGACTGGACACCTTAGCTGATATGTTCTGGCATCCTCCAGGACTACAGCTGCACATTTACATATGCAATGACCTAGATTTGCATTTGCTATCACAACCTATCAGACCTAATTAAAGTAATGGAGCTTTCATACAGGCTAGAAGATGTTTGATTACAGTATAAACCAGAGAGCATGCTCAGGTTAGACCAAACCATACCAGAAAGCTCCCTATTGATTAGGGCAGTCCATTTTCCCATACGTCTGTTTAAAATTAACCTTCTCTTATGCTTTACTGTACTTCAACGTAAGCAGGTAACTCTTACAAATACTGTTACAAGGACACATTTAGACTACCTAAGAAAGATCTGCCTCCTCAGCATATCATCCCTACAGTCTGGCCTTACACACATTTCACTTAGTTCATAACTTCTGACAAGGGGAACTCCATTTTTTCAAGTCCTTCCACATTTTTCATAAAGCTGTCAAAGAACCAATACCTATTCATTCAAATAAACCATGATCTTTATTTCTGCAAATCTCAGAGTTTTTATTTACAGATATAAATTGTGTGTAAAATTAGATACCACCATCATCTTCAAACCTGTTCATCAAAAATAGATTTTCTCATTTTCAGGACAAATTCAGGCTCAGTGAAGGGTTCAGTTCTGCATGAGTACAGAAAAACCAAGCCACTGCCTCTGCAGAACAGGTTTCAAGGTCAATGATGGAGCTTTAAAAAAAAAAAAAAAAAAAAAAAAGAGAGAGAGAGGGGAAAAAAACCCCCACCCCCCCAAAGACTGGACCTCTAAAGACACCATGAAAATTGGGCTGTTTGCACACTTCTGTTCCCAGGGCAGCTGTAGGAAGGGGACAGTCTGGGAAGAACTAGTTTTGAGACAAAGGCCGTTCTCTTTATCCACACAATGAAGTCCCATTCTTCTACTACTCCATTGATTAAAAAAAAAAAAAAAAAAAGCCAAAGATTAAAGTCAATTAATTCCTCATTCAAATAAAGAGGCTATTCATTTTTAGGAAGAAATGCAGAGATTATTCCAAGAACAAGCTATTCTGGACAACATCTCTGGCATACATGTTCTCTTTTAGATGTAGTCACTGATGCGAGAGCAAAAATTTCAAAGCTGGCAAAAGTATGCAACGACAGCCCTTGTCACAATACTTAACAGAGAAGTTTACCGGAACTTTCAGCCTCAAATTTTGAGGCATTACGAGATTTTCTGCAAAACAGAACTAGTAAGGTTTTATAACACTAAGAAAATCCAATGAAATAAAAACTTCAGCTATATTATCTCATACGCACCTGAACAGATATGCTGGAAGGATAAGAAACTTTATTAAAGATGAATAGGAATCTCTCTATACCAGACTATAAAGCAACCCAGGCAAATATGGAGGACAACAGCATTAGAGAAGTTCCTTGCTATGTACTTGCTCCTGGCGATAGGATGTAGTTTCTACTTCAGCTTCCCCATTTTCAGGGATGTCCGTCACAGTGCCACCAGAGGCGACTCTCTGAGTGCGCGGGAGTACAAACCCGCCAGCGCTTAAAACTGGAGATTCGGTACCATTTCCCCCAAATCCTTCGTACACTGCTATAACCACATGCAGGTAGGACAGCTACATAACCTGAACAGAATTTTTATATTTTTAAAATGAGTTGTATAGCTCAGAATTTGTACTTTGGGATAAGGAAGAATAAGAAGAAACTGTTCTGTAGAAAAGACTTTCAATCTCCAGAACAATTACTGTTTGGCCAATAAATTTACCTCTTTGTAATTATTTAAGAGCTGGGGAAAACCCGAGCAGTCCCGAGAACACTGTCCGAGCAGCCCTTCCTGCAGCCTCTAACCCAACATCTCAGGCAAAGGAGAGTACCGAGAGAATGAAGACAAAAATATCAGTAAAATACCAACATGCTGCAGAGCAATGCCTGTACGACTGCTTCTCCCAGAGGCACAGAAAAATATAAGCCTGAATGAGCTGAAAAAAGGAGAATCTTCTCTGCTAATTGCACAATATACAAACCCAGAGTGCTAATGTTAATTAATAATAAAGCCAGTTGTTTTACTGCTCTCTGATTGGCATGTGGAAAACCAGCACTAGTCATCATTCTGCACAACTGGCTACAAGGTCACAAGACGTTTAGGTTATTTGTAATCAACCTAAAAATTGTTAAAGATTGGTTAACCAACAGTTAAAAAGTCAGACACTATAATCCTTAGATGCCAATAAAGGCATCTTTCCTGTAGAGCCATGAAATGAAATATTCTTTAGAAGAGTAAAAACATACTCGCCCAATTAATTTTCTGAAATCTCATTAAAAAATTTAGCCCGACTAAGTCATACACTTCTGACCTGAATTTTAATTATCTTTATGCTGGATATAAGTTTTTTTCTGATATTTGCAATGCATCATTAATTTTAAAGCAATGGTTTCCTTGCTTCTAAAGTGCATACTTCATCTGAATGACATTTACTGTAAACTAATTTCACCTTTAAAAGACATCTGCAGTAGTAGATGGGGAAGCTTCAGCCCCTCCAGTTGAACATGTATACATTATAAGCAATGATTTACTATCAACATCGGTGTTTCAAACCTCTTTACGATGTCCCAAATTATACACCCATCTCCATTCAATAATGCCTACCTGAAAATAATTCTGCATACTTTGAGGTTGAAATTCCAGTGTGAATTTATGAGACCACATTAGAACAGATTGATTAAAAAAAGAACTTCTAAGCTCACAAGAGATGAGGAAACTTTTAAAATATGGATTATCCTTCAAACAGGTAGTCAAGTAATTACTGAAGAATACATCAGGTTTTTCAATTTGCAGCTTCAAAACTAGACTACACAGCCATCATAAAATATCCTTAACTTGACCTGTTACCTAGAATTTAAAGTTTGCTGAAGAACTGGGCTTGAATTTCAAAGTTTTAACATCCCTATCAGCAGATATTTGTACTAGCTTATGACAAGGAAAGGGAGAAATACCAGCTTGAAAACAGCAGACCAAGGTGATATTCACAAAGAAATTAATATTAACATAGAAATAATCTAAGCATTTCAGAAAACAATAAATTGAAGTCTTTGCTGCTAGATGACCAGTTCAAATCTAGCTTTAATTTGCAAACCAAAATGAACAGCTCTGCTGCTAGCTGTGTGAGTATATAAAAGGGTTGTTTAAAAGTGAGTTATTATGTTTATATAGTACAAAAACTAAGTCAAAAATTATAGCTCCGTATTTTTATATCACTGTTTACTCCTAAATAACTTTTATTGCTTACTGCTATAAAAACCAAATAATCCAGAGACTTAAATAACTGACACTTTCACTCTGGAACATTACTAGAAAATGTTCTGTCTCTTGCTGACAAACTTCTTCAGGGTAATGCTTGGCAGGTAAGGGAGCCAGCAGCTAAACTGGGATTTTATTGGGCCTTTTTTTATATTTATATATTCACTTACTCTAATTAGAAAACTTCTAAATATGAAGCATTACTCAAAAGTGTCATCTTATTACTAAACTATAGTAGTTAAAGACAGAAAGCGAAGTCTGCTAACTCACTCATAGCTCTTACTAACTAGTTACAAAACAGAAATCACACCGCTGTCAGAATGCGGGGCGGGGGGAGCAAGCTTTGGGAAGCAGCGTAGTTGCAGGAAGAGTTTCTCCCAGAGGAGCACACTGTTGCTCTCGTCTTTTGGGGGTGCACAGTAGTTTTGAATGAAAGGGCTGGAAGGAAGAGAGGGCCATTCCATACAAAGAACCTTCCTCATTTGAGACTAAAAGCACAAGTTCCTTTTTTCTGCTTAAGCTTTTATCCCTGCCATGCATGACATTTCCTGCAAGACAAGTTTGGTCAATTTTTCCTTCCCAAACCTCCCTCTCTTCCACAAGCTATTATATAGTGTGTCTGCATTACTTGTATCTTCAGAAGAAAGAAATGATGTAATTTTGGATTCTTCCAGGTAATAGGTAGCAGAAAATTGAAAATGATATATAATTATGTTCCTGCAAAATGGAAAATCAGAAATACGTAATAAGCAATCATACCATGCCATCAATGTAAGGTGGCCTGCCCTCTAAATAGTACAATTTTTGTTAATTTCTAAACTGAGTTTGCTGAGGAGAGGCATTTTTTTCCTATTCTCTGGTAGACTGTATATTTTTGTTATTCAACTTTCTTTTTTTTTTTTATTTTAGCAGTGAAAACAAAAGAAAGTCTTTCTGCAATCCGGATTCCAAACAAGATCATTCTCAGAACAGTGAGTATACTCAGAGACCCCCATTAACACAACTTGGATATTAAGAGAGTTGAGGGGAGGTTTCACTGAACAATGACCATACAGCAAAATGAGCCCACTCAGCATCAGCATAACAGCAGAACATGGATTATTAGCTACTAATTACACTTAACTATGTCATTACAAATTCTAACATGTGCTCCAAGATGCCATGAATGTATCTGCTGCACAGGAACACTTCCTAATCTTGTTCATGAAATAATTACAGGGGCTCTATCCTGCCAAATGAGGCAGTAATTAACCTTAATTGCTCAAAATGCAACTGGCTAATTCTAGGAGATTAATCAAGGGGATTCAATTATTATTAAATGACTTAATATGACAAATTGCTACATTAGGAGAGGGGGGCTTTGCTCCATACAACGTTACTTTCCCAGCAGTGCTGCGTAAGATACATTCACCGTTGTACCCTGTGTGTAGGCAACTTAGGGTTTTTGCAAATCCTATCCTGTGTTTTGATACAGCTTTCCTAATGACCACTTCTTGTTCAGGGAACCTTGAGTGGTGATCACCACTGGACGGCACGTTTAGAATGACAAATTAACACCCACAGCTCCCTCCGCAAAGTAACCTTACACCACAGCTGCAATAGTCTTCTTTCTGACAGCTTTTCCATGATGCTTTGTTTACTCCTTAAAATACGTATAGGTAAAACTTCATTGCTCTGATAAACTAACAGTCTTAAAGAGGCAAGCAGACAGAATTCACAAAATCCAAGTTTCATGATTACAGTGAAGGTATTAACATCACTTTGGATACAGGTCTAACCCTAGTTTTAGCCCACTTCTGCAGAAAGGCAGGGAAGGGAGAGAGATATGAGCCTCTATAGTGAAACTTGATAATAGCATAGACAAAGTACATTACGGAGAGATTCCAGAGACTCACAGGAAATGAAGTCAGAGAGCCTACAGTTTCATGTAGGATGAACTTTTTCTTGTATTTGGTAATTACCTCTTCAGCATTTATTATTAAACTATAAAAGGAGATAAAATACATTTACACAATCAACTGCTTTTCTTTGGCCTTTTCTTCAAGAAATCAAAGAGAAGAGAAAGCCAACACAGTACATGTTTTTATAAGATGATTTAAAAATACTTGCTTGAAGCAAAATTCAAAGTATTTCCTTTTTCTCTTATTATCATCAAAAAACTACATTCAGGAAACTCTGGCTGGCTGGCAGAATCCCAAACTAGATATACCCTAAAACTGCTATAACTGCACTATAAACAAAAGAGGGGAGGGGGGGGAGGCTAAATGCCAAGAAATCGATAGACCTTTATAAGAGGAAGGGAAGAAAACAGAGAAGGAGAAAGACTGAAGAGATACGTGCACTTACCTGGGGATCATGCTGATATTCCTGCCCCGGCAGCTTGCAAAGAGGGTTGTTCTGGTCCCCTAGATGATGTGGATGGTTATGCTGCCCTTCCATGGTATCATACCAGACTCTGCCTCACAGTTCTGCTGGAGTTAAAAGAAAGAGGGGAGAGAGAAGTCTCATCACTATCCATCCAGCGCTGAAAGCAATAAACTCTTTCTAGGGGTGTGCCTATACGTGGCTGTACATCAAGACAGCAAGAACTGATTCCTCCCCTTTCTTCCCTCGGATTGACTCGCACATGCAATTCCCAAAGACAGCAAGCCCTTATCTACCACCAGCCCCCAGGAGCTCAGCTCTTCAGTGACGGACCAGAACGCACCTGCTGCTGCCTGCAAGCGGAAAGGACTCAGCAACAGGTCAAGGCTACCCCAGCTCTCCCAAGATTACAAAACAAAAATACCAATATCACAAATATTACTGGTATCATTTCATAAGAAGCAAAATAGCAGAAAGGGGTTTATTTGGTCATTGGCACGTAATCTACAAAAGGCACTGCTTTTGTCAACTGTAACAGCGACTAGTGCTGCTTCCCCTAGAACTACCGAACGCGGATGATCAGACACGGAGTGGACCATTCAAGAAAGGTCAGCACATTTCCATTTGTAAAATAAAAATTACAAAAAGTCCCACCAGACCGTTGTAGCTTTCTTTGGCCAGGGACAACCTATGAAGTGTAGCTTTACCCACACTCTTTCTTCCCTACCCCGAAGTTAAAAGTTTTCATGCAGGTTAGTAAGCCACAGGAAGCAGCAGGTAGAAACCATATTAGATTCAACGAGATCAAAGTCTTACTCTAGGAACAAACAAACAAGGGAAAATTCCATGAATGGATTTGTTCCAGTTTTACCTGCAGCAATTACTAAGCACAGTTGTCCAGCAGAATTTCCTATTTTAAAATTACAATTTCCGATTTTAAAATTTCCTATTTTAAAAATTACAGAAATTTAAAGGATGCAGCATTGGAGAAGAGAATCTAGCAAAAGTTATCAGTTACAGAGCTTACTGTAAGGAGGCAAAAATAAACTCACCGTCACTGTTTGCAATGATCCTTCATTTTCATTCTAAAATTACCCTTCACCCCACAGAGACCAATTCAGTCTCCCCTCCCTTTTTTAAGTGCAAAGATCTCATTTGTGAAGTTCTGAGTCGCAACACAAAACAAAATTTAACCTTCATTTATGCTGGTAGCACAACTGGTGAAGAGCTGTGAAATCCAGCACCTGTAACATAAAACTTCCACACACATCTTGGGTCTACCTTGAATCAAATTATTTCACAGTATGACAAGATTCATTTTATTTTGAGCAGTATTATACAACCAAGCAAAAGCTTGTGGGTAGCAGGAAGGAAGAGACACAAATACTGGGGTGAGAGGGCTCAAAAAAGAGGTTATAATCAACCATAACACAAACCAATTAGAAGGAATCAGAAGTGTGGTAGTCAGTTTTCATTTTTTTAGGAAGGGGGGGGTGGGGAAAAATGGAAAAGTGAAATTCCCACAATGGTTGAATGAGGCAAAGGAACTTATTTCCCAAACTGGATGTACCAGACTTGTCATTGTTTAAATAGGATGCTGGATATTTGAAAACACCACCCAAGTCCAACACCCAGCACTACAGGTACGACTGCTCATCACCACTGTGCAGAAATACCACATTCCTCCCAGCGCACGTGTACAGCTGCACTGCCTCGGCAGCAGGACAGGCCACCCCACCCACGGACCCCAGCCATGATGCTGAGACCACTCTAAGTGGTTTCCACACTTTCCCTCTCACAAGGTCCCTCCCTGCAGAGGGAAGGCTCACTTGGATGCTGCGATTCCCAGGCCAGCACAACGCAGCAATTTGCAATGATAGCCTGCTCACCTTCAAAAAACTGTACCGTAAAGTTGTAAAGAGCTGCCCATCAGGCAGCTGAGACATCCCTAGTGCTGGAACAACAACGTAATCCCAGATTAACTAATCCTCCTCTGACAGAGCTGTGCATAGATTTCAGGAACGCTGCAGTGAACAGTGACAGGGGCAGGTACGGGCTTTTGGCCGGAAGCCTGCCAGATACGTCGTCTGTTTGCAGAAGCACAAGAGACCGGGCATATATGCATTTTCTAGCCCTTCTAGGAAACAAAAACCATACTTGAACTATCAGTGTCGCTATGTCTGAGCCTGACTCGAGGACAAATCCCGGTAATTTTATCGGCTATTCAGGGACACTCAGAGAGGATCACAGCGCTCCTTGCTCCATGCCAGTTCTGGGGTCAGGCTCTGGCCCCGAGAGCAAAGCCAGTCCTCAAAATACATTGACAGCATATGCAGAACACACACAATAAATACACTAATGTCCTTTCCCCACAAAGGACTGTATGCAGTTTTTTTGGGCTTATTTAATAATGCTATTCATAGCTAGTTATTCATTATCCACACACGCTCTAGGTAATATGTCATTTAGAGTCGCATTTTTGCTGCAGACTTAGCAGCAACTAGAAGCGTAACAGTGACAAGGGAAGATTTAGCGGCCAACGCAAGCATTTTCAGAAACCTGTTTCAAGAGTTTTGGCAAGTATTCACTCAGTGAAAGAGCACAACCTGACCTCATTAGTATATTAATAGTGCATGCCTGGAACTTGGGCAACGACTAACTCTTAATTTAAAATACAAAGGTATCTTAAATATTTGGGAGAGTGGGGGAGAAAATACGATGCAGAAGAATTTCTGTAGCAAGTTGTGCTTGGTTCTTCTAACAGTTGTCAGTGAAACAAGCCTTTAGGCTCCAGCAGATCTTTCCCAACACCAGCTACTGTAACACATGCACAGGCAGTATCAGGGAGAAAGCGAAGAAAAGATTCTTCTTGTTTCCTAAGCAAAGAACTTTCACTCCAACAAACACTAGAAAAGAGCTGTGAGAGCTGGAGTACCTGCTGCATATAAACAGGCTAACTCTCAATACAAACAGTTTTTCAAAGTTGGTACTATGAAACTCCAGTGGGAGAAGGGTAATCACTATTAGTGTGAAGAAGTTTGATTGTAAGATTCCTTCAGTATTGGGAATCTGTAGGTTTATTAGTAACCAGGTGAATACTTAAAAAATAAAAATACGGCTCTCAATATCAACATTAAACTGTCCGATGAAATTTCTACCTTACATTACACTGCCAGAACCATCTTAATTATTTTATTATTCATTCTTTGAAGAAAGGCTGTTTACTTGAAGGGAGAACGTAACACACATTCTTTCTCTTCTAAGTCCACAAACACATAGAAAGCACTGCAGGCTACTGATGGCCTCACTTCTCGCCACTGATCTCCAAAAGAATTCAGAAATTTCACATTCACAGCCTCAAGATAAAAGCCATGTCCAGGCAGCGTCATATGAAATATCCGTAGTCTAACAGTGATCAAACGTCCTGTCTACTGCGACCTGCCTTCGGAAAGGACTAAAGCTCAGAAAGAGAAAAGGGAGTTACTTCTGAATATGAGAACCCGAGCCATCTGATCAGACACAAATCTGGGACATTCCTAAGAGAACCGTAACTTTCCAGCTCCCACAAGGAAACTCAAGGTACAATTACTTACCGTGAGGGATTAGACAACAGGAAGGCAATTAACAGCTCAGAACAGCCTAGCTGCCACGAGCGTGTATGGGAATGTATTAGGCGGAGTATTTGGGTTTGTTTAAAGCACTACAGCTGGAAGCAAAGGAAGAAGTAAGAACAAAATACCGGCTTTGAAAAGAGATACAGCACAGCTCACATGACACCAGCTCCAAGCCCGCTGACACCTACGGGACAGCGTGTCCTGCTCCAAGCTGTCAGCTCGGCTATTCTTGGGCTATGGGCAAGCACATGTCATAGGTAGACTGGAAGGGGGATCCCCAGGAAGGGACTTCCTGGAGGGTCTTCAAATAGCAGCCAACAGCACACAGGCACTTTATTATGTCAAAAAAGGTACACAGATTGCACAGAATTGTAATTCTACAAAATTCTATGGTGTTTTTTTGAGATTCTCTCTTTTAAAAAGTCTAACTACAGAACCACTATTGCAATTATATTTTTAAACATGAAAATGTTGAAGAAAGAACATGAGAGTGTCCAATACAACTGCTTAAAACCAGTGATTTTCACCCCCATTCCAGTTACTGGCACTCTCCTGAGGAAGCGACCACATTTTGAGCTACATTTTACTAATCCTGAAGTTAGGTTGGATATTAGCTGCAACATGTTAGATAGGAGTTATTTTAGACTACTGAAGAAAACCATAAACACATAAAAAATGTTTAAATCTCTTTAGCCACCCCTTGCTCCATCACTCCATTCAGGCTACACAATGTGTACGTTAAGTACGTTAATGGATTCCAACAGTTACCATGAAACTCTTCCTTGTAATTAACATAAGCATTTGGATGAGATGTAGCACACCAAAAGCTGCATCTTCATTCCTTTGAAAAGGAATGATCTTCTCAAAGTTACTTGAATGAGTTACAACCTCCCACCTCACTCAGGCTATGCGGGTCAGGAGTATCTCACGCTAAAAGAAGCTGTTTCTACATACAGCATCATGTGAATGTAAACCACACTGCAGTAAAAAGGCTGAACTATATAACATTTCAGCTTAGTTAAAGCATGTAATGTCTCATTAACTGACAGCGATATTAAGAGGTAATGAATTTTCCTTCAATCTTTTTTTTTTAAGTAGCAATCTTAAATGCAACACTTAGTTCACCAACATCTAGAACCACTGGTCACCATGTCTAAACCAAAGTTATGTCTCCCCATCTAACTCAGTCTTTGACCTGCATGAGAAGTGGGAGAAAATAGATCTACTATCCTGGTGTATTTAGGATATAACTCTACTAACAACTGGACCAAGACCAACAAATTTACTTTACATGTCACTTCTTCGCAGCAACAGTATCATTGACACAATACAGCATCAAAGAAATCAAATAGGGAAGAAAAAAAAGCTCCTCAACACACAACCAAGCAGTGACAATAACACTCCAGATTCAGTCTCACTTCCTTATTATCAAATGGGGGGGGGATGGAAGGGGAGGAGTTGCAGACAAATAATTGAAGATTTTTTTTTTAATCTGTTTAAACAGCCAAAGACAATAGTAGGAAATAAGAGGTCTTGGAATAAGTTCTCTTAACATTGGTACTTTTTTACTTTACATTGTTCTAGCTCTGCACTTTTACTTCTCAAGTGACAGGCTTTTTTATTCCTGCTTCCAAATTTCCTAAGAAGCTTTGCAGGGTCAAACGTTTTCAGACTGGGTCTTGACCACGACAGTAAATTAAAACATTTTTAAATTGCGCAAAGCATCACATATCTTTCCAGAAAGTGGACAAAAGAACAGGATCATCATCTGTGAAAGGCATTACAAGAACAACCTAACAGCCTTCTGGAATGACTACGAATACTCAAGTATCTCGTACACGTAAGTGCCCAATAACACATATGCCTCAAAAATCCACACACACAAAAGGAAGGATTGTATACAGTTCACAAAATCTCTTGCAGCATTTTCCAGCTTTTGAAGACAGATTTCCACCCTATTTTAATCAAAACTGAAGCATTTACCTCTACCTCCAGAAAAGCAATTATCTGCTTTGGGAACTATACACTAAAAAAGAAAAGAAGTCATAGCAATTGGGTTCCAGTCCTGGAGAGAGGAGTGGGTAAGCGGAGCAGACAATCACGTTTGTGCCACTGGTAAATGAAGCGCAGGCAGGAAGATTTCACCGAAGCTCTGTTGATGCAGCATTACTTCCAGGATATTCCAGCCAAGTAGTGTTAAGGATGTATCTCAGTTGTTTTAGTATTTGGGGTCAATTTTAATCAGCCAGACAAATTCCAAATTACCTGGCTTGGCTGCCAGCCAATGTAATAACTTTTACAACTGCACAAGTGTCAGCAGTTCAGGTTACTTTCAAATACTGGAGTTTATGATCATTCAACATTAGCAAAATCAATCACCCTGTATATATGCCATCTCTGTTTTACAGTAACAGACACAGGCTCACTTCCCTCTGCACCAACCACAAAAGTACATTTGTCATACCAAAATCAGAGGGAACTCTCATGAATACAGAATCCACTGCTATTTCCAATTATTAAAATATCAGTACTTAGCTGCATAGTACAAATAAAGTGAGACATACGTTGCCTTGGTAAAGCTTTTAACTTTCTAATACAAGACAGACATCATGGCAGCATACAGCCACACACAAAAAATGGCAGCTCCCATATAACTGAATGGTGCAGGGTTGTTTGCCTGTACCTGATCCCCTGGGGGAAACAGCTTCTGAAAACAATGGAAGGAAGTGAAAGATTTCCAATTAAATCAGTGGACAACTTAAAATAAATAAGTATTTGAGAATATATAATGGAACGCAGTGTAAAGCTGCTTCACTCCTCCCAACAGATCTTACGGTATAAGCTGAGAAATTTTGAAAACAATGCACTGAAAATACCCAAGGTACCAAAAACTTCCACCTCGTTTTCTTCAGGTTCATATCTCAATAGTTTTGCAGGCAATTCAGTTACTCTGTAAGAATTCAGATAAATTTAACAACATAGTGGGGAATATGACCAAAGCCCACGTGGGATGAGCGGCTTATTCTCTCAAACTACAACTTGATGTAGGTTTGTCTGTCACCATGTGCCCTCCACTCCACAGGGGAACAATGAAAAAAGCAGAAACACAAAATGTATGTCCAACTATGCCAAAACACCTAAAAAAGAAAAGACTCCACCCATGCAGTAATGTATCACAGTCTTTAAGCACCCTGCCACTTACTGTCACCCTTCTGCAGTAGTTACTACTGCAGCAGTGCATACAGTGGCAGTATTCACAGGTAACCTGTAGTTTTTACTAAGCAAAGGAAAATAAAAACCCTCTCATGCAGTCAGCTCCCCTACCACGTCCCAAGCTGCAATTCCTCTTTGGGTACCTAACTGTCCTCACGCCCCACGCCGCCCCTCTGACGCATGAATGAGTAGAAAGCAAACCAAAGCACAAAATCCCATCGAACCCCGTGGTACCTTGCAGGTACCTGACAGGTGGGATTCTCAGAGCTGAACAGCCCAGGGCACTTGGTAGCAAAGGCCAAGATCATTAGTTACCAGACACTCATTAAGGAGCAGAACCTCATCACCATCTTGGCGTTCAGTCTCACACACCCTACTGCCCCAGGTGCAGCTCCTCTCTAAACCGGCCTGGTGAAACAGCTGTGACTAGTCTAATCGGGCATCACCGTGTGCCTCTGGATGCCTCAAACCCAACTACAGGCCAGTGATTTGCTCCCAGATGCATAATCAATGTGATAGGACCATGCACCTCTAAAGTAGACAGCAAAGCAGCATACGAGGGCTCAGTGTTACAACCGTTTTCTGTACCAACACTGCACCTTCCTGCAGGACGCACCAGCTGCTTCCTTCCCCGCGCCTCGCGTTCAGCTCTGCTGCTGCCCACAACACCGGAGGAGCCAGCAAACCCAAACACTCCAGCCACGGCTAAACCGATCCTCACCGGTCAGGGACACAGCACGGGGTGGCATTGCGCAGAGTGGCTCTTCTGTAATAGATATTGGAGGCTTCCAATATACAAAGAATTGAGACTAACAGTGAATAAAATCTGGCAGTGCACATAAACCGGGCTCCTAGGTCAGCTGTCAGTATCCGCAGCGGAGGCGCTGCCAGTGGAGCCCAGGCTCTGCCACCTCCCCGAGCCATCAGCACGCTGTTCACTGCGGGCTCCCCAAAGACTGGAGCGACGCAAACTATTTTACAAAATAAACAACACCACATCAGTAACACCTTCTTCCTCTCTGCTGCCCAATAATATTCTTCCTCTTGCTTGCTCATAAAATAAATCTGTCAGGATACTATATGAGATTACCTATATATTTAAATTATGATCTTGGCTTATGTTTACATTATCGCTCTGGTTCAGGGTACGTGCCGTGGGGAAGGCAGTCCAATCCTAGGAGAGTATTATTTTCGAGTGACTTTTATTGTCCATTATCTTACACCATTTCTGTCACAGCTATGATGTCTGGTAGGAATAGTTCACAACAGAAATATCTTTGTCGTTAGTATTCTCATTGCAATTTAGTCAGATCAACCTTTAAATCTCATCCATCATACTGAAGAGCTTTGGCAAAGCAAGCGCGTAATATATGCTTCCATGCAAAACCTAATTACAGGCTAGGTTAAAAAGCCTACCCCATTCCTTCTGCAGTGCAAGGTGACAGGAAATCCTGAGCATCCCTTGGTTTCTCACTCTCCCTTTTTGCTGGTGAAGTGTGTAACCCGTTCATTACAGCAGACTGATTCTGTCTGGCACATGACAAACTTACTTGAACCTAACAATTAAACTTCTGACAGCGTTTCCAAAAGCAGAGAGTATTTACTGTAAATGCTTGACAATTTTTTCCTCTCTCCTCATCTCTCTCAACAGTCACCTTATGATGACTGGAAATTACCATAAGCAAATAGCAGTCTAACATCCAAAAAAACCCTCATGTTAATGTGAAATACACACCTGCCAACACTGAAAAAAATATGAATATGAATGTTAGAGGAAACAACATGAGGAATGCCACTGAAATGCATGAGACAGGAGAAAATGCTGCAAGAGCAGAGTTAAGTAATACAATTCAGTAAAAAACAGTTCAGAAAGAGCTGCCTACCACAGTGCCCAGCTGGCCAGAGCGCTGCGGTGGCAAGGCTGCCTACCTGAAAGGAGGTTGTGGAGAGGTGGGGGTCGGTCTCTTCTCCCAGGTAACAAGTGATAGGACAAGAGGAAATGGCCTCAAGTTGCATCAGGAGAGGTTTAGACTGGATATTAGGAAATTTTTCTTCACTGAAAGGGTTATCAAGCATTGGAACAGGCTGCCCAGGGAAGTGGTTGAGTCGCCATCCCTGGAGGTATTTAAAGGACGTTTGGCTGAGGTGCTTAGGGACATGGTGTAGTGGTGGTCTTGGTAGTGTTAGGTTTACAGTTGGACTCGATGATCTTAAAGGTCTTTTCCAACCTATACGATTCTGTGATTCTGTGAAACACCACCAGCCCCGCAAAGGAAGGACTCTACGGTTTGTCTTACCAACAGCTCCAGGTTGCAACAAGGGAATTCAAGATAGAACTGTAGAGTACAGATATATCACCAGTAAATAGTTTCAAAATTTTAGACTTAGCATTAAGATGAAACCATATGTATAGATATACACATGCAACTGTAACACAGCATGAGTTATGTACACCTGCAAAGCCTGAGAAAGCATAAAATATATGGAAGTGTGAACAGACTCTTAAAAACAATATATTAAGATCACTCAGTTATACATCTTTGTTAGATTTAGTAATGCCATCCATGACCAAAGTGCTAATATATTATCTAATATAACTTTACTCATCCTCATTGACGTAAGCTCTAAAGGACAAATGAAAACTAGCAGAAATCAACTTCCCCAGCCTTTAATATCAAGGGAAGCTTTAAAGGGTAGGCCCTGGATCTAGTACTAAAAGTAATAAAAGCATCAGTCACCAAACACACGTAAAGACAATAGTTGTGTTTCAAAGTAAAATTTTATCAGTATTTTTAAGTACTAAGGACCCCAGCTGTGTTTTTTAACTCAACCTTCATTGAGTTTCATTCAACAGATGGATATTTTTGAAAACTTTCATAAGTGTAGCCTCATCCAACCTTAAATAACTCATATTAATAGAAGTTACAAATATTCAAACTATGGAATTGGCCTCACAGTAAGAAAATACAAAAATATATTTCTGTATTTACATATTCAAAATTTTACAAGTAGCTGCTGCCCAATCAAAATGCAGAAAGCAAGTCACAGCCCGCAGTGAAAATTGTACCTGCAATTCATAAACCCCTAAAAAGGATGAGAATATTTGTAACAAATCACACCTTCCATTTTACAAACGTTGGAATTACCCTGAAAGCACGTGCAGATGGGTTTGTATTAAGACTTTGTGCCGACCTTTTGTTAAGACTTTGTGCAAACTAGATTTTCGACAGCCAGTAACAGTGCTGGCTTCTCAAAGACTGAAAATCCACTAACTGAGAATGCTTTAGTAAAATGACTGAAAAGCCTTAGAGCTTTTTCATACTATGTCAACAACTGATAGTCATTAAACAAATGCTGTGACAGACACTGTAATTCACTGTTCCATACCTAGAAGCAAAATGACATTAAGTCAACTATTTAAGCTATTTGGAGCCATCTCACTGTAGATGTCAATAAAACAAATGCTTCCTGCCAATGATTAAGTATCTGTGTCAAACTTCCCGCTCTCTTTCAAATCACTCTCTACATCCAGCTCAGGTCCACATTCCCATTTTAAGCAAGCAAGATTATAATTTCAAATACTCTGTATTCTAGTTTGGGGACAAATCTAGCAAAATGACTTGAAAATAGCAAGCTCTGACACAGTATTCTCCCCTCCCCGACTGTATTGCTATGCCTGAAGATGCTACTTGAGTTTATACAATAAATTTGATAGAACGTTTCATATGCCCATTACTTTCATCAGTTCTCACCAACAACCAGGAAGGTAGTTAGCTTAGTTATAATTTCGGTTTAAAAAGGTTAAGTTAAGTTAAGTCAAATTAAGTTAACGGTTAGATTTTGGTTTTTTTTTTTTCCCCTGTGTTGTAGTATCAGCTCCCCAGAACTTGGTCCCAAATCAAAAGACATAATTGTTTGTGTCTTCTGAATACACTCTAGATGCTATGTAGCTCAATCCATCCATTACAAGGGATGGTTTCACACAGCTCCTGTTAAACAGTCCTAGGATCAGTGCCAAGGGTACTTGGTGATTTAGAGTTATGACAAATTAATCAATGTGATAAGGTAAATGTTCCTTTCCACCAGCCTACCTGGGCTATTCCTACCTCTTATTTCACTGCACAGAATTTCCTAGTGCAACACCACATGTAAAATATTTATGTACAATGTTTGTGTAAGATGTAGATAAATATCAAATACACATTCCCATCCAAAATTGAGGTTGGATAGTGGTCAGCGGCATTTAAAGTGACAATAGTTCCTCTGAAGAGAGATAATACTGTAAAGACAGCACAGGAACAGCAGGTTGCATTTTTCCCCAACTAGTTTTCACTTACGTATGTTTCAGATAGAGTAAGAATTTATATTCTTCTAGTTGCAATTTTGAGCCTTCCAACTATATTCATTTTTACAACCTTTGAAACATTAGAGATAGACCTCTCAGGCCACTACTGGTGCTAACGAAACATATGTTAAAAATAAACACATACTAAATCTACCTGGAATTTTACTGTATTGCTTACTAAGCATGCAACAACATGCTCACCTTTTAATTTATAATGCAATAAAGCTTTCAAGCCTGAAGCCAAATTATTTAAGAACACTTCTGTTATCCTTCTCAGAATTCATTCATTTCTGATGAAGGAAAGATTAAATATAGGCTGGAAATATATTCATAACGTATACGTTCACAGAAACTGCCAGACATTTTCACATCATTAAATCATAACTGAAATAAGTAACATCACATACAGCTATGAAACGCGCACTGTCTGTACCAGTACTGTCAACTTCATTATCACGCTGGCTGTGCGGTCTCCCTTCCGCATCAAGGGAACAATCAGCTATTTGCACATAAGTAAGCAAACTTACTGTACTACCAGCAAGGTGACAATCTACATGTGAAATACAAACAGCTTCCACTCTCGATCAACATCTGAAGAGCCCTTGTAAAAAAGAAGACCCAAAAATTGAGTAGTAGGGAAGACTGGTTGTTCCCAACCTATGGCAAAAACATCCAATTTAAGCCAATCCCTAAAGTAAGTTTCTACCACACACAACTAAGAATCCAAACTACTTCCACAGCTTGTTCCTATCAAGACACCTTTAGCAACTAGCCATCTCAAACAAGAGCACAAGCAAACAGATCATCTTAAGTCAGTAAGACAAAAACAGAAGTAACATCCAAAGTACAAAACGAAAATTTTAAATAAGCTCTGCTGCTACAGCCCCAAAACCCGAACGTGGGAACTGTTCAGCCTGGTCTGTTCTCAGAAAGCTTCACAAACGTATGACCCGAAATCCTCACAGTTTTCTATAAATACATATATACATACGTGATTAGAAACACCACCACTTAGCACTGATAAATACCGTTTAACTAGCACACTTCCAAGCACTTGACAGATATTAAGCAAACCTCACAAAGATACTTCTGAAATATTGCTGTAATTTCTCAAATGTTTGAGGAAAGCTTAGGCAGACCAAAGTAAAAGAGCAAGCCCATGTCAGATGGGCTCAAAATCCATGAAACCTGCTGTAACCACTCTGTTCATGCAGTTTATCTCTAGAGCCATTAACTTGAGTCTTTAGTAGCCAACATATCTGTCCAAGTACAGGGAAAAGGAACGGAGGAAGACACAGATATATATAGATACAGATACATGTTCACCCAACTTCAAAACATCAGTGCAACAGCTTGAAGTATTTACATTTCTCATAATCAGAAGTAAGAGGAAATGATGCCGAGAATTATGCAGCCCAGCCCATCTAAGGATTCATATGATTCAAATCCAACGGCGACTTCAAAGCCACCTCATAAAACCCTATGCAAAACTTCCAAGCAGCCAGATGCTAGCATTGCAGGGAGAGCTGTCACAGCATCTGGATCTCGCGAGTAACAGCCAACCGGAAGCAGAAACTCTTCCCCGAGTAAAAAGATTTAACATTTTTCGACTTACAAAAATAGCTATGTTAGAAGTATGCTTGTATTTTTTCCACCTCAAAATATGCTGAATAAGACTGTATTATCAATATCACTATAAGGTGTCTTATCCATACTAAACAAAATAGTTGGCTTCCCTACACGTTCCTGAGTATCTGGAACTAATGGCACCAGTTTTCCAAAAATTAATGCAGCTCTTTAGTTTATATCCACACTTCTATACCACTGTATGTAACATCTCCATCTCCTTTCCCACATGGGCACAGTTTTCCTTAAAGAACAAGATTCATTCACCAGTGCCTTGCAGATCAAGGCTACAGGGTAAAACAAAAAAGATCTGTTCTTTATAAAGCCTGCATAGCTACTTTTATTACTTATTTTGATGACAGACAGGGTTAATGAAGTTCTTGCAGAGAACTCTCCCTTTCCTGGGCTAAATGCCCAAATTCTTTCAGGATTCACAAGACTTGTCTATTTAAATTGGGTCCAATTTTTTCTTGCTACAGAAAGGCCTGCACAGAATGTTCTGAAGAGAAACTGGGAATTAACCTTTCAAGAAAATTATAACTAAATGTGCAAGCTCTGTATAAGAGACAAATCACATTTCACACTATATTCTGCCCTCTATGTAACAAATTTCTATTATTCTAATAAGCTTCAATATTGAAGCATAAACTCAGTAGTATCAGATTATTAAAAACTGTAAGCTTACTCATGCAAACAAAAATCTTCTATCCTGCCCACCCTGCAGTCAGGGGAGGTTGGGAAGGAAGTGCCAAGACACTGCATTGATCTCAGATTAATACTATGCTGTTAGAACAGAAATTCACCTATTTGAGGGAGCTAGAAAAAAAATACGCTTTACTTACCAAGACAACAGCTCCACAGTCTCACTTCCAGTTTGTCTGAAAAAGCTCTGCTTTGTACCACAAGGTGCCTTTCAGACATTCCCAGCTCTACAGCGATATATTGACCAGAGACTGAGCAGTTTCTCACCATACAGGTACAAGAAATCGGCAGAGTGGAGAAGACTTGCCCTGCCCTGGTTTGTCCTTCCCCCTAAAACTGAGGGGGGGGAAAAAAACACAGTTGTTTTGCAGACACTACACAGTCCTTCAGATAATAACAAAAGCAGCACTTGTGTCAGAGAGCTTGAAACCAAAGAACTAACAGACGTTTGCAAAGGCCTTTACATTTTGTTTCCAAAATGCAGCATCTGTTCTATCCACCACCAGATACCTCTCAGCCACAGCCATGATGAGAAGTACTTAGGGTCAAAGTGCTAATGCAATTAAAAGAAAGAAACAAAAAAGTCCAGCTGAGGCATAGAATACAATTTAGCTTTTAGCAAACCATGAACTAAGTAAAATTTACATTTCCAACTATCCAGTTTTTCATTTCATTCCAGAAATCATTTCCAATTACCAGTTTTTAAGAGTAATTACGCAGAACACAGCCGAAAACATCTACCATGGACCAGTTCATCAGCATTCAAAGACAACTGTTTACCATCAGATACTTGCACAAACACAAAGGTTTGTTTCAGAAAAGAAACACAAGTATTTACAGTATTCCAAAATAAGCTACAGTATGGTTTAGTAATATCAATGCAAATTATGTTGACACCTTATTAATACCTGTGAATAACACACTACTACTCATCAATAGAAATAATTTTTCAAGACCAGCAAAATCCACGCGCAGCTCTCCCCGACTTGTGAAGCAGCAAGCAACACGGGCAAAGCAAGTGCAAAAGCAGAAAAATAAAAATTATAAAGAGCAGTGACAGCAAAGGATCAAATTGACCTAATGTAAAACAAACCAGCTTCAAGAGCTCCTAGAAAAAAAGAAATGAATAGCGATGTAGCAATTTATTTGGAAATAACATGGATTGCTGTATTAAATGTCCAGACTTGACTGGAGTCAAAGATGGGGGCAACACACGCCTGTCCTGACTCCGTACTCTACATTGCTCTAACCCCTAGACAGTATCACAAAATAAACGTGGATCACCACAGTGATGTCAGCAGGATCCTGCAGGGATTTACAGGCATTTGGAAAGCAAAAGGAGTGTGTGGGCAAGGTTTCTATAAAAACAACAAAGCTGTTTCAGTAGCACACATTCCTGTGAGCGGACAGAGTTCCCACACTACAACCAAGAGCTGCATAACAACTTGTTCTAAAAGAGTAAATGTGTGGAAAAGGGGAACATGCAGGAGAAAAATAAGATATTTAAATAAACAGAAAATATTTATTAATGAATTTGCAACAGCTACCAGTCAGTTGACAGATGCGGACTATTTCAGCTCAAACCAAGGCAAGAGAAAGGTGAATCCAAAGTCTCAGAAATGCAAACCCTCGGTGTAGGGAGGCAGAGGCAGGACCACACCGTCCAGTTTTAAAGGTCAAACCTAACCTTTAAAACATGGGAGATGGCAAGGAGAGTTGCTTCGGCACAGCAGCTAGCGACCCCAGCTCCAATGCATGACAATTCACTCCCTGAAGAGTTTACCATCTAAACCAAGCCAAAAGCCTACTAGTAAAATGATGGTTAGTCCACGCAAGGACGTAACTGCCACATGCTCTCAGCAAAATGTACAGCCATGTACTTGCAAGCACCAATATTTCATGCTATGGTAACAGCGTGAAGGAAAAACTATGGACAACAGCAACTGAGTCTGGAGGGAAATTAATTCCACATATTGGATGCATGAACAAAAGCTACCCTGGTTATTACTGCTGCCTGATGACTTAAGACTAGATATAAATTTAAATATGGTCCTGTATAACAAATTAGAGACAGTCTCCAAAGGGAAACTATATTCCCCACATCATCTAGCTGCTTTTATCAAACTCATTAGTGCCATCTATGACACCAAAAAAACCAAGCAAGCTGGCACTCAAGCTGTCCCCAATTTCAGATGAACAATAGGAAAGATAACATGCGACTTCAGCAAAGTCTGGTAAGTCTCGTGATGAATGATTCATTTCAAAGTTTGCTTCCTTTGGAGCACCACATGCAAACAGGTTGTTTAAACACACACACACAATACTCATCTCCTGCCAACCTAGGCTTCACTTTCACTTAAGCTTTTCTAGCTGACCAACTTCTCGCACACCAGCCGGAGGAAAGACACTGCCAGCTTCTCCTGCCAGTCCCGCTAACTCCAAAATAAAGCTGACAAAAGGCAGGAGGGCACCTCAGAGACCCGTGCCACGGCCACACTGTGCTGGAGAGAAGACACCAGCACAGAGCTCCCACACACAGCTGCCTTTAGGAAAATGTAAAACCAAATACTCCAGTCACATCTAGGCACACCTTTTGAAGTCACTAGGAGCAGATGGTCCGAGCAGTGCTGAAATATTGTTTTTCATTGCCCTGTTATTGATGGAATGAATGACACTGAGGCAGTAAATATTTGACCTTCCTATTCTGAAAATAAAGTTCTTGTTTCCTTCATTACCCCTTTGACGTTTTTCTAATCCATAAGTAAACAGAAGGGGGGGGGGGGGGGGGGGGAACAAAAAATGGGAACACCACAGTGTGATGTGCTTACAAAACAACCAACTCCAAAAAAACCTGGCTGAATCTTTGAAAACAATATGCACCTCATTGAGAGGGCCAATTTACAGTACATTACACCAAAAATGCTCCACGGTCTGTTTGTCCATGAGAATGAATCATGGTTTACCCCCAGGAAGAAAGAAAAGTGCAACAAGAACACAGGCTCCTTCAGGGACTTAGTAGATCCTCAAAAAGCCATCACAGATGCTGAAACCTGCTTCTGCAGTAGAAGCTCCATCTTGAAAATATACAACACAAAAGCATAAGAGAAGAAAAGCCAGCAGATTACACGTCAGCATTCACAGGTAACAAAAGGAAGAGACTTCAGCACTAGACTATTTAGCATCTCTGGCCTTACCTACCTTAGGCTTTCCAGAAAATTTCCCACCGTTGTACTGCTTCCAAGAGCTAGCATGAGCAATGATGGATGCTCCCCAAACCCAGGGTTTCCAAGTCACCAGCAATTTTCTTGACAACACGTACCTCTCTCCCACCCTACAGCTCCAAACTTATTCTCAACGGGTAAAATGCTACAGAAGGAGGGCATGCCCCTTTGCTACACAAGGATCACCACCATCAGGTCACACTGCTGTGGCAATGCTGGCAGTAGCAAAAGGAGCAAGGGGAAAGGCAATTTCAAGAAGAAAAATTCCACTGCCGGGAGATGACTTTATTCTATCTTTCCATAGGCCAACTGAAACCCCATCGAGTCGGAGCAGATTTTCACTTTAACATGGACAACTACAGTGAGAATTTAAAACCAAGTCAGCCATCCCTCCCTACTACAGAGCCAAACCCTCCCCTAGAGAACTGTGTGCTTGCTACACAGCAAAATGTTTGACTTACAGTAATCTGTTTCATCAATAGACAATCAAAAATATTTAAACATTATTTGCAGCACTTTTGACTTAAGTAGCTGAAACGTGATTAACAGTCTTTTCTTCAGAGAGACCTGCTGCACATTATCCCTCTCCCTGCATTACTGATGAAGCACAAAAGCTAAAATAAGTCATCATAGTCACTTTACAGTACAAACCAGGGAGACTAAAAGAAATCCCAATAAATAAGTCACAGAGTAAGTTATTGCATACCTTAATATACAAAGAACTAAGAGCAAACACAGGTAAAGAACCATACACAACACTGTTTACCCTTGGATGGTAAAGTTCTTACAACTGACATAATGTTATAAATTGAGTAATTGACCCGCAAGGAAGTAAGGAGCTCAACAGAGTTAAAAATTACCCTATAAATACCATAAAGATTAACAGATTTGTAATACCCACCCAAGAAGCACTTACTCTAAGTAGAATGATAATGAAAACACAGCAAGAATATTTACTACATAGTACTGAGTTCAGTATATACAGACTGCCACAAAAGGCAGCACTGGTTCTTAATACAGTGACAGCTGAAAGTCACCACTTAGATTTCCCAACTGATTAAAGGGTAGCATACAGACACACACAGTTGTGACTTACTTGCTTCTTTGGAATACATTCATGTATTTTTAAAAACCTTTTCAAGGTTTTTTGGATTTTTTTGTTCCAGTTTAACATTTTTGAGACTTACGTTTTGCACAGCTTTGACAGAAGAGCTAATAAAATACTGACAGCATGAAAGAATGAAAGCAGAACTTCCATGAATGGAAGAGGAGGGAATTTTTGTGTCCATGTTTGTTGATACCTACTCTACCCTGAGTCCCTACTCTAGGAGGAAAGGAACCGTAAAGTATCTACAGCTTTTCTACCCATCTCCTCGCTGTAATAACATACGTATGCCCCGAGAATCAGAACCCATCACAAATTCTCCAAGACAGGCTTGACATTCAGAGTGTTCCTATGCAAGAAACAAAATGTTCCAACAAGGAGAAAACCCATTCCTTTTCAGGACAGCAAAGACAAGTGTCCAGGTTAACAACAGGACAGAGATTTAAACTGAAATTCCTGAAAGGAATCGTATTGAATGTACTGTGAAGTTGCAATCCATCCTGTAGGTCAACATTCCCCAATTATTGCACCATCTGCAGCGATTTTGATCTCCAACTCCACAGTTTAAAAATCCCTAGGTTAAGAAAAAAGTTACTCTCCCAAGTAAAAGAGGACAGTTGGCTCTAAGGAAAGAAGACAAATTGGAACTTGTATTATCCTGAGCCACTTGCGCCAGGAGACAGCGGCTGCCTTGGAAGCGAGCACCACCGAGCAGCGAGTATGGATGAAACAGCTTGGGCTGTGCTACCTCCCAGCACACCGTCTCCAAGAGGGAGCAATCCCAACTATCCAGCACACGTTTTTCCTGTCAGCATGGACTTAAAGCTCCACTTCATGCACGCCATGAGTTTTCAACAGGCTGGTGGATAGTTCCCGCCTCATAGCAAGTGGGCTTCTCAAAGATCGAACAACAAAAGTAACTGGAGAACAGTATCTGTCACTGAGCTCTGCAAAATGAAAGACTTGCAAATCCTCCCCAGGGTGTGGAGCAACACCTGCTCCGTCAGCAGGCTGGGCTGGGCACGGGGTCACAGCCCTTATCAGTTCGGTTTTTGACCCCTGAAATACTAGCGCACTAGGTGAGGCGACTATGACTCACTTGGATATAGCGCATGGAGGAGCAGGACGGCAAAAGCGTCCCCCAAACGGACAGCATAACCAGTCCTGGGGAATCCCACCCAGATCAAATACCAAAGGATGTTTCGGGCCCGAAAGGTGGGATGCTGCATTGAAACAAGACACTGAGACCTCCTCAGGAAGGTCCCTCAGCTGTCTCCTGGCAATGCTGAAATGCATGGCTGGGGACGCACCAGCCAGGCTGTTGACAGCCATTCATTTTGTAAATAGCTGTGGCAGCACAAGACATTATCACCCCCCTCCTCAAAGGAGAATCTCTGCCCTTTTCTCTAGCATTGCCACACTCGGGTTTATTACCCTTGATTCCTCAGTTAGCTTGGCTTATGAGAGGTTTAAGCTCACCGAACTAGCATTGTCTGAAATGTGCCAGGGAGCATTCCCGCACATCATTCTGCCACCAGCAACACAACATCGGGAGCCATCTCTTGCCCCTAACCAGAAGGCTCATTCCCAAAAGGGGTTTCTGGAACAGCCTCTGCAGCATCTCCATGCTTGGAAAAACAACATTTCAACACAATTTCCAGCTGATGTTACACAAGCAATCCATCCACTGAATTAAAAAAAAAAGGCATATTACACATTATATTGAGATAAATCAGTCCAGAGGTGCAGCCACATTTTAAAGACATGGTGAACTGAAACATGCACGGACCGCTGCATCTGCCAGCTCCCAACAGAGAAATCAGAATAGCTTCAGAAGAACTGCTTGAAATTACGACCAAAACCAGTCAGTATTTTGATAAAACGACAAAATAAACTGCCTTCCTAAAAAGCAATTGCATTGGTCTGTCAGGGTTGGTGCCCGAGGTCTGTCCAAAGGCAGGGGATGGCTTGGCAACTACTTTGATTCATCATGTGAAGCACATACAAAGTTTGGAGTCCAGAACTGCAGACCTAAGTTACTCAAAGCAAATAAACACAGAAACTTTAAGAAGTGCCTAGGGAATATAATATACCTGTTAATAGTCCAGGGGGAAAAAAAACCCCAACATAGTGAGGAAACAACCATAAGGGAAAAAGCTTTATGCCAGCACAGCAACTTTTTAATTGAAATAGAACAATCTTACCATCTTCTGCATTTTGTGATCAGACATGTCATAACTATTTTAATAAGTTTTATAATTGCCATGGTGTACTAGCTCATAGAACAGCATATCCAATTTACAATCTAAAACTAAATTCATGTAGTTCTGTGCACAAACTCCACTTCTGCCATCTTGACATCTTAGCAGAAAACACTCAACTCTAACAAAAATAATTACGCCTTTCACACCCGCTCTTTTTCAGACTTCATTGCACTTGGACTCTATTAAAAATACAGATTTGCTACATGCTTCCTTGACAGTTTCTAATCTAGCTGATTTTGTTGTGTAAAACACAGCACAAGAACAGGACAGACAATACCACCTTATCTTACTGGAACACAGCAGACTCTAAAGAAGTAATTCATAAACTACCTGCAAGTCTGGTTTTTTGGTTTTTGGGGGGGGGGGGTTGAGATGTAATAAATAATGCATTCTGATTACTAAACAAGCATTTGTGAGGTTTCAAGAACGCTTTGGAGTACAAAATTCCTAGAGTCTCATTCACTTACACCATTTGGTTTCAAATAGATAGAGTCTGCTGTCGGTTCACTTAAACGTGTAACAGGAAACTCAAATTTGACTAAAAGGTCGTATTACATTACTACTGGTTTTATATGGAAACCTTTTTAGAAGTAAGAAGCTAAGGGGAAGTTTTTTTTCCTCTCCCATCTGCGACAGACAGCTGTTCACTGCCTGGAATCTATGATAGCAGACACTTAAAGTAGCACCAAGCTGAAGTAAACACTTTAGAAATTTAATTTCTTTAATTGTACTGACACCGTAAAATTATTTGCGATTTATTGCATCATGCCACATGATAAGCTGTACCATACAACTAAACACTGGAAGCTAAATATACTGTTTTAATTGAATAAAAAAATATTTTTTTCTGAAATATTTTAAAATGTTAAAAAACAATCCAAGAGACTTCTCACACACGTACAGCAATGGCGCTTACAGCAAGCCCAGATGTTTAAATACTTAGCACAGGTTAGAACTTGAAGTAATCTTGATCCAATCCAATATGCATATGAAAAATAAGCCAAGATAGAAAAAGACCTATCTACCCATAAAAATACTTGACAGCTTTACAGACTTCTGCATTCAAACCACTATTAAAAATAACTCCCTGTGGTTTTCTGTTTTTAAACAAAATTTAGCTTACAAGCTCTAGAACTGCCCACTTTGTCACACACTTACACAGAACCTTGGTTCTCCCTGTCCTACATTTCAGCCAACTAAAGACAGAAGCTTCCAATCTGGCTTTAAAAACAAATGCACACACCTCCACACACCCCTCCCAAACCCGTAAGAAATTTTTAAACAAGTATTTTATACAGCTTAATTTTCTATGTAATTTAGACACACTGCAGCAATTTCAACCTGCTGGGAAAAAAGGCTATGATTTTAAAGTCAGTTTTACATCTAGATCTTGCATGCAAATTTTTTGGCTTCTGTTTTTTCTTCAAAAAGAAAAATACTGTCTGGGCCAACATCACCTCTCAGTTTGAACACATGCTTCTTCTATCTCCTAGATACTATTGTTTTCCCCTCCTTTTAACTTTAGAGACACAGCTCAACAGTAAAGCATGGAATTCAGAAGTGGAAGAGACCTATTACATCACATCACATCCAACGTGCACTGCAGGCGACAGACTACTGCTCCCTTAAAAGCATCAGGCCAGAAGGGTCCAGCCGGCGTTCCCTGGTGCACATCCTAGCCCCTCCGTTGCAGCAGTCCTTTGATCCCTCGGCGGGTCAGCTCCCCTCTGGGAAAAGGCAAGGACACAGCTAGGGAAAACACAGATCGCCCTTTCAGCAGCCACAAAGAGTAAAGTGGTTCAACTCTCTTATTTAATCCAACTTTTTTTGGCTTTTTCCCTCCTTCTTTTTTGGTTCCTTAGTTTTACCCCAATTTAGTCAGCTGAGCCAACTCACCAGTATTCAGAAAGCCAGCCCAGGGGAACAGAGAACACAAGGGAAACCGTCCAGTTTGGTAGCACCAAGCTGTTTGATGTTAGCTCAGCCACCTAGAGACTCTGCATGACGCTGAAACATACCAAATCTTCCTGATTCTGCTATCCTCAGCTTTCAGATAAACCATACTTATCTTCTAGGGCACTTAAGAGATCTACCGATGAAAAAGCACAAGGAACTTGCTGAGTACTTGCATATGCCTGTATTAAAAGCTTTACAAAGGGAAGGGTGAGTATAATAAACACGGTGTTAACAGGACTTCCTAACAGAAGAAACTATTTTCAAGGCCTCTGCCTTTAACAGGACAAAGCGTTAATTCTGTCCATTTTAGACAGTCTTTAACTTCCGCATGATTTTATACTGGGAAAGGCCATTTTGTCCGGTCCACAGAGCGTGGCACGGATGCATGTGAGCTTCCTCTGCTGGCATGCCTGTCGTGTAACCAATAGCAGAGTGGGTCACCATTTTCTTGCCAAAAGCCATGTTTTCAGGGTCTTCAGTGATGAGTGGTATCAAGCCAATTATGAACTATATTTCAACTGCATGAATATTTAGTGTTTGCTTTCGATATTGCAAGAATGTTTTTCTTGCATTTATACCGGATACAAAGACACATATCACATAATTTCCTACACACAACCTGGTCAAGCATGTGAATAGGTGTACACTGAATTAGTCCCCATCATTCCCATAAAAGGTAAAACAGACTGGTTAAGTGAGTTTACAAGACAAATGCAGGAGTGTGTGTCACAGGTAGAATGGCTATTCACAACTTCCTTAATCATAATTCTGTGCTCAAACCATATAGAGCATCATGGCCACTGCCTATCTAGATGAGAGCTGAATCATAGTAATGCTGAGGAAGTTGCATTTAAAAACATGGTCACTCAATGGTAAAGAGGAGCCCAACCACTAAAATGAGGTTCCACGTATTTATTTTTCTCATTTGCTGGAGATAAACAAGCGTGAACAACCTCTTCTATAAACAGACCATCTCAGAAAAGCAAATCAGAATGACAAAAGCTAAAACACAAGTTGGGCTATTAAACTCATTTTCTGTAAGGGCTGTATCCCAACTAGGTGTTCATTTAGGACAGAGCAAAAGTCAGGCCCCTGAGGTCATACTGATGCCCACTTTCATAATTTCATTTTTGAAATCTTCCTCTAGTACTTCCTCTGCTCCTCCAGCAACATACAGTCAATTTTCTTGCTTTAAATTCAGAATGAATACATTTGATTTTTACCGCCTGCCCCACTTGCTGGCCGCTCCAGTTCACATGGTCTAGTCTGTGCTGCCATGTTGTTTGTTGTGTATACATTTTTCATAGCCTTGAGGTTAGATATATCTGGCACCACATAAAGTAGGAAAAGATGTTAAAGTACATCCACTAACTCGTCTTCTACACATCTAGAAAGTGCGTTCTGAAGGTGTGCGGGACGTGCACTTGTTGGTAACTACCCCCATTTTACAGCTAAGAAAGCAGAGGTAGACCAGCAGAAAAACCCACACAGGTATTTCTGGCTCCTATCCCCATACAAAAAAAAACCAACCCATTTTACCCTGAGTAAACAATCATTAATAGATCATTCGGTATGCAAAAGACTCTTTAAAGCCATCGAAAGAGGCCTTCAGACCAACAGGTAGGTCTGAATGAAGCCAAAAAGCATGCTGTAAGGTGAATCTCCCATTTTCTCTAGTACAGCCTCAATTATTACAAGAAATGAGAAAGCCAGTGTAGGCTCCATATTTTCAATGTAGATTTAAGTATTATATATTGACATAAAACTTTTCGGGTAGGATAACAGAAGGCAAGTACTACCAAAAAAAAAAAAAAAAAATCTGTTTCCCAGTGTGGGCTTGGAGTCCAAGTTATTCATTTTCACCTTCTTTTCTCCCAACAAAATGAATATTGAAGAATCTGAAAAGGTATCTTAAAACTTGTAGTCAAATTACACGTCCATCCTCTCTCGTAAAACGTGTATTTGTCAAGAAACAGAATTCCAGAAGAAGGGAACACAAAACAAGCGGAAGTGTTTTATACGTCGCAGGTGCTAAGAAACCAAAAGGTCGATTCTGTTCTGACAAGTTCCTTTAGGGTGACAGCAGTCACTCACGCTCCGTCTAGAAATCTCACTTCCCACAGAAGATGCTCTTTTTCCACCACAATAAAAGTTCCTCCCAGCCCCCATTTTTTTTAGGTCCCTAAGGCATAGCACCATAGGAAACAGGGGCAGCAACATTCTCAGCTAAAACAAGTTCCTTTTTTTTTTTCTTTTTTTTCTTTCTCTTGTTGCTTAAAAGAATTGACTGCCGCAAAGAATGTGGACAGGGAAAAAACAACAGTGGAAAGAGTTCGTCTCAATGTCAAGAGATGTCTCAAAATGTAAAAACTGTAGAAACGTTGCAGAAGTTAAACGGTTGCTTACAATGATTCACAAAAATGAACTTGTAAAGGAACCACTGCAAGACAGTCATAATCTGTCAGGAACTTGCATCACTGGACTTCTAATTGCTACAATATTTCCTATCAAACTACTTATACTGCAATAATGCCGTAGGCAATCACCATTGGCAGAAATATTCCGCGTGTGCGAACAGACAGACAAACAGATGGAGCTCAGAAATCCACCATTATTCTAAACAAGTATAAATCACACTTGAGAGAATAACATTGGGGGGGGGGGGTATTTCATAGTTCAGCTCTAACGTGCTCCCTCAAAAGCAATGTGGTAATACCTAAAGCGCTGGTTTTCTCTCAGAGTGCCTATCTTTTGAGAGAGCACACAGGAGAGCACCCCGAGAACAGGTACGCTCCTCTCCCAGGAGGGGATGGGGGGAACGCCAGGAGCTGCAGTTGCAGGCGACCATAAGGGAGAAGCGGCTGGGGAGGGTCTCAGGCCGGGGCCCAGGGACTGCCGGAGCTCCCGGGGTTCTCTCACCAGCCCCAGGAGCTCCCGGGATCTCACAGAGGGGAGACAAACCAAGGAAGGCGCATCCCGCGCTCCCCGCTGGGGCAGCGACACTTGGAGGGGCGCTCGTAGGGGAACGGCCCGGCCGGGGCATGTGTGCTTGGCAGCACGACTGCTTTAATGGGTAAAAAAAGCCCCCAAACACCTCCAAAAAAACCTGCAATGACACCAAACCGCGCAAACAGTCGTATTTTTATAACAGTTTTAACTTCGCTCAAATCTTAACGCTGCCAGACAACACCGCCCCGACCGGAGCCGATGACGACCCGCCAGCCCTCACAGCTCTGGTGACATTCCCGTTCACTTCCCACTCCTGCCCGGGCACGTGTCGGCCCCGGGGCCGGAGGCGCGGCAGCTCCGGCAAGAAGGAAGGCCACGAGGCGCCGCGGCCCGGACCCCGCGCCGGGACGGCTGCCCGCACGCCCCTCGGCGGCCCCGGCGCCGCGGCCGCACGCCCCCTCCCACCCCTCGCTCGACCCGCGGCCCGGGCCGGCCGAGGCTGCCGGGGGGGCCGGCGGAGGCGCGGCAGCACCGCCTGAGGGGCCGCGCGGCGCAGGGGCCCGCGGCGGGCACACCCCCGGCACGGGGCCCTCGGTGGCGCTCGGCGGCGGCCCTCAGCGGCGGCGGCCCTCAGCGGCGGCGGCCCTCGGCGGCGGGGCCCTGTCGTGCTCACCTGCGGCCGGCGAGGCGGCGGAGAAGCGCCGGTGCCCGTCCCGGAGGAGGCGCGGCGGGGGAGGGAGGCGGGCAGGCAGCCGCGGCCCCCGCAGCGAGCGAGCGAGCGAGCGGCGCCGCGTCCCGCAGACAACTTCGCCGCGCGCGCACGCCGCCCGCGCACGCGCTGCCCGCCGCCGCTCGGGCGCGCGCCCCGCCGGCTGCCACGCAGGCCGGGCGGGCCGGGAGCGCGCGGCGGGCCGGGGCGGGAGGCGGTGCCGGGCGGCGCTCTGCCCACCTGCGGGCCCGCCCGGCCGAGCCGCCGGCACCCGCGGCGCCGCGTACCTGGGCCGCTCCCGCTCCCGGTCCCGCTCCTCGGGGGGGGGGGGGGGGGGGGGGTGTTTTTTTCCACGTCCCGCGGTGCGTTAGCGCCGAAGCCCGGCGGCCCCTGTGGAACAGAGCGTGAGCGAAGCCCTCCCACCGCCGCCGCGGCCTTTCCTCCCCCGGAAAACGACGGTTTCCCCGCGCCCCGGGTGTCGGAAGAAAGGCCCGCGGCTCCCCCCGCCCTGAAAGACGACCCGGCGGCTGCTTGCGGGGTTCCCCGTTTGCAGCGGCAGGGCGGCGGGCCCGGGAGGAGCGCCTTCCGCGCCGCCTGGGCCAGCCGCGGGGCGGCGGCGGCCGAAGCGGAGGGCAGCGCGCAGCGGCGGAGCTGCCGCCGCTTCTCTGCGGGTCGTCCGGGGCGCTCTTGCGGGAGGGTGGCTCGGGCAGGCTCCGCTGGGCGCTCGGGTCCCGCCTCGCTGATGGATCCCGTGCATTTCACCGCCGCGGCCGCACGCCTAAAGCGACGCGTGTAGGTGCCTCTGCAGGAGCAGGGTCTGAACGGGGCTGGCTCTAAAATACACCCAACATTTCAGCTGGAAAATCCTTCACTCGCAAATTGCTGTGTTTTGCAGATGAAGACAGATGTTAGTACTCGGTATGTTTTAAGTTAAATTTGAACTTGACATTCAACAGGATTTTTCACAAGTTAACAAAAACCTGAAAGTGAACTTCACAATAAATAAAAATGAAACTAGCAGGTCTCGTCTAATTGTCTACACTGGGCGAAAGGCGCAGGGTAGCAGCACATCTGGTGAGAAACATGATTGCTCATATTTTGCCAACTTTTGTGCTCCAAGGCCTAGCTCCATCAGAAGGTGTTTGCTGGTACGACTGGGAAACTCCTGGTGCCGTCATAGCAGAAAGTGCTAATGCTGGCATGACTTAGAGCAGTCGGCAAATGAAACGCTAGGCAAGCAAAAGCACCTTTTGCCAGTACACCTTCATTTCTACTCAGCCCTTTGCCAGTTAAAATAATACAGGTTGTTTCTTTCTTTAAATCAGTCCTCTAAGCAAGACTAGTTGCCTTGCTGCAAGCGTTAGTGTGGTGCTTATTACAGCTGCCGCCTCAGCTGCGATGGGAAACGCAGGTAGGAGGGAGGGAGCCCAAGGCAGCCCGGTTCGTTAACTAACGCCAGGCACCCAGAAGGAAACCACGCACACACAGGGAGCCCCGTTCTTTGGGGCGTGACTGACGGTGTCAGACCGTTTGTCCTGTGCCTTGGCCTTTACGTGTTTCCAGATTCCTTCAGGTGTCCTGGTGCCACACTCAGCTGTCTAGCGAAGACAGTCGGACACCATGACGCCCTGCCGAACAGCACTGAGTCTTTGTTATTTCCATTCCCTGGGAGCAGCGGGGAGAGGCCCCGTTCTGCATTCTGTGCGTCACATTCACAAACATACAACTTCTAGGGAAACGCTTGCAGCCCGCGTGGAGTGTAACACTCAGCTGCTCTGTCTCCTCTCTCTCGACTGATTGCGTCACCTACACCTACACCTACACCAGAGCTGCGGGGAACCTGCTACCGAAGACATTTTGGTTCAAATAAGTCACTTTTTCCAGCAGACTCCACTCACATAGTTTAAGCTCCAAAGTAAGTCTCTGTATTGCAGAACCTGAAAAATCATGGCAGGTCTTTGCTCAAACGGCATTGTTTATCCATCAAAACTCCTACTTTTAGGAAAACAGTCTTGTTTCTGTCTAGCAAACACTGCTAAAGCAGTGCCACCTCTGGCATCCAGAGAGACAAGAAACTGCAGCAAATGTTTGCGAGATATTCAGGTGGCTTTGTAAGATTTGAACTGTTTCTTCCAGAAACGTCACTAGGTTTTGTTTTTGTTGTAAAATTGTTTACACAAAGCTAATATAAATTCAGTGCATTCAGTTTGGGTGAATGTAAACATGATCATTCCAGGGGCTCAAGTTTCTGATACGTCTCACATTTAAGATACTGTAAAACTAGATTGTCTCTCCCTGAGCATTTCTGATAGCGTAAAGAGTTTTCTCTCAAGGGTACAGATGCCTGCACAGCTATGCAATGCTTCTCACTAGAGACAGAGCAATAGACACAACAGATGGAAACTAAGAGGCCACCTGGTTTTAAAGCAAATCATATCATCAATCTATCAGTACAAAATCTGAAACATGGGAAAGTGCTTAGAGAAACAAAATGAATTCAATTTTTTTCTCCAAACTCATTCTTCCCAAGGTCTGTTGATGTACCGTTTGCAAAAATGCATTTCTTTCTCTTAAAAAGAGAGTGTCAGTGCATTGAGGTATAAGAACTTAAGTGTTTTACATCAAAACAACAACAACAAAAAGATCTTTTGTTATGCTGCCATAAGTTACCATCTTTCTATTCAGAAAAGCTGTTTTTAAAAATCTGCTACATTCTTGTGCACAGCTTCAAGATCCAGGTTTTTCATTGCTAAATTAGACAGACCAGACAGAATTACTTTAGATTATCAACAGCAATTCAGTTAGGAAAGAAAATTAAATTTCCTCAATTAAGTCTTGACAGAAATAGACTTTCTTTCATATTCCATGCTACAGTTCTGTGTGAAATTCTCTTTTAAACAACCCCCAAAGTGAGAACTTCCAGAAGATGTTTACTGTACTTCTTCCTTGTTTCGATCCCTGTAAGAACAGCCACAAATTGATCCTGCGGCCTGGCTCGCCCTGGGGTGTTTAACGCCAGGCACCGATCACATCCCCTGCGCAGCGACACCTCCCTTTGAACCCGGCGGGCTGTGCCCAGGGACGGCAAGATTAGGCTTTATGTCTCCAGATCGAGTCTCCTGAAGTGTAAGAAGTGTATTTTATACACGTCCATCTAAATGAAGGTTGCACCATTCACAAATCTCAGCTAACCGTTTTCATTTAATCAATGTAATTATTTTATACAGTTCAAGGATGGGCTGATGTACATTTTAATCTGCAGTATTTAAAATCCCACTGATAGAACTGTCAAAAGGAACTCCTAGTAGCTAGTGTAAGCCTGAAGATCAGCCTGTAAGGAATGGAGAACTACATAAATTGAAGTATTTTAAATAATTTAATTTTTAACCTAAAATATGAGGAAATACTCTTTTATGCCTCTAAAGCTTTTATGGCTAATACTCACATAGTTGTAGACCAACCACCACCTCCTCATTATTTACAGCCCAAATGTTTCAGTGCTGACCCATGGCTGGCGAGGCCACTTTATTTTAGTTGTTCAAACAGAACCAAGCACAGCAAGTAAACACACGGTATTGGTGCAGGCTGAGAAAATTAAACAGGAAAATTTCTTTATTACTTGCAGGTATGAAGATTCCCGGTAACAAGTCTGTTTCGGGAAAACTAGAATGATCTTGACCCAAATCTTTAACGATTTTAAATCGACGTACAGTCAATTTGATTGATTTACTTTATTCTGAGTGCTAAATGCAACTGTCACCGTACCCTTCATCTGCAGTCCACTATTGATAAAAACCTGGCCTTACTGACTTGATATATGCCTAATGACTTATTTGTTATTCTCCATTCTTAATAGCGTGCACTGAGGAGACTTCTGCTAGAAGTTATTTTCAGAAAAAAACCCAAAAGCCTTCTTCCTCAAATGAAAATGACAGAGTTTAAAGAGATTCCATTTGCCAGCAGTAGCTAGAGCAGATAGGCTGTGAATTTCTCTTTCCACAGACATAGCTGCAGCATGTCTTCTCCACACACACACTACATGCAGGCTGGCTTTCATAGTGTGTCTGCAGCCTGCATGCTCGGTTCTCATATTTCTGTAAGGTTCGAGTCCCAGAGGAAGCATTAATGCTAAAGGAATGCATACCAGTGTGGAACTAGTCTAAAAGTCAGTACAAAATCTCTCCAACAGATTGCTCAGAGAAACACCTCTTTTTTACCATATTTAAGATCTGTAGATTGATCTCATGAGCATTTGTGCAGCAGTTTAGTCTCAAACTGATAGGAGTGCTGCAAAAAGAGAGAAATGGAATCAAAGGAGATAAAAAAGCGCTGGTCTTCAGGAAGATAAGGCAACCTAGAGCCACCACGTGACCCAGCGAATGCTCCAGCTCAGCCGCCTGCAGATCTCATCAGGGAACCAGATGTGACCAGTGGCAGAATATCCTTCGCAGCGTGAGATCTGGAGTTTGTGACTGCCATCCAGGAAAGGGGAGATGGGAAAGTATGATGGAGAAAATGTCCTTTTTTTATAGAGTTTAATTGCTTAGAAGAAAGACACGTTTTCTTTTAAAGAAGGGATGCTAGAAAGCAGGCTCAGGAAGGTGTCTGGAGGAAGGAGCAGAAGGAGTTTTTGCATGGACAGAAAATTTAACATTGCTTCCTCTTTTCTGGCGCTTGTGTATTTTAAATGATTAAGTGGCAGCGGCCAGTTCTCATTCATTCCTTTGGTCAGTTGCAAACAGGGCGGGGCGGGAGAGAAAAAAATAGAAGAGGCCTGTTGTCCCCTACTAGCAGGGGAGGAAATGGTGAGTTTTCATTCATGAATTTGCTCGTTCTCCCGTGAGGAGAGGACAGCCAGGGAGAGGTGTTTCACCCCAGCAGAGCCGCTCCGCACAGCGAAGGGGCAGGGGGAATGCCTCAGTGTCGGCCATAGCACACTCTCCTTGTTACATCCAGGCTGGCTGTAGGGCCGTCCCTGTCTAACTGTCGGGGTGGTACCTACCACCACCCTGAACTGCAAAGAGAGCTCATGCCAGGAGCTCCGCGTTGCCTAGCAGGGGCTGTGGGATGGCTGTTTCTGTTGCTTTTGTGGAAGGGCAAGTGGAAGATGGAGTTTTTCAGGCACACGGGCTTGTGGTCGCTGCTTATTTTGGGGAGAGGGGGAGGAGGAGGAAGTTTGCTGTATAGAGCTGGAGCTGGGGCACAGAGAAAGTTGTGTCCCCCACACACACAGATTTCACTCGTGCTCCTGAGAGAGAAGGAGTTGTGGATGCCGTGTCTCAGCCCCTAGCAAAGGATTTGGAGATGAAGCCTGAGCCCTTGAATTTGTATTCAAACAAAGAACAGAGAAGTAGTGCAGGGAGCAGAGTGCTGGGGTGAGGCCCCCAGCACCCTGTGTTGCCAAGCAGATGGGCTGCCGTGTTCTCAATCAACTGTAGTTTTTAAGGTCATGCCTAGATAATGAGCATCACAGCACTCAAGCCTACAGATCATGAATATATGGATGAATATTGACTCATGCATTTTTCCCTTCTGCAGCTCCGTTCATGTAACTGCCCCTCTGCTCCAAAGCCAGCACATCCTCCCTTTTGGTGTCTCTGCAGACTCTGCACCACCCTCTGCCCACTCACGACTCCCTGGCTTTCCTGGCACCTCAGCTCTTGACAGCATGTGGTCACTAGGATCTCCCTTGCAGCCAGCATCTCCCATGGTCCTCTTTTGGGAACTTTATACTATGGAGGGAGAAAGCAGATAGGACAAATAATGCCAAGCAGTCAAAGGTTTCCTTGAGTTAGATTTCAAAGAGAACGTCAAACAAAAAGGTGATCCCCAGCTGCAGCGCCTGCTCCTTAGAAGTCCTTCATCACCACTAGAAAGTTGTGGCTACTGGTGAAACGCAGGTGTGGCTGCCTTTGCCAATACAGCAGGACCTGAGCAACAGGCTGAACAACCAGGAGTCACACCGCACTACGAGAAGCAGTCTGTGTGTCAGTGTAAGGACAACGCAAGAGGGGGTCAAAAGAGAAGCAAATATCTAAACTTCACATCACTGTGCTCAGGCCAGCTGGTTGCTGCTGCTGCCACCACCCTGAGAGACTCCAACAGGGCAGAGAGAAGGAAGGTCAGTGATGGGAAGGAACCCAAAGAGGAGACCTGAACCGTGTCCTGCACCATTGCTGCAGACTGTGGCTAGACCCAGAGCAGATCCATGTAATAGGGAGAGGGAGCCCCACAGACATCTCAGTAAGGAAATGTCTGGTGAGGAGTAACTCGGAGGGTTGGTAGGAGACCTTGTGGAATTGGAAAATTACCCAACCTCCTGTGATCAGAGGGTCACAAATCTGAAAGAGGCTGTGTAGCACAGAGCACAGGGAGACAGAGGCATGTCGCTTCAGTACTTTCTCTGATACGTCCCATGCTGTGCGATCTGTTGCACCAGTTTTCTTCTCTTAACCATCTTGTTGGCAGAAGTGTCTGTAGTGTCTGTACTAAGTCAGCGGTATCTAAGGCTTGCTTTGAGAAGCAAGACTGGCCACAACACATATGGAGCTATAAAAATTAGAAGCAGCACGATTCTATTGCTGTTTGAGCTCTAAGCTGCACCCACACTACCTGTGTTACAGCTTACACCATTTGTGATGCAGGATGCAGTTTGAAGCACCTTAATTCAAACTAGTTGCCTCCCTCTTGCTTCTCTGGGTGGGGTTTGAATGTGGCTCACTGGGCTGGGGCCTGGGGCGCGCTGACACACGGGCAGTGTGGGTAACCGAAGAGCTTGGGCTCAGGTGTGAACTCAAACCATATGTTAAGCTGATAGTAAAGATATAGCATTCTAACTGCTTCATTACTGTGGTAGCAAAGGCACAAGCTTTACTGCTCTGTCTCCCCTATTTTCTTAATGACCTGTCTTAAGTTGGTCCCTGTTTATACAGTGTCTCCAGTCGTTAGCAATACCCAAATGCCTTCCCTTACTCAGCCATGATGGATTTCTCTTGTATTTTTGCAGAGATTTGCTTTCTTACAGTTCCATGAGTGAATTTCTTGAAAAAGAAAAAGGAAAAGGAAGAAAGGGAAAGGGAAAGGGAAAGGAAGATGGAAGGGCAAGGGCAAGGGCAAAGAAAAGAAAAGAAAAGAAGAGAAAAGAGAAAAGAAATAAAAGAAGAGAAGAGAAGAGAAAAGAAGAGAAAAGAAGAGAAAAGCAGAAAAAAGAAAAGAAAAAAGAGAAAAGAAAGAAAGAAAGGAAAGAAAGAAAAGAAAAAAGAAAAGGAAGAAAAGGAGAAAAGCAATTGAAGCCAGATTGAGCAGCTCTGGCTTTAACAGTCCTAGGCCCTTCCCCTATTTTCCCTGACATTCCTCCTCGCGACCCCTTCCAAGTGTTCTGGGCGAGTTTCGCAGGAATGCACAGTTACGCTCGGTCTCCATGAGCATGGCCTGTTATTCAAAAGGAGTTGGCAGAGCTTTCCAGCTTTCACAGCCAGATGTTACGAGTGTGACCCTGCCAGAAGCTCCATGCATGCACCTTCCCATTCTCAGCCCCCTTTCACGGGGGATGGTTTCTGAAGGATCTATTCTGGGTAATACTTTTCTTTCGTGATTTGTTCTCTTCTTCGTTTCTAAGATCTGTTCATCGCACCAGTGCTATATAATTTCACATAGAGAAAGTGGGATCAATTTTGCCATAAACTTCAATGGGAGCAGGACAGATTAGTAACATTGTAGGACTTCTGGGACCTACTCATAAGTCAGAACCCAAACTGTGCTTCATGTCGTGCAAAAAATACAGGACAAAAGAAGACTCCTGCCCAGAAAAAGTTTGCAGGGGAGTTTTACATTTCAGACTAACAATATGGATACACAAGGACAAAAGAATGCAAATGAAAAATGAGGCAATACTGGTTAGCATAACACGCAGGGATCATACAATATCAACAGCTCTTCTTCCCTCTGTTCTTCACTTCTTCCATATATTCCTCTAGCTTATTAACAGTTATGGTGATACATATACTGAGATGCGCAGCCAGGATCCAATTCTTTAGAAGTGCAGCAATATATCACTACGCACAATTTTATGATTATAACTTCATGTCCCACATGATGTATGCTTACAGGAGATCTAAACAGTCACGATTGGTCTTATCCAACCTCCTTCTTTCTCTTCTACTGCTTTTCCTAGTTTTGAACTAAACTATAAATTCTGTGGGACAAAAACTTTGTCCTTTGTAGCAGCACATGGGATTCCTGGCCACTGTTACACTCTCTAAGAGCTACCGCACTGCAAGTCCTTAATGTACGTCTCAGAACTAATGACTTGTCACTTCATTTAATTTACCAAGATGTAAAGTGGAGATTATACTTTACTTCAAAATGAGCAGAGGTGGAGGTGGAAATCATGAAGTTTAAATTTAATACCATTTTATGATCCCAGGAAACAAATGACAAATTTGACCTTTAAAATAATATTTTGAAAAGAAGTGAAAATAATTGCATAGCATAGTTCTTAGTGTTAAAGTGCTTTCTGTCCTTCCAGTGAAAGGTGCTGCAGAAATGCAGAGCATTATGTTTATTTATTAATAATCCCGCAAAGAAATTTTCATGATCGCCACTGGGGACTGTCTGACAGGTGACACAGGCAACCTCCTGCCAGGAGTGACATCTCTCCCCTACAATTTACATTCTCTAAATGATTTGTGATCAAATTACTTACAGCACAGATTAGCTTCTCCCCCTGCTATTCACTCACACAGCACCATATTCAAGTGTTTGTTCCATAGGACCATAAAAATAATAATATGGAAAGTCAGTGCCTCTGCTTCCAGGGTATTCCAACATGGAAACAGTGCATTGGCCAGGAGATCGATTCCTGCACTCATTTTCTCAGGCACTGGGATTTGCATCTGGGGGAGATGCAGGTCATTGGCTTGAAAAGAGCATTCTGAGTTCACGTTTTGATTGCACAACCAGATAAACAAACGAAGTGTCCCAATTAGAGGGAAGAAAATAATCAGCCTGCAGTTTGGTGGTACAGGAACTGAGAGGACTAAGGAACAAACAGATTTGGAACAGTCAAAGGACAAATCCCAGACATTTATTGGATGTTAGGGAGACTGTAACCATCAGTGGCATGGAAATGGTTAAGAGAATATATTAAAGGTGCAAAGGGTCTCCCGACCTCTGCCACTGTCAGTTCTGTCAATGGGTCTATGGACGCCAGTGGAATAATTATGGCCTATATTTAGATTATGGATGCATCGGGCAGGGTGAAGGTTGAACATGGGGAACATGGTTGTTTGCAGTTCATTAGCGATAGGAGCAGCCTAGGGTGGGAGGAGGGCACTGAACTGGATTCATCCCACCTGGAGTGCTTGTGCTGAGCTGCATAATGTCAGGGAAAGAGATCTGATTATATGTGGAAACAAAAGCAATAAACAACTGCATTCAGACTGTCACACCCAGCGAGCCGAAGAAAGGAAGGAAGGAAAGAGAGGAGAAAGCAAGACCAGCCTCTGGCTCTCAGCCACACTGTTTCTGTACGAATGAATGCAGCGGCCGCTGAGAAACTGGCTGGGTGGAAGATGCAGAAGGGCTGATGAGAGCTCTGTGCATGTGATTTTTGGTGTGGTGTTTGCACACGTGTGTGTAACACAGAAGAATCATGTGGTGCATAAGAAGTTGTCTCTAGCTGTATCCTGTGCTCATGGTACAAACCTGTGTGTCTGGGAGCGCTGGAGAGCTGAGAGGAGGGCACGTGTGGGCTGGGCTGCCCATGCGTGCTGAGGTGTGTTGTACTTACATGTGGATGCACATGTAAGATGTAGCAAGACGACGCACATAGTAAGACGTAGAAGGGCTGCATAAGCAGGAGCTAGAGTTCAGGGAAAAGGCATGACTAGTGAGCTCAAAAATGTGTGCTGTGCAATGCCTAGACAGGAAAACATTGAGGCTGTCACTAAGAAATAATCTCAGGTGCCTGTTGTGCTAAGGCCTGTAGAAAAAAAATCATTGACACAAAGTAAAGGATTTAGAAAACAAAGTGACAATGCAAAAAGGATGGCCATGGCTCATTGCAATGTGATGGAGTCCTTCTCCATAGCCTCTATTGGAGCTTGTCAATGATTAAGCAAACCTAGGGGAGCTAATATCACAAATACAGCTCAGGTTAGAAGATTATGAATTTTCCTTTTGCTAACTACTGGACCTCAAAACCAGAAGGAAGCTGAACCCCAAATGAATTAAAGCCCAGAGCGCTCACTGGAGAGCCCACTGTTGCTTATTTAGGGAAGAGGAACCTGCGTGCTCCGTGTTCTGCATTTCCCCCGCTGTTCTTGCAGTTCCTTTTTGACTTGGAAAGCAATCCTTAAAACCTTGTGCTGAAACTTTCCGAAGTTTAAACTCACCTCTGTTATTCCAGGCCATGGCATCAAGGCCTGTTGTGAAAGGCAGGGGTTTTATTGTTCTACTCCTTTATTCACATCACCATGTTGTTTTGTCAAGGTCCTAGGTCTTTCTAAAAGAGCCAGCAAACAAGACCAAGGAATGCTGTGTTGCAAAGTAAAAAATTCCAGCTCAAATCTAAAGCATGTTCTCTTTAGAGGAAGAGAAGAGAGAAGGAATGAGATCGAAATGGTTTTGTGGCATGTTAACACCACTGCACATGACCATGCCAACACTGAATGTCCTTGGGGGTGCTGCTCTGCAGGTCTTCAGCTACTGATCTGTTGACACGGCTATTAGTAAATAGCAAGTCAGGTAAAGAAGAGGTTGTAGAGAATGTAAATGAAAACCAGATGCCACAGCATCACATTATTTCTTCAATGCAGATTAAAAATGACTGACAGTTTCCCATTATACTGACTACACAGGGCCCCAGTCAAATGGCTGGCAAAGTTTCTTTACTCCAAGACACTGGGGATAATGAATTCAGAAGTTTCTGAACAGCTGCTTTTCATGGATCATTTAGAATTTGTGATGCAAATATGAAAAATCCATGTTAAATGCCCTCAACTAATTCAGTGGAGTACAGTGAATACAAAGGAATAGATCGCTGACCTTGGTAAAAACAGCACAAAAGCCTTAAGCCGCCCAGAGAGACCAAGAAGGTAACTGAGGAGTAGAAGAGAGCAGAAGCCTGTATACTCTCACTCAGGTTCCTAATTCTGCTTGCCAAGAGAGAAATACAAGACTTTCCTTTTGGGAATATGCAACAGCCCCAAACTCCCTTCCTTACAAACCACAGCAATGGAGAAGAGGGGGTGGGAACTGGGATTCTGCTAAATTGCCAGTGTCAAACTTGACAATTTGAGGCAGAATTTGACACTGGGGGAGAAGAAAGAACAGTTAAGGGTATCTTTTAGGAAAGGTGGGGAGATGTTTTTTAATAGCTTAGAAGGCACAAGATGAAAGGAGAAGAAAGGCAGGGACGGGTGGGAGTGGGGTGGGCAGGAAGCAAGGACTGCTTGGACCCCTGGGGTTGCAACACTGATGCTCACATGCAAGTGAGAGATGGAAGACGCAATACTGGCAAAATTGGAAACAAAGGATAACTGTGGCTTTCCAGGCTGACGTGGCAGAGCTGTTCACCTTGGAAAAACGAGGAGTTCATGTTGCCTGGCTGTGTATTGCAAATCCCTAACATTTTTCCTTAGCTAGGTGTATCCAAAGGTATTAACTGTTAACCATCAGCTGCCTGGATGAGGGGCTGTTATTGCCGAGTAGGCCAGACAGATAAGACATTGCTCTCCCAAGGCTCCCTGTATGGAAAACAGCAGCAAGGTCCAGCAAGTGAGCAAGTCTCCCCAGTTGTAGTTTTCTAAAATTGGAACGTCACGTCCGCTGGGCTGCACATACCAGCTCTGGTCCTGTCAGCTGTTCCTCACTTTATCATCATGTTCCTTCAAGGGAGACCAGATAACTGCTCTCTTGTTGCTACAGGCACCGCCACACCTTTCCCAGGTTGTGTCTGTGAGGAGCAGCAGAACAGAAACACTGGAAACAGTAGAGGCCGATCTATTATTTATACCCAGCTACTCCCTTTGGGCCTGAACAAGCAAAAAGCTCTCTTTAAAGGCTTATAATTCTTGGTCAGATTCCAAGAGAGACAAAGGGATGTTGTAAAAAGAGTTTCATATGAGCTTGGTAAAACACTCTCCTAGGGAAGAGGCAGCGGGTTTCCTTTGTGTGGGAACGCAGGAGGCAGACGATTTTGTTTAAATTTACATTCACAATGAAGGATTTTCCTATATGTGTTTCAATGGCACTCATTCAAATTCACATTTCTTTGAGCAGTTTTCTGCATTTGTAGGGTTTTGGTGCCATTTCTGAAGCAGCAGCCCTGCTTCATGCCCTTTTGAGTCTGTATCACTCAGGAAGTTGAAAGTGCTGACTCAGCTCTCCGGAGAGCCCGTGAAGCATCTCTGTCCTCACTGCAGTTCTTAGTTGTGAATAACCACAGAACAAAAATGTTTTGGTGCCCCTGGTTCAAATGCTGGGCAGATATGGGGTTTTCTTTTAAACAGGAAGGAAGCAGGGAGGTACCAGAGCGGTGCCATTGTTGGCAGAAACAAGAGCAAAGACAAGTGAAGCAACCAAGTATCGGGAAGAAAGCAGGGTCGCAGTCAGGTGTTGTGCTAGAGGCCTGGGAAAACACTTGAAACATGCTTTTGCTCCACTAGTTTCAGCCGAGTTTTAAATGCCCAGAAAGGATCTGGAAGGTTGCCAGGACACAGCATTTTGAAAACCGCAATGTTCAGGTTTGGGTGGGGATCAGGAACGTGTTCAAGTTATTCTGCAGTATCTGGAGTCACAAGCCAGCAAGAGAGTACACGCGGTTGGTAATGCCCAGCAGGAACTGACACAGCCATCACAAAGTTCTATTATTCCTTTTAGTCAGCACAAACCACATGTTTTTCATTAGGTCCAAATTGTAAAAGAAAATATATACATATTAAACAAAAATACCAGAGTTCTGTGAACGTGTGTTTGGCAGTTTGCATTCAGGTTACAAATACTCACACTGTGTATTTTAGAAAAAAGCTGTTTTACAAGGTTGTGATCCGCAGTCAAATAATGCGAGACATGCCATATTCTCAGACATGATTTCGGCCCATACGTCCTCAGAAAGCAAATAAACAAAACCAAGTAAACTAAATCATCCTGCACTTCAACAGCTTGGTTGGTTTGGGTAGATTAGTGCCTTGGAACAAAGGGGTTTATGGATCAGAGACCTCTTCAGTTTTCTGAATGTTTTAAGCCTAGTTTCCTAAGGATGCAAGACTTCTGCATTCACACCGTCCATCTGTCATCTCCCCCTACCTCCTCCACCCCCTATCTTTTTAACTCACTGGCCAATTTTAAATAATTTCATGTAATTTGGCAGGCAGTTGAAGGAGGCTCCAACACAGATTTCAGTTTGACAAAGTTTGTGAAAAATCAGTGGACTAGAAAGTGATCAAATGAGCATCCTTGCTGAGGAAAGAAGCCCGACAGCTACCTCGGCCTGTCCCGCTGGCCAGCCGCACACACAGCCAGGAAGGCACGGTCCCTTACCCCGACCAGCCGGGGAACAAGGGGGGGCCTGTTGGGCCCCAGCAGGGGCTGTGTCACATGCACACGTCAATGCACTTGTCACCGTGACTGCAGCTCACGCCACTGGGGTTTGGATGTAAAATTCTGCCACCCCTTTCTACAAGCACGTTGTTCACTGGCATTGTGCACGGCCCTGGATTTCGCTGTTGAGAAATCTGTGAGAACAAGCAGTAACTGTTCAGCAGCAATATAAGTTAAGGTAGTGTTTACGCCATAAAAGTATGCTGTGCTGGTGAAACATGTATAGAAGGAAGCAGTATCTGAGAAGGGATTGTTTTATGAGGGGCTGACTTTAAAATGACTCATTTAGCACAGAGCAGCAATTGTGACTTTATTAAAAATCACCATGTTCTGGAGTGAACTCCTTGGCTCGGCTACATGTCCTGCCAACTTCGACTTCATCAGAAAATAGGTCTTGCTAAATTCCCATGGAAAAGTTCTGGAGTGGGTCCCAACTCCGTCTCCCTCCCTGGGGACACTGCTGGCACCCCGTCTGTGGCTCGTTTCCTGCGTACACGTCGGGGCCGGAGCCTGATCCCGCCATGGTGCAGATCGCATCTTCTGCTGCTTTTGTAACAACTTCCTGTTGTTATTTTTGTTCCTCCGCATTCATTAGGTACATTTTGTGCATTGCTCAGACACTGCAAAGTGCTGGTATTAAATTAAGCAAAAATGCTCACTTGAGATAAAAATCAGACTTTTCACAAAAGATGTGCGAACTGCAGCCTCTTACCAGCCTCTGCCAGCGGAGCAGGTACCAACAACTGCTGCACGCTCGGGGGGCAGGATGTTTAGTAGAAAGAGCACATAACCAAGGAACAGCAAGTGTGGGAAAAGCAGGACTTCTTGTATTTAAGTTTCCATAGCCTTTAAGAGGATCCAACAAATCCAGATATAAAACAGATTGCTTCATATTTTAACTTTTAAGTGTATGGACTTTACATGGCCAATTTCAAACTCTGCATCAAACTGCTTTCTTCTCTCCCTTCCCCAAAAACAGGTTTTGGGGTTGGAAATACTGATCTAAACTAAATCCCAGGAGCCTGACAATCCTTCTGCAGAACTTCCCTGAGACCCTGGGACGTTGCCAGCTTTAAGCGATGGAAAGGAAGACTGCCAGGTCACAGGGCATGCCACAGATGGGATTTGACTTCTAAGCAGTCATTTAATTTAGGCCTGGAACAAGACTTATGGGAGTCTATCTGAAATCACAGAGAAAGAAAAAGATACAGTGCTGAGGGGAAGAGGCAGGTAGATGTGAATTCAGATGAGACAAACTCCATCCGAAGGGTGTAGAATATTCCTGTGAGGCTCCTAGTTTCCATCTCTGTTTTATGGATGGGGAAACTAATGCTTCAAGTAAAAAAAATCCATGCTAGCAGAGTGAGTAATAGCAGAGGGAAGAATAAGGACATACAAGTCCTGCCATCCAGCTTTATGGTCTAACCCTCCTCCTTCTCCACACACTCCCTCTGCAGAGAGGATGGGGTGAAAAGGCAGAAATTTTGTGTTATTTTCTGCTTGTACCAAACAAGGTGCATCCACAACTGGCAATTTAAAATTGGGTTGGTCTTGCAGACACATTAGGCAGGAGACATCCAGCCAGCAGCCACAGAGAAGCTCCCCCAGCACGATCCCTTCTTGCATGTGGTCCCAAGGCAAATGAGGCCTTAGCACAGCGAGAGGCACAGATATTTCAGTCACATTCCCTGGAACAGTTTCACCAGCTACCTCTAAGGCATTTTTTGTTGCTCCTACTGTGCAGCACCTGGCCCAGAACCAAGCTGGTCCTCCTGAGCGCTTGTCATTTTCTCTCTTCCCTCTCCTCCCCCCTTAAACAAAAAAAAAAAGGGGGGGGGGGGGGGGGGAGAAAACAAAACTGTTTCCCCACAGGCTGCAGACATAAGTGAGATGCAGGTGCAGGCTGCACAAAGCTAATGAGTTCAAATCCCAGCTCCCTGCACACCCTCATACAAGATGCCCAGCCCTTTGAAGAGTAAAAATGAAAAGAGAACAAGCACAAGAGCGTGCACCTGTAGGAGACGGCAGGCTGCTCCCTCCTCCGGCTGGCAGTGCAGGTGGACAGGGCCCCGCTCCAGGATGCCACACTCACATCATAGTAACGCCTTTTCCTGAAGAGCCTAAAAGCATGACTTAAATATCAGCCTTTGTAGCACTGCAGTGAAGCTGGTCATTATTATCCCCATTTTATAAATGTAGAAACCAAGGTGCTGGGTAGAGCAGGAAACTCGTTTGTCCAGAGCATGAGGTTTGTCAGGGCAAAGACACGGGGTGGCTGTGCCCACGCCGGTGTGCCAGCCCCTTCCCCATCAGCTGCAGTCCTTAAGCTCAGCCAAGTCCTTTAAAGCTCAGCCAAGGAACTCGGTTCCCTCCCTCTGTTTGTGGCAAATTTAATGTCGAGGGAGGAAATGAAAACAGCTCCTTTCCATTTTGGAATAGCAGGAGCCAGGTGAGACTCCCAGTTAGGCTAGGTGGAGCCCGGGCCACCACCTGTCCTGGGCCCAGCACAGCTCACAGGTGCTTTCCAAACTAGGGCCCACAAACCCTGCAAGAGAGAAGCCCGAGTGAGGACCAGCTGTGGATAGAGACGGGGACCAACGCCTCCTCTTCGAGCTCCCTTCAAATCATTGTGAAGTCCTGTACCTCACCCTGTCCCACAGGGAAACCACCTAATAGCAGCTTTACTGAGGAGCCCTGGCAGTGATGTGTGTCTTAATCACTGCACAGCTTTGAAAGTCAGTGGGAGGAGAAACAGGTTCCTACAGCTTTAGCTGGTGCTTTCCAGAATAGTCTCTTGCTTTTCTGCTGGCAGCTTAGGTTCCTGCTATTATTTTGCCTCTTTGCTACGTATGGAGAGAAAGGGAAGCCGCCTCCTTTCCCTGCCCTCGACCAGCTGAGCTGCTGCCCAGCCCTTGCCGCAGAGCACGCTCCCTCTGGGCCTGCAGCATTACGCTGCTTGCACTGCCCTGCACATCACTGCACTAACCACAAAAACAAGAGAGTCTTCAGCCCTGCCCTTGCAGAGACCCAGCTCCACATCTATGGTGTTCAGCTGTCCTCCCTGCCCTCCCGAGGGTCTGCCTTTCCTGCTGCCTCTGCCCAGCATCACCCCTGCTCCTCCGGGCAGTGCTGTGAGTGGTCAGCCCCTCCCTGCACTGCGTTCCAGTCCTGGACCCCGCAGCAGATCCTGACTCTGTGCCCTGTTTGACAAGCCTTGTCTCACCTTCCTCCCCACTCTCCAGCCACCAGCCCTAGGCATGTCACACTGCAACACGGCAAACTTTACTTAATCCTAGAACACCTCTCCTGTACCCCAGGCTGGCGGGCACACAGCTTTTCGCTATGTGACATTCACGGTCATGTGCCTGCCCGCTCACGGGCGGTCCCACAGTGCTGTGCTGTTACGATGCTTCATGTGCAGATACTGTAAACGTGCAAGCCCCAGGAACAAGGACACAACGCCCACACTCACACCCACGTGCCAGTGCCTGGATTAAGACAGAAGCCATTAGATCCTGCAGTCAAGAGCGGATGGGTGCTGAGATTCCCCAGAGCCTTGCACACGCGCCACTTAACAGGAAAAGAGCAGCCCCCAGCGCCCTTGCTCACTGACACACGGCTCTGCAGGGCCGTGTCAGCACGCTTTGCTGTGCAGACCCAAGGCCAGTGGAAAGCCTCCCTGCCTGGCTGGAGGTCTGGGCTGCTCTGCAGTCAATCAAGATCACGCCTGGGTTTGCACGTCACTCGTGCCAGCTCTTGCTGGTGCGTGTGGAGCTCCAGCACACGGGGCAGGGCACGGCTGTGCTGCCAGGCCACTGGAGAAGCCCAGAGTGCCCAGGCCGATGGCAGCACCCAGCCTGGGGGTGCTAGGGGGAGAGATTCAGACCTTCCCACAAATCCCTCTCCTGCCTCCTCCCATCCCGTATGAGCTAGTAGAGACCTTCCTTTCTCTGTGGTGGGTTTTTTTCTTCTGCAAAGCCCTGGTTTATTTAAAGCATGTGGTCCCACAGCAGGCTGTATGGAAGGAGTGGAGGGAAACATGCTGGAAACGGGAAGTGGGCTCTACCGTGACAGGTGATGGCGGGGTGGGAGCACGAGGAGGGGCCCCGAAGCCTGTCTGGTTCCCCAGAAACTCGGCTCTAGCAGCCCTGAGGGTTGGGAGATCCAGTTACCCACTGGACAGATTCCCCTTGGCTGGTCTGCCCAGAGGGCAGGACACTGCTCCTTGCTCCTGGCTGGGAGCAGCTGGTACGGGTGGAAGTTAACCCTTTTGCCTGCATCACATTTAGTGTCGCACTCTGCAGCTGTCTGGGCAGGTGGAGTCCTGCAGGCTGGGGCTCTCCGTGGGGCTGGCAGGCTGGGGAAGCCCCTGCGGCGTGTTGGCCAAGCAGCACTTCTCCGCAGCGTTCCTGCCTGAGCAGCTTTCCCCACCTTGGCTGCTTTGCCATTTACTCACCAGGAAATGTTTCAGCTTCGCAGAGAGTTGCAAAGCTCTTTCTGCCACTGGTTATTAACCTGCATGCAGGGCTGCAAGGGGTGGCAGAAAATGGGACAGGAAGCCGGGGGTGTGCTTAGCCCCAGTTCAGGCGGTCCCGTGTGCATCCAGCCACAGTGTCGCAGCTGGTGACAAGGGGCTAAATCCATTCTTGGTGCAAACAAGTGTGACTCGCTGTCCAACCCCAAAAGCCAGCATAAAACCAGGCCTGAGCTGGACCCCGTGGGGTGGCAGTACGCAGAGCTCCGAGCTGAGACCAGCTGCCTGTTTCCTTGGGGAGCTGAGCCGGAGCTCTAGCCAATGTGCCTGATTTCCTTCTCATTTATTTTAGACTTTCAGCAAGACATTTCCACAGCTACTCCCGATTTACACTAGTGGGAATAAGCGATGGTCCAGGCTCCTCCTCCCAGAAGCCTGGCTGTGGTTCCTCAGATTTTCTTCCTTGCAGAAAGCATTGAGAGTCCATATTTTCCCTGTTAAATCATCTGATTTTTTTGGCTCCCCTTTCGATAGGAATTCTTTCTTTCTTTTGCATTAATTTTGCCCAGTTCCAGCACTGACCCATGTTTATGAAAGGGGCTTATGAGCTGTAATGTTAACTAGCCTCAGTTTGCTGATTCAGCAGCAGAATAAATAGGTAATTACACTCTGCCATATGTGTCTCTAATTCCAAATAGATGGTGTCCAAAAGGCGCTGTGCATTACCAGCGGATGACTGGAGTTGGGACTGTAAAAATGAGTAAATTGGTCCCCAAGGCCAGAAAAAGCTCTGTCAAATCCCACTGTTTATATCATACTGAGTGGCTGACTTGTGGTTATTTTGTAATTTAATACTGCTAAATGTCAACGGGAAATCCTTTCAACTACAGTTTGATACCTAGTGACAGAAAATCATTCAAGACTTAGACAAAGCAGCTAGCTCAGAGAAGTGCATTTTTTTCTTTTAATCTTTGCATAAAGAGTGATCTTGCAGCGGCTGCCCTGCCCTGGAGGGGAGAGGGCAAACACACTGCTTGCATCTTCTTCCCCCAAAGATGCACCCTTCCTATGCCATGCCCGAGGCGGTGACTGTCAGGCGTTGGGCAGGGCTGCCTGTACCCCTCTTTCCTAGAGCAGGAGTCACTGGGCTCGGCGTTCCCTGTGCCTCCCCAGTCAAGCCTAGCTGGGCAAGTTTTTTTACTCCTTGTCCTGCACAGCCCAGTGTATGAGACCAACTCTTTTGCCTGCGTGTTTGTTTATAAGAAAACAGAAACCCCAGAATGGCCGCATTCTCCAAATGCTTCCTGTAAACAAATCCAAATACTCATGCGCTCGCAAAGGCTGCTCTGGGGAAGGAGCTGCAGAGAAGAGATTGCAAGTGACTTGCGACGTGTCTCTTTCAAATGATAAACTGAATCTCATGCGCCGTGTTAAATAAATATGTCTAAACTTGCCCAAAGCAGCCTACTGCACTGCTTTCAAGGTGCTGTCCTGCCCACCCAAAGAGCTCCTTGAAGGACTGCTGCTGGGAAGCCATCAAGACAGCAAACAGGAGTCATCTATTGTGGTGCTTCTGGCTGCTGGTCACCACCTGAGGCAGGGACAGTCATCCCTTTTCCCTGGGATCAGAGCATTGCAGTGGTGTGTGTGGCAAGGAGGAAGAGACTCAGCTCAGAGCTGGCTGTGCACAGCCCAGGGAGACCTGCCATAAGTTCTGCACTTCGGCAGGAAATTGTGCTTGGCGCTTGCCATGTGAGGGCACCAGCCTGTGACACACACGGCAGGGGGGACACTGACCACCGCCCAGCCCAGACATGCGAGCAGGGAAAGAGTATTTTCTTTTTTATGTGCAAACACAGAGCTCTGTTTGGTACAGGTTCAGGCTGTATTTCAACAGCTCTGTGCTGGGCAGCAGCAGCCGTGTTTTCCAGGGCTGCTGTCCAAGCAGGGTCTATCACACCTGATATTCTTTGCTCAGTCTGTCTCCAGCAGATCGCTCGTCTCTAGGGGCTGAACAGAATAATTAGAGGTCTGAGAGCTGGACAAAGCCTGTCTGGTGGATGGGGTAATTTACAAATGCTCAGACTGTCCACACTCCTAAGCCAAAGGGGAAGCTTAATTAGAGGCACAGGAGAAATTCATCTGGGAGAAAATTAAGGTAGAGAGAAGGCCCACCCCACCAGAGGCAGAAGGACACCCTCAGTGCAGCCTGCCCCTTCAGAGAATCCTCCTGCTGGCGTGGGCCAGGGAGCAGGGCTTTGCTTGGAAGCAATGGGCAAGTGGTGGCCCTGTGCCTAAGAGCAAAAAAGGTACAGTCGTCCGCTCATTGACTCTCTGCTCCCTCCTGCTTTGGGAAGCTCTGACAAGATGCGCCGTACTAGCTCGAGCATCTCTCCAGGGCTGCATGGCCCGGCCTTATGTTGGCAATTGCCAGCTCAGGCTAATGGGGTCTGCGGGGAAGCTGTTTCACACTCAATTCTTCTGTTACACACTGTTAGCTGCAAAGTGGGGGGAGCTGCACAAGCTGCTCAGGCAATATGTCTGCACAGATCCCACAGGATCCTGACTACTGCTCTTCAGTGATCCCTTAGGATCCAGCCTGCTTCCTCAGGTTTAGGCCAGTGGCTTCTAGAAAACGATGACTGAGCAACTCAAACCTTTCTCTGCCAGGCTGGGGGAAGAGCAAAGTTGCACGGCAGGAGCTGCCTGGCTCCGCGTAGCATCAAGGCAACGGGCACCAACATAAATTCAGACCAGGCTAGAGACTGTCACAGTACCAGGAGTGTGAGCAGCTTGTATCACAGCTTCTGGGGCTGTGCCAATACTTAGAAGAAAGTGCTTCAAAGGTTTGTTCCTTAAAAACTCCTCAAAAATCTGGAGAAGCCCTGTGACTTAGGAGACAATATTCTTCTCCCAGTGTCTCCCCTCCCAGTCTGGGGGATGGAGCTATTTTGTGGCTAAGGCAGCCAAAGGCTGGGGCACAGAGTCCTAGATCTGCTCCAGCTATTTGCTCTGGGGCTTTAAGCAAATCCATTTTGGCCCCGTTTCTTGCAGGCACCTGACAGAGACAGGAGCCAGTGTCTAAATGCATTTCTTCTCTCTGAGTCTTACTTTCCCCATTTGTAAGCTCGGTTAATACTATCTCACCCCTTCCCGGGATGGTGTTAGTCTTCATTAGTACATTTGAAGCATACCAAGAAATATGATAATGCAATGATACCGTGTGATTATCTGTTGGACTTGGAGACTCAGCCCTCACCCTGTATCCAGACTTGGCAGCTCCTGGCATGCCCAGAAACACCAGTTAAACAGCTGGAGCACTGAGGGGAAAGTCAGCAACGTCCATACCATAACTGTGGAGAGGTGGGCAGCTGCCGTCCTTGACAGCCCAGTACAACTGTAAATATTCCGTTTCTACAGGACTGTCAAATCCTAATTCCTACTACATGGGGCAAAACCACCTGAATTCACCCTAATTCTGCAGCACAGTTTGAGGAAAGGAAGATGCCCATTGCACAGTAATCACTGTCACCTCTGGAGCCCCAGAGGAGTTCCCCTCCCGCCTGCAGCGTTCTGCCGTGCTGTGGAGAGATGGAAAGTTTGTTTCCTTGTGGAGCCTAATCTGGCCCCTCGGTTCTTCTGATAAACAGCTCAAAGTAGGACTTACTCAGGGTAATTCAAAGCCATTCTCCTACCCTCCCCAGCACGACACAGAGAAGGTTGCGGGTGGGTCCCCTGCTCTGCCTGGTAGCCTGGATGCAGCCTAATTGCTTTCTCGGATGATCCTTATTTTTTAATCACAATGAAGCTAGGTCCTGTGTGGGGCTCATCCCACCTATTGCTTTCTAAATTCAGAAACTCAAGAACTGCAACTAGGAAAATAAATTCAACTCACTGGCACAGCTGAGCTGAAATAAGCCCTGTGCTAGCCCAGCATGCAGAAGATGGAGTCATCTTTAATGATGACTTGGGGTGCTACAGTATCGCTTTGGCATGCTAAGTACTGCCTCTCACAAACTCACCATTGAAAAACACAGCTGTTTGCGGGGCTTTGGGCACCTTGCAGGAGGGGTCAGTCTGGGAATGGCAGTTGTGCCCACTCACAGACTGACTCCCACTCAAAAAGCAGTAACTTCCCTGGCTTGCAAGGGCTGAGTCAGACATTTCCACGGCAGGCCAGGCGCTCAGGTTAGGACTGGCTCCAGCACAACCCGCCACCAGCTTCTGCTGCTGCTATCTGCAGCCAGAGAGGCACAGAAGGGTGGGATGTCTCTAGCCACCAGAAATTACTATTCATGTGATCTTTCTTTCCCCGTGGCCTCATTTGGCCCAAAACCCAAATTCCACAGCACCCACACTGTGCTGCATCTTCACACTTTGCTCTGCCTGAGGCTGCTGGGATGCGCATTGCATGCACACAGCCTCCTGCGAGTGGAGATAAGGCTGGGGGAACTGAGATATGATATGTAGGGGAATTTCCTAGCTTGTAACAATATCTCAGATTTCTACTTTTGAGATCAACATGGAGAGGAACGTCTAGTTTGCACAGTAGTCCCTGCAAAGCAAGGCAGCCGCTCCTGTACAGCAGAAACAGCTTCACTCTGATGCTCCCAAAGCCAAGTTAACTCCTGAACCGCTTACCTCTAAAGCTCCCTACAGCAAGATCCAGCCCTCTGGGGTGCTGAGGGGACTCATGAGACAGGGGTGGGTGGCTCCCCTGTGTTCTGAGAAATAACAGCTGAAGATGCCCAGTCCTGGTTTGTTTGATGAGGTCTCTGGGCCAGCCATACCTCCTGAAGTGAGGTCTGTTTTTTCATGATGCCTGGGTCTTACACAAGGGACTGCTGACTCGTGCATTTGGGGACCAAGTGCCATAAAGAGGATGCCTGGGCACATGCGGTGGCACTGAGTCCTTCACACTGAGCATGGCTAGAAAAGGGGGCTCTGGCAGGCAGGTGCAGAAGAACAGCTTTGACAGAGTGTGACTGGCCAAGACAGTCATTTGAGGAAAACCGCCCTGGCCAGGGAGGTAAGGTGTCCTGGCTCCAGCCCAGTGCGGTGGGAGGGACAGGGAGAGATGAACTCCTCAGACCTGCAGGGATGAACATGGAAGCAGGGCTGCATGTGCTGTTTGCCCTGGGGTAAATCGTGTTTCCGGGGGAGGAAGGCTCGGGGAGGGATTGTCAGACAGGTGGCTGTGCTTTGGCAGACTCGATCTGCCCTGTCACCCCAGCCTGACATGACACCTGCCAAGCCCTTCCACTCTGGCTGGGAGAGATTAAAGGATGGAGTGGCTGGCGGTTAAGGCTCAGTTCATTAGAGAGAGTCCTGTTAATTGGGTATTAACTGGCCTCTGCTGGGGATCGGGGACACATGGGCTGGGAATACATGAGCTGCAGTGTGATGCTTGTCAGACATTTGAACTTTGGCAGGCTGGTGTAGCTGGCATGGGGAGGGCAGCCCAGCCCTCAGCTGGCATGTCAGGCCATGCCCCTTGGAGATTCACGGCTGCTATTGTCTTGGCCAGACTAATCCCTCTTACTGGGATGCGGGTCTGGTTTTTCCTCCCCATCCCAGATTGCATATCACACCTCTTGGGCTTTGCTCAGTTTAAAAATACATGTTTAGGGCTTAATCTGTGCTGCTCTAGGGCACAAAGACCAGGCTGGCCCTGAGATCACCTGACATTAAGTCCTGAAACAAAGCCCTTAGGGCAGAGTCCTCATACTCTGGCACTGAAGTCTCAATTCTTGTAGCCTGGAAACATAACAGGATTGTCTCCGTTTAGTGGGATTATGTCTGAAAAAGCCTTTTGTTACTGCCACTCTCTGCTCCAGGATTGACAGCTGAATCAAACCAGATGGGAGTCCCACGGTCAGAGCAAGGAAATGGTGGAGGGCTCCTGGCTCTGACATGGGCTGACCTTGAACAAGTCACTCCATTGCCCTACACTTGGCCTCTCCTCCCTGGGGCAGAGGTGAGGCAGAGGCCTTCAGAGATCAAATGCCTTTTGCCCTAGACATGCCAGGAAGCTGTGTGCAGCTCGAGTAGGGGCAGGGGTTATTGTCACTTCTGTCCCTCTTTGACCTGAGAAGTGAGTCTCATGTATGTCAGAAACAGCGTCCCGCAGCGGATGCTGTTGGGGGACAAGCATGTGACTTTTGGCAATATGGCAGGCCACGTTCACAGGGGCCTAAGGAAACACGGGGAGCACAGAGATTAAGCGGGAAACATAAGGCTTGCCGTAAATCATTCCTATCTCCCCTTTACGTCAAACCGCAGCAGTGTCTCCTTGCAACAGCACCCTGTGCTATAGGCCAGGCCTCAGCTTTCTTGGGGTTGGTGGCATGAAACTGCCCAGCCCAGAGCTCCCCCAGCTCTGCCCTGAGCAGCAGCCTGGAGAGGATGCTGCTGTAGGTGCCTTTCAACGCAGAGTTGCAACCAACCAGCTCCCCCTGACACTTGCAAAGCTGCAGTAATGACGGAAGCCTCTCTACCTTTAAGGCATGAGGTACCTCTCTACCTTTAAGGCATGAGGTATGCTATACACAGCAAGAAGGTTTGCCTAATTAACTCCGATTGTATATGACATTGTCATGTTGATTTACTAAATATACGTGGGAAATCTCTTTATTTCACCAGCTGATTGGTGACATAATCTGGGTCTGTAAGGAGCAGCCTTGACACCAATTCCCTCTGGTTATGTTACCTGTCTTTTCCACCTGCAATCGCATCAGTGAAGCCCACAAGGAACTTCAATAACTAATTTATTCATTTTGCTTCTGATTTATAGTAAAAAGGAAAGGATGTCAGGATACACTTGTCTAGAATGACAATCAAGCCCAGAACCCTTCCAAGCTTGCGCCTTCTCAAGAAGTAGAAGGCTTCACCTTAGCAGCATGTGCATTGTGCAGATTGCAATTACCAACCACTCTGCGTTACTGTAGTCTCACACCAGCTGGGAGAAAGTTTCCAGATAACACAAGCCTGGAAAAGTCAATTACCTTGCTCCCTTATCTGCTAAAGATATGGGCATCCCTGACTGACACATGACATGTTCAATCATGCTTCTCATGTCCCCACTTGCCCCAGAATAATTACTCCATGTTTACCAGGCTGTGCTGAGGTCCTGCTTTGGTACTGCACTCTGGTGGAAAGGGCACCACAGACCCCTGGGATCACTTGTATGAGCAGCAGGCACAGGATGAAGACTCAAGCTGACGCAAATGAATCCACAACTGTCTGTGGATGAGTCCCAGTAAAACTGCAGTATGGCTCAAGGAGCTTCCACATTACTCAACTTTACTTACACCGAAGTACAGATATTCAAATCTGCATTTGCTATCTAAAGAAAATGGGCTCCAAGACAGCTCTGAAAATCTCATACTAAAACTTCTCCCCTCTTGTGCAACATGGGAAATTTTCAAAAGTTTGTTTTGGCAGCAAAGTGTTTTCAGTATCTAACCATGTGCCAGAAGGTCAAGGCTTTCCTCCGCAGATGGAGAGCAGAGAAATAATTACTGATCTCCTCTTTAGAGGCCACGATGAAATCTCTTTCCGAAAAAGAATACAGTCCTATGTGAATCATTGAAAAGCAGCTGTTGTTAGTTAGTGGTGCCTCCAGAGCACTGCTGCAGACTTCCACTTGCACAGGTTTGCAGTAACTGGGCTGGTCTGTGGCGTGTGCAGCTCCTGCAGAACCTGACGTGCATTTTTCAGGGCTGAGAGAGACCGGGAGCCACATTCCCTGCTCTCAGCACAGAGCTGGAAGGAGCATTGCTCTGCACCATTCATCCTGCCCCAGATGAGCACATCACCATCCCAGGCCACCACAATGGCATTTCACATTGACCACAACTCTGTTTGACATTGTTTCCCAAACTTGGAGCTTTTTTTTAAGGCCCAGCCCATCACTGAAGTTCTCAGGGGCCAGCACTGTAAGTGGCCTTGCACTGGCAGAGGCACCCTGGGAGACTAAGAATGCCTCCTTCAGCAGTTCTCTGAGCTGCTCCAATTTCTGCCTGGAACAACTAAAGTTACAGACCAAAACCACTTCCTCCTGCACACGGACTGTCCTCATCAATGCAGCACTCCTCATCACAGTGAAACAAGAGCCTCATTTGGCAGAGCAATCAGGGGAGCAGGGTTAGCTACTCAAAGGGATGTGCAGATACTCTGTGTCAGGCGTGGAGCCTAGCTCAGCAACGGAGAAAGCAGGGGACAGGGGAACATGCAACTCCATTGGATGAGAGCCTAGTTAAGATCCGTCTGTGTCAGCCCAAAGCTTAATCTGGATTGATGCAAACTGCAGAAAGTATCATTAGAGACTGTCTGGGGAAGTCACAGAGCTTCTCTGCTCCCTTCTTGTCTTCCCCAATAATAGAGATATTTCTGTTTACAAAGGTGGACTTGATCCTCAGAATTTCCTCTGTAGATCTCTAGTATTTGCATGTGTCACCCTGTTTTCCCTGGCTCATTAATCACTCACTGTGCTTGTCAAATTGGAGCAGTGCCTGCTGTGCTCCCGCAACCTGCTATAGGGGCCCCAGGCTGAGCGTTTCTACTGCTACTGTATAGCCGCTTTATGGCACTTCAGAACACAGCCCCCACGGTGTGCCCGCCGCGCACTTTTGCAGCACACCCTAAGAGCTCCCACATCAGCACGGGAGCGTTGCCCTGGCAGACTGCATGGCACACGGCTGGCTTGTTTGCTACGGAACAAAAAGCGTTCCTTAAATTCCAAATAAAACATCTTTCATCATCCCTGGGTTCAGTCTGGTGTCTCCCATACTCTGACACACATATACATGCCTGGCCTTTACTGCGCCTCCAGCCCAGCACCCAGTGAGCCGAGGTCCCCGTGCCTGGGGCAGGAGAGCCTCTGGCCGGGTCCTGCTCTACACAGTACATGATACAAGTGCTCTCCTGCTCTAGACTTCAAACCTCTCTCTCTTCCATTACATTCTCACTCTTCGGTTTGTTTTCTTCCCCTTCAGCAAATAAGAGGAAAAAAGAGAAAAAGTATGTCTGTATGTGGCCTCATGTCCACTGGCTTTAAGGGCTGTTAAGTTCAGGCCAGGGCTGAGATCTGCTTTCCAGGTGATAGCCTGTTTTCTCCCTGCGCATCTCACCCATAACGCGATGCTAGCTCGTTTCTTCTCTTCACCAGTAGCAATGGCTTTTTACAGCACAGTCCCTGTCTTTGATGCAAGATGAAAGTATATCTTGCCCAGCCACCCCAGGGAGCGGGAGAACTGTGGGGAGAGAAGGAGAATGTGTCAACAGTATGTCAGGAGAGCTCCTGAGGAAAGAGCTGTTTACAGCAGAGACAGCCTGGACCGGTGAGGCAGGTCCAGGTACAGTTTAAACAAGGTCACTTGGAGCCAGGATGCAGTTCAGGCCTGTCTGAAGCAGAGCACGGTTTGTCTCTGCAGTGTGCAATGTCTCTGGCTGATTAGGCGCAAAGCCCATCTCCTCCTTCCTGCCTTCCCCGTCAGCAGGAGCACACGGCTTACAGGAACAGCTCCCTTTTTTTCTTCTCTCCCGTTTTTAATGACCAGTCTCTGTGATTGGCATGAGGAGCTGAGTTCTGGTAGGGCTGGGGAAATTCAATATTGCTAAGACCAGGACAGGAAACAGCAATGTGTTCCTGCAGTCACAACTCCATATTAAGTAATTTGTGTATTAAAATGAAGATGACACAATGAAATGCTGAAATTATCTTGGTCTACCCCAGCTCACAGGGCACAATGAACTTAAAAGGGTTCAATTTGGTATTTCTAAGATACCTATCACCTTGTTATCAAGCTATGAAATATCTGTTTAGGTATTTTTCAAAGCTGATCTATTAGGGTGGGAGCAGGACCAAGGGGGGCTCAGTCACAGAGCTTTGTGCCGAGCAAGGCACGTGCCAACGGCACCCCCGGTGAGCCTCGGGACCATGGGACAGTGGGATCCCTCGTCCAACACTGTTCTGCTATGCTCAGCGTTAACAATTTAAGCTGCAAGGAGTGCCATGTGGTCCCAAGACAAGTAAGCTCTGCAAGATCCCCATCCTACTGAGCAAGCCAGGGATGACAGGGGACAGGAGATGTTTGCCTGGATACTGATGGGAAAAATCCCACAGGTTCAAGGTAATTCTTTTCATTTGAAGGTTTTTAACAAAAATGTCCCTTACCTTCTTGATCTGCGGAGCTAGATGAGAGACTTCAGGAAAGCCAGGTCTCTCAGGAGATTACCAAGACTGCCTACTTTTAGTCAAGTGAGAGGTACCCCAGAGGCAGTGGTAGTCATGGCTGACTGACATCTGCATTAAACAGAAGGGCAGCTGGGATCCAACTGAGGAGTAGAAAAAGTTAACTCTGCCTCATCTCCAATTGCAGAGACATGGCGCTGAGAGCTCCAGAAGCCAGGACAGACACATGGCTGCCTTTCTGCAGGTGCTGTTTACTTTGTGCTGTATCAAAGTATCAAAGACTGGAAACCCAGGATGAAACCTGGATGCTTGCTCTTCAGTATGTCTGTGTCCACGCAGGGCTGTGAGACCAGCTGAGGCTCCTGTTTCACCTCCCCCTGTTTCAACTTTTCATCAGTGAAAATCAGAGTTTGAAGGACAGTCTGAAATTGAAGCTTAATGTAAAGTTACTTTTGAAGCCTTATTTAAATGTTAAAATGAAACCGTGTAAACCTCTAGGTGAATCCCATTAATAGCTATTAAATTTCCCAAAGGAGTTAATAACAAGTTATTGATTTGTACGCTCAGCAGTTGAGCAAAGAAAAGGAAAAACCAAGACCACAGAAAGCTGGGAGGGTAATGGCAGAATCACACTTTGACACAAACAATCACTGGAAAATATTTCACTTTTCCATATGACAAGTCAAAAGAGGGAATACAAAAATCCCTTGTCTTTAAATGTGAAGCTGAACTGCTGTAATCCTATGGATTGTTTCAGGTAGAATATATGCCATTTCCACAGTGCTGTGATAATTTATTTCCTACTGCTCATGAGGAAATTGCACCAAGAGCCTTGAAAACACATACTCGTACACATCTGTGAAAGTGAAGAGTAGGCCAGCTGAGCAACACTCCCCTCCTCACTAACTCGCTTAACGATGTGCTTAAATATAAGCTACTGCTTAGTCACACACCCACAGATACACACACATTTCCATTCATATTTCATTCATCCCAACTAAGTATTTCTATTAAAAATCTCTACAAACACAGGAAGGCAAGACATACCCCCAGTATTGAATGGCAATTAAGTAATTCACTTTCCTCTAAAACTTGTCTACTGTAATCTTCATCAAGAAAATCAAGCCAACCCAAAGCAAATTAATATAGATATGCCTGCTCAAAGTAAATAATTGTTAGAGCAATCTCTCTACTGGGCAGGGTTTAATTCTCTTCTTTTCTTACTGTTTACAGAGTCACTGGCAAAGAAAGGACATGGTTCATTTTCTCCACTTCAGTGGGGTGATCTAATGGACTGGAGTGGACTCACTAAAGCTCTAGAGCATGGTATAAATGAGCAACAGCCATTAGACAATGCAGGAACAAGACAAATCAGCCCTTTTTAGCTTCAGGTCCTCTACATAGCCCATGGGATTGAGATAATGCAAGAATTAGCCAAATAGAAAACCAAGCATTCAGTCCCTTAATGACAGGAGCTGCCTTCCCTCAGGGACAGAATGCAAGCAAGCAAGCAAGACAGAGGGACACTGGGAGGAGACATGGTGGCAGAGAGCCACAATTAGGGGGGCTTTGTGGTGAAGGTAGCAGAGGAAGGGGATTTTCCACATCGCATCTTAGAGGGAAGGAGTTTGAGGAGCCTGTGATACTGTTTCCCTGGCCCAGGTGCTGGCAAGGGACAGGGCTGCATTTTCAGCTGAGACTGTAGGTGTCCAGGCAGCCTGCCAGAGGACGCCTGGGCTGAGAGATGGCCACCATAGCCCAGCCCCAGGTTGCTCTGTGCTGTCCTCCACAATGCATTCACCAGTTAGAGCAGTCCAAACGCCCTTTGACTTGTCCCTGTGGGGCAGCTGTGCACTTATTTGACTGACTCCTGGGAGCATTCCCTGGCATAAGTGATCTGGAAAAGAAATTTCCAAAGTCACCTGAGTCAGCATCATTCACAAGTCTAACCTGTACCTCAGCCACACAGGCACTTAGACCAGAACTGCTGACAGGCTCTTCCAGTCTAGGCACTAGAAACAAGTCTGTGTCTGATCTCACCACTCACTCCAAAAGAGCAGAGCTGTTGTCTGGAATATCTGTGATCAATATATAGAATCAAAGAGTCTGAAATAGTTATTGTAGAACAGAAGTGAAAGTCGTGCTTCGACACACCACCTTGTTCCTGGAACAGGAACAAGCTAAATGAGCTGTAGAGATTAGTCACTGCTCTAACCTCGTGCTTTGGCCAGCACGGAGTCACAGGGCTGAAACAATGCCATTTCCTGTGAAAAATGATTCAGAAGTCTCATGCACACCCCACTTCCCAGCCCAATTTGGCGTCTCCTAATTCCACTCTATTTCTACCATTATTCAAATACTACGTCCCTTTGAAATGCCTGTAAAGACACCTGTCCTGACTTGCCAGAGGGTTCAGTTCATGCTTTTCTCCCACATCTCTTTCTACAACCTTGTGTGATTTCTCTACCCCTGCCTTGAAAATGAACACACCAGCCTTGCTGCAACGTAAATGAAGAGGAGTTGCTCCACTAAGTAAGTGAGAAAAAACATTATCAGATGAAGATCCAAGGAGAAGGCAGGCCAGCACATCCAGCATTCCCAGGCTGCCTTGGAAGATGAGTATGAAGCCCTGCAATGCATTTGTTGCTATTGTCCGTATGTCTGTGCCTGTACGCGTGCTGACATTCAGACAGGACAAGAGAGATTTGCTTTTCCCACTGTTTGCTCCATTTTGGCTCAGCACTGTGAGTGGACTCAGACAGATCCATCCTAAACGCACGTCTCCTACCTTCCTCTCTGCAGACAGGTGTCCTGATGCAGCACTGTGTGCAGCTTTATAAAGACAAGTGCACTTTAGAGTGTGACCCCCTGAAAGGCATTTACAGCTAATGGGAGAAGGCAGACAGAGAATAAACATGCATTTTGAAAAAAGCCAGTGTAAAAATGGCGTAGAATTAAGCTAGCAGAACAGAAATTACAGCTGGAGCCCATGATCCAGGCTGAATAACTGAACAGCTGGAGGCCTTGTCCTTGAGGTGCCAGGGGGTGACTTGTTCTTCAGATACCTATTTACCACTAGCACATTTCCAGATCTATTGGAAAGTCTTGTTACAGTTTCAAAACAACGGTCACCTCTCCTTACACCAAAAAAAAAAAAAAAAAAAAAGGCTGATGAAATACAGAGTAGCCTCACAGACAATTGGAGGTATGGCAGCTCCTACCCACTGGGTATAATTTTTAACAACCCAACCAGCTCCAGAATAAAGCACAGAAAATGTCAGCCCTTTGTATGAAAGGGCTTTTGAAAAAGCCAAGCTGATTCCAATTTGCCAGAGGCATTAAGACAGCATATGTCACAGTGCCTGGGAACTGAGAGGCTAAGAGTTGGCTCCAATGTACCAGATAATGGAGCTGCTACTACTAGTCCAGTGAGCTCCGGCTGCCACCCTGCTCCTGGTAGCAGTTTCCAGCATGCTGGCACTCGGTGCAGGCCACCTGCAAGCCAGATCTGGTCTGTCAGAGGAAAGTGGGACCTATTTTAGTTGCCCAGCTGCAGCTCAGCTCATTTGCAAGAGGCAGCCTGCCACATCAGAACTCCTTTAGGAAGCACCAGGAGGCAAACCAATCTGCTGCCTCCGAAAACAAGATGGGTAGGAGGCTGCGTCTCTGCCCCTGCTTAGATGGGGAGCAGAGGGGATTGCTGCGGGAGGCAGGAGAACGCAAGGGCTGTCTCCTCACCAAACACCCTCTGCTTTGCTTCAGGGAAGAGCTCTGACATCCCCAGGCTTAGACATAAAACTCCAGGGCAACTGAAGTTTGTGCCAGCATCTCCTGGAGACTGCTAGGGCCTGGCACACCAGATGGGGGTAGAGGCCTTGCAGGGCAGGGAGACCCCCCCAGAAATTGCCTCTCCAGCTCTGCTTCCACCGGCTGCCCCCCGTCCTAGGCAGGGGCCACCCCTCACTGACTGCCATTGCGAGCAACCCCCACAGCTACTCTGGCCAGAGAAGATCTACTGTTGAAGAGGCCAGCCATGGACATATTTCACCCATGGCATTGACAAGGGATGTCAGTGTCCTCAAGAGTCAGTGACCAGCTGAGCAAAGAGGGAAGAGGGTCAGGACTGGTCCCTGCAGACCTAGTGAAACAGGAGAGTTGAAGAGTTTGCCCTGGGTCTTAACCTTGGGGTCTGGTGCGTGGTGGAGCCAGATAACTGGGTTGCACCAGGCCTCCGTGCTGCTGCGCCAGGCAAGGCTGCAGAGCCTGTGGGGCAGTCCTCTGCCTCTTCTCGCTGCCAGGAGGGACTGCCACTGTGCTGTTCCCCACCACGTTCTCAGCCTGGCCACACAGCTCCTCTTGGAGACCGCATCACCTGATCAGCTGCAGAGCAGTGCTGGATCTGGGTCTGCACCCACTCGCCATGGCAGCTTCCTTCCAAAGCAGAGCTAAGCGAGCACACAGCACACCGGAAAAGCTGCTAAGCTACGACAGCAGTGTTGGAAGCCGTGTCATGGCACTGGTAGGTGATATGTACCCAGGGAGCATGGAAAGAGCTAAGCCAGAGCAGAGTAATGAAATATTGCCATCTCTTCCCAGGCCTGGCCTTTTATCAGATACAACTTCCTTCTCTTTAGTCATACAATCCTGTTCTCCTGCCAGAACTCAATCTCAGACCTAACAGCAGAGATGACTGAAATGCCCGTGCTCACACATACCCTTGTATCCTCTTTCTTGCTCCAGCTGGAAGGTATCTGCTCAACTACCTGAGGAGAAACAATAAAACTGCCCCTCCACAGTCAACTGTCAGCCTCCGGGAGAGCAGTGCTGTTCATGGCTATTTATGTTTCAATAAAAAGCAGTGGAAATACAACCACAGAAAAGAACAAGAGACCCATGTCCTCTTGAGAGAAAAATCGGTCACTCCCATATCTATTGGCCTGTTTTCTTACCAGAAACTAGTGGCCAGGTGGTATGGACAGGAATGAATCAGACACAGGACCGGTCATAAAGTGAGCAGGAAATGAGAAGTATTGTCTGTGCAAAATGTGCTTATCAGAGGGCTGGAATGAAAATGTTCATTTTCTTAGGGAATGTTTTTAGTGGAAATGTTTCAAGTATTTTTTTTAAGAAAAAGGCCTAATGCTTCAAATTTTTCACTTTTATTTTTTCATTATAGAGAAAGGCTTTTAAACCATGCAGAGGCTGTTATTTGTGGGATAAAATGTTCCTCTGACATTAGCCTGCAGTGAACATCCCAGGAACGCCAGTTTACTGGTAGGAATGATCACAAACCAGCAAATCCTAAACCACCCTGAAAGAATGTTCCATAAAGGGAATTATGGGCTCGTAAACCAGCTTTTGCACCTGATGCCATGACTTACACTTACCCGGTTTGGGAAGTGAAATGCTGTCGTGTGCACTGCATGTCAAAGCAGAGCAACACAAACTTCAATTGTACACTCTGGCAGTTTCCTGTCACAAACAAACTGCAGACCAAGAACTCCTCATTACTACCTCAGTCATTTCAAAGCGTAAATGTAATTATCATTATCTGATCAGGGACAACAGAGAATAAGGCATAATTTGCTGACAACGGTATTTGCAATAATTAATCTCCCAGATCTTGCCTTACAGGGTCATGGACATCTTGAAATGGGAAATGGGATGTTTAAATCATTTGTGTCCCTTTAATCATCTGCACCAGCCAGGGTGACTCAGGGCCTCCTGCCCAGAGTCTGGCAGGTCCAGAGAGGACAGGCAGGGCTCGGGCGCTCCCACCCGGGGCCCAGCAGGCTACCTTAGTCCCCTTTCCTTCCAGGGACCAGGACTCTGCAAACCAGGAGGAGAAGCCCTGCTTTCAGTTAATGGAAGGAGCCGTAAAGCTTTTACAGACATCAAATAGCAAATAGTTCAAATAGCATTTATCAACACTGGAGTAGTTCAGCATGGAGGTTGTAGCCCTAAACCGAAATGCCATCAAACTAAGCCCACAAGCTCTGGGGTTTACCACAGAGTGACTGTGGGGAAGTTTCAGCTATACTGATGAATAAAGAAGAGACCCAGATAAGACGGGTGTAAAATCAGTAACCAGACAGCATGTCTCAAGCAGGCTTGCAGCCTAGCAGGACAGGGAGGAGTTGGGCAGAGCACACAGGGCACGGGGAGGGTTTAGAGAAGCCAAGTAAGGCATTAACCTTGCCCTGCAAGGTGCCAGGAGAGCCGGAGGAGCTCAGCATCTAAAGCCTCACTAGTCCTTGGCCTTGCTGACACTACCCACAACAAACCAGTGGCTGTCAGTGGGAATACCTGTGCTGAAGACACCTCCACTCCCTCACGAAAATCAGGGATGTGTCCCACATCCTCCCTGTGCTCTGTCTGACAGCAAAGGGCTTCATTTCAGCCACCCAACTTGCCTCAGAATGGAAAGGATTACATGAGCAGAGGCATGCGTGCCTCCAGGTCTGCCCACGTGCTGCTTGTCCTCACGGCATCCAGGCAGGTGGGTGGTGCAGCGTGAGATGGGAATTGGCTGATGCTGCTGTAGCAGCCATACACGGTAAAAATGAGCCTGAGAGAGTAATATTTCTTTCATGGGGAAAAAAAATCCAGCTCACTTGAAAGGCAGCTGAAGCAGAGATTTAAAAGGGTGCCTGGAAGAGGTAAATGGAGCCAGGATGCAAGCTGCGTTTGGAGTCGCCATTTCCAGTGTTGAGCTCTGGCCCCTGGGCTGAGATTGGCTGACTTTGCTCCCTGGAATGAGGCCTGTCAAAACTCTCCTACCTTTGATCACCTTTTGCAGGAAAATGATGTACACATTAGATGCTCATTAACATTTATATAAGTCATCTGCTGCAGTAGCAGCTTATCTTGTCTGCTATTTGCCTGTGGGAAAAAAGAAAACTTACAAAAGGCCTGCACAGAAAAGCTACAGGACCACAGCACTGGAAAGATGTTGCTGAAAAGTCCATCTGATCCCTCAGCATCAGTCTGACTTCTTGCTCCCATAGTAATTCCCACAGAGGCAGAAGCAGCTCAGGGCGGGGAGCTTCCCAGCTAAACTCTTACCGTTGCTATACCAGGTTAAGTGGTTAACTGGATGCACTCCGCTTTTAGAAAACGGTTCACTGAGCACAGCTGTCACCAAACAACAGCGTAGCAGAGACTGAACAAATGCATTCAGGGGAAATCAGATAATAGAGGTGGAAAGTGTCTTGTGATCCATTTAACTGTGTCTGCTCCCATGAGAACACCACAGAGACTCCTGGATTTGGTAAACCAGCATGAGCACGCACACACACATGGTGGAACACACTCACACACAGCAACCCTTGGGCAGGGCAGGGCAGGGCAGAGCGTGTGACCCCGCCAGCAGGCTGCTGGGACCAGCGTGGACATCACTAACAGTCTCTGTGAGCAGGTCTGGAGGGAGGGATGGGCATTGCACTCCGGCCAGGACTAATCTCAGTGAGGCTGTTGCTTCACAGAGCCTGTTCAGCAGATGAAATCTCATCAAAGCACTGTGTGGCGTTTACGCTGAGCCAGGTCAGTCTTGCAGGCTCTCCTGCTCACCTGGCTCAGACAGACTCAGACCACTCTCCCCACTGTTGGCTTAATAATTAAGAAGTTGTGCTTGCCAGGTTAAGGACACATCTTTCTTCACAGAGCAGCCGGCTCTGTTTACCCCTAATTGCACTCTAGGTAAGAGGTTAAGAGGAGAAAGGATCTTATTATCTGGGTAAGCTGAAAAAAAATCCCCAACCAGGAGGGCCAGCGCAGCTGTTCTGCTTCTCCAAGGGCAGGACTCTGCCTCTGGAACCTCCCCAGAGCCTCATCCCTACCCTGGAGAATTAATTATCTGCTCCTTGTGCCTGGGCAGAGAGTGGAGAGAGATGATTCCTTTGTGTTACGAGAGGAATTGTGAGACAGACGAATTAGGTCTCGCTCAGTGTTCAAAGTCAATTACAGCCCAGCCTGGAACAGCTCAGGTCTGCCCAACGCGCCATACCTGGTATATGGAGCCCTGCGTATGTCCACGCACACAGAGCTGCGTTGAAGCAAGGATGGATTTCTCTCGCACGGGCCTCAGACTACTCAGACAAATCCTATTGATCAGATAAGGTCTACAGAATAAACCCCTCATGACTTTAGCCATGCTCTGCAGTCCAGGGGACCAGCAATGTTACTGCGAATGCCTGAAGTGCCAGCTGCCGTGAGCCCCGCAGTGAGGGTACTGGTTTCACAACTCCCAACAATGACAGACCCTGTAAAGTAGGTGGCAGTGGCTTAGCTCGCCATAGCTTTGTCCTAACCAAAAAGGAGCAAAAAGGCTAGCATACAATAAACGAACCCTAGTTGCTGAGTTGCAGCTCCGCAACTAGTGCAAGGTGGAGCTGTGAGTGCACAGCACAGGGATTACGTGGGGCAGCTGCCAGGGCACCCAACTGGGACTCCAGCAGAACTCGGTAAGTCAGAATTGAATGAAAGATGCACAGAGGACTTCATCAGGACAATTCACCCACCTGGCAGAAAGGGGTTTTAAACACAGAGTATCAGAAAAAGCAGGTTCAAGAATGCTGAATTTCTCCAATTGTATTTAATCTGAAATGGACAGCACAAGACACCTGTCTCTCAATAGAAATTTCTATCAAAGGAATGTGGAGCCCATTCGGGAGGGCATGTTGTCTGGGTTCATTTCCATGCAGATGTACTCGCATTTCCCATGCAACTTGGAAAACATGCTTATCTTTTCCAGGTAGGGATGCTTCTTGACATAGCTAAGAGATGCTGGAATACACTCTCTGTGTGAAGCACAGTGAATTCACGGCAGGAATTGCTTTCCCATCTCCTGAGCGCACCAGTCAGTTCTGAAGCAATTTCTCCTTCTCTGTTAACAATGTAAAGCTTTGGCAGATTACCCAACTTAAAAAGTAATTTAAACTGCACTTATAAAATATTTCATGAAACATTTCTAAAAACATTGCCACTTTCACTCCCCAGCCATGACAGTAGCAGTTGAAAGAAGGATAGTGCAGTGAAACCTCCCTCTTAAACTCAGATCTCTTGAAATTTCTGCTGCTTCAAGCTGCTATTTCTATTCTGTATTCACTTAAAAGGTGTGGAAAATAGGCATATTCAATATCAGATTTTGTTGTTTTAAAACTTGTGGAAGTAAATACTTTGATCTAATCACATGTAAATTATGTGTCACTGTTAAAATATGGGACTGCATGTAAATCTCAGATACAAAAGAAGTCATCACCGTCTCCATGTAGAATGAAAAGAAATGTAGAATATTAAAATCAGGAGGTTCAACTTTATTAGCATAACAGCTTCAGTTTATATTCATGTGCACCAAAAATGCATTCACAGCAAAATAACTCAGAAAGAAGAAAAGCCCTGATTCAGCACAGTAATTTAACTCATATTTAGCTTTAAGCATGTGCTTAAGTCCAGCTGGGCTTAAGTCCAGATGAAGAAAAGTCCTCTGATAGTCAAGACAAAGCCAATAAAAGTTGAACAAATGATTGCAGGCTGACCAAAAAATCCAGAATAGTTTTTATCTGAGTTCAGCCTTTGTTTCAATTCAAGTGTGTTCTGTTGTTACAAATCTCTTTGTCCGGGCCTAAACCAAGTCCTCTGAGGCTAATAAATTCATAATAAATACTATCCTTGAAGAATGGAGGACAAAAGCTTCTAGACTGCATCAATCTTCCATTGACAGCAAAAGAGATAGATGGAGCAGCTACAGGTAACACCAGCAGAAGCCAGGTGGAGCATACTGGTGTATGCAGAGAGCTGAACAGGACACTGTTCTTCCTCTGTTTTGTATGAAAAAATGCAAAAGGCCATGAGTTCCACCTGCTCCCTTCCCCCTCCTGAGCTGGGCGGCAGTCCAGAGCTTCATGGTATGATTCCTTCCCCATCCTCCTAGCTTGGGGTACGCTGTCATTGTTGGGAGATGTGGAGAAAGGTCTCCAGCTCTCCCATGCAAAGGAAGGCCTGGTGTCAGGGCTAGAGAAGGACTCACACAAACTGCAGGCGGCAGAGAGCTGGTTTCCTCCCCTACATGCTATGGGGAAAGCAGTCACTTTGCAGGAGGTGATTTTCAGTGACAGACACTGATGCAAAGGTGGTTGTGGCCACTGCGTACAGAGATCCCTGACCTGGCAGGCTGTTGTGACTCCCTCCGAGAATCGGCAGTGCCTTGTCAGGCTGCTCTCAGATTTCCCAGCTCACTGATCAGTGACAGCGTTGTTACAGACCATCACGGCAATGGAGCCACGGCTCAACTGTGTAAGGGAGGAGAACTGAGAGAGGGCTCTTGTCTCTGCTCGTCCATCAGCACTTGTGAGTGTCTGAGTCTGCATCCAGTTCAGGTGTCAGCCCACGAAAACAGAGAAGGCGTTTGTGACTTGTCGTGGTGAAAACATCACCCCTTAGCCACAGCAAAGAATACAAAGCAGTACTGCCAGGCTTGGAGAAGACATGAGTACATTAAAAGCAGAATAAGATAAAAATAATAGGGAATGGTTTTCAACCATTATTAAGTGGAGGAAACCTGTGTTACCCTTCAAATAACAGCACCTGGCACCCAAACAGAAAAGAAAGGAGTCTCAGCTCACACACATGCAAGAGGCTAACAGATGCTAACTGATGCTAACAGACTCTCGGACTCCCTTGAGAGGGTGTTCTGGGGCTGCTGGGCTGCAGTGGGCAATAATGGGAGAAGAGAGAGGAACTCTGCAGTACCACCACTCAGACTGACCCTCTGCGGATAATAAGCAGAACTGCTTGTTAAGACCATGAGCTTTTCAGGGCAACAGCAAATTCTTACCCAATATCTATATGACACCTAGAGAAGGAAGAGTACATTGCCAGTGAAGCCAAAGATGGTAGCATAAAAACTGCAATGAAAAGAGTTCTTTTCAAATTGAGGAAGAAACACACCTGAATAATCTGGACCATGGGCTGTGCCTCCTGTGAGTACAGGCATCAGCAGCAGGGAAAAACATTTTGTCATATCCCAAAAGGCTTGATGCCCTAAAAGCTCTAAACCCCCCAAAACCTCTTTGGTGACATGAATTCAACCCTTTCCCAACAATCTTCTTTTCCAGAGCAACAGCGAGACACCCTCTTTTAAGGCAATGCAAAGCGTCACTGGCCCCATGCACGCAGGAGGAGATCACTGCTTTCTCTCTCTGCACATTAGGTGACTTCACTCTGTTTGCTGTGAGCTTTTGCAAAAGGTTCCTTTCATCAGCTGCCTTTGAGGTTCTTTGAAAAATGGAAATAATTAGGCACGTGTATTTTCATTGGCACGGAGAGGCTGAAGCCTGATCTGAAAGGCTTTGCCTTTGCAAGAAAATAATAGGTCCAATTAAATGTACTTCATTCTCTGAAGTTCAAACACCATAGCTTTGGGGGCAAGAATTACGTGCAGAACAGGGATATAGGTATATATAGGACTGGGGTTAAAGATAATCTGCTTTGGTTTACAAAACAACAACGCTGATGATTAATAGAGAAGCAAAGGGTGAAAGTGTGACACTCCTGTCCAGAGGGACAACGAAAAAGCCCTGTGTCCACTGGCGCTTAGTCCACTGAGAACTGAGTGACTCCATTTGCATGTGTAATCATACACCAGGCTGCTAAAATGATGGATGTAGCTGTGATAAAAACACCCTGCCCCTGAAGGGAGCTGGATCAGACCCCTCATTATCACTCAGGATTCCTTGCTCAGTTAATACTTGCAAGAAGTTTCTAAAGTTTCAAAGGAATATAAATCTTATCAAAGCATTTCTAATTGCACGTAAATGACAGGTACAGTGTCATTTAGCTTGGGCTGCAGGGAAGGGGCAGCAGAGTTCTCTGGAACCAGTGCAAAGGTCTAATACTGCATTCAAAACTCACAGAGAAATCAAACCCTCATATAAATGTTAACTGGAAGCAAAATTGCAGTTAAAAACCAGAGAGGATGCTCTAAAAATAATTAAAATCATGTGAGACAAATCAACATGCTCCTCTGCTTATGGGTCTTGGCTCTCTGGGGGCTAACGGCTGTCTTTGCTGCCTGCAATGGCTTGCTTTCTGTATGCTTGGACAAAAGACACTTTATTACAGTAATTTATCACCCCATAAAAGTGGCTTTCTTGTATTGCTGAATAATTTTGAAAGAAATATGTTTTAAAAATTAAAAATGCAGTCGGTGTATGCACACTCAGGTCTGCTGGGAGACATTTCTGCAACTACTGTAACTGCCTGGGTAGTTTTAATACCTCTACCTTCTATTATTTAAAGTATGATGATATTTTTTCCTTCTCTGAGCTTTGTCAGCTATAAATAAAAGATAAGGGTTGAATTGTACAGGGTATCTGTAAGCACTTCCATTATTGATACTTAATGTTACTTGGAGGGGGTGGTGAGACCATGGTGCTTCTCATTTGCACCTAAACCCTGAGGCCCAAGTGAGGAAAGCGGAAGGTTCATGTTTGAGACGTAATTTTCTCTGTGCATGCTTCCATTTTTTGTCCTCCGTGTGGCACCTTCCAGCATGAAAATGAGACCTATGCACAGATATTTAATGAAACATTAAACAAAGATGCTTGGGGAATCTGTGAAAACTGCTTGATGGGACGCAGGATTAACAGGAAAGGCCTCCTAGGATAATCTCAGGACTCAGAGGATGCTCAGACAAGGTCTAGAACTGGGTCCATGATCCTGAAATAACAAAAACTTTTTTTGCACTTTATTCTAGACCTGAAGGGTCCTTTGTCTGCTGAACTGGGGCTGCTTTCTCCCCAGCTCTGGAACAAAAGGAGATCCTTTTCTTGGCACTCTTCCCATTTAAAGTGTTGCCCTTGTTTTTAGCACCACATCAGTCAGTGTTTCCTCAAAAGCAGTAAATTGCAGAATGACATAAGAAAAAAACATGCTAAGATGGGATTAGTAACAAATACACTCATCAGACCAGTTCAGAAGCAGAAGCGTTGTTTGACCTGGGATTAGTCTGAAGGAAAAGGAACACGTTAGTAAGGCTACTCTTAAGGCAGACCTGTAATTTGGTTTTACAGGTTCCAGTGTCCTTGTTCCTCTCTCTGCTGTCTCCACCTGTCCCAGCTCAGCATCCTTAGGTGCCGGACTGAAGGCAGGACATTTGCCCCAGGGTGAGCGTCCCTACAAATCTTTTATTTATAGCTGACTCATGTCCTTGATCCTTAGCAAAGCAGCACCAACGCAAACCTCTTGTACATTTTTTTGTCTACTGCTGTAGCTAAATCAAGAAAAATTTTGCTGTTAAAACAGGCTCTTCAACAGGATGAGGACTACCCACTCCATAGGAATCCTTATCCGCACAACCCCTTGGATTTGCAAAGCAGCAGGAACGGGCTTGGAACAAACACATGAAAGCAATCCTAAGGGATAAACTGGCACAAATCCTGCCCTCCATGTCTTTTCTTCAATGCTTTTAAAGATCATGTGGCAAATTCCAGCCCATGCAGCCAGGTGAATGAGTGCAACACCAAAGTTGGAGAATAACTGGGTAAGTGGAGTCCCAGTCAGACTCAGCCGTCCGTGTATCCACAGGCTCAGACAGGGAAAGGAACCACTCAGAGCAACACTTCACACACAGCAACTGAAGCACTGCTAACAGAAGGGGCAGGGGGGCTGGGAGTTTTCGTAAGAGCTAATGACCACCTTTGGTTTTATTGTGGCCCAGTGAGATCACAGAGTAACTGGATTGCTAATCGGCCCCGAGAACACACCAGCGTTTGCCTGATGAATCAATAAGCACACTGAGCTGAGTTTCCCCTTCATATTCTCTGTTTTCCATATTGCCTCAGAACTGGTAATGACTGCATCAGATACCCTTTGCCAGCCGTACACTAATTACAGATCTGCAACCAGTCCTGATGCTTCTTCAAACCACAAGATGATAAAATTAGATCATTACTCACATCACCCTCTTTGCAGACAATTATCAGAGGGATGCAACAGTATCTCCCCATTTCATTTTCTAAGAAGTGACTTCAAGACCCAGAGAGTGAGATAGTGAGTCACGCTCAGAGGTTTCTCCACCAGCTTTTATTTAATCAGCGTTAACAATGCGAAAAGCTGCTCTCTGCACAGATACCTAAAAACTGAACACACATGGTAGCACTGCAAGAACAGCCACACGAATCTCAGGCTGTGCGTAAATCCAAATCACTAGTCTACAATTTTAAAACCAAAGGGGCTGCCAGGCAAATCATAGGCACCACTGAAAGCAGAAGGGTGGGAGCCTGCATCCAACCACGAGCATAAGGGAGAGTCCCTAAGTTATCTCACTGACAGATGGACTCCTTCTGTATCACACATCCTTGAACTGCCATTTCAGTTGGAAACACGCAGCAAGCAGTCACACAGACACTGGGCAGGGCGCGCGGAGGATTAGTGCTGTAGAAATGCCTAGGCAGACACTCACTTGTTGAGCTAGCAAGTTTTGGTACAGGTGCAGAGCTATAGTGGATCAGACCAGAGGTTCATCTAGCCAGTGTCCTGTCTCCATCAGTGGCCAGAGGCAGATGCCTAGGGCAGAGTTTAAAGTTAGGCCACTGTCTGTTAGGGCTGACCCAGTTTAGCGGTTCATTTATGAAGTCATTTGGGGAAAGACGCACTGGGCTGAGCTGGGCAATTCCCACATAAGCACGGCAGCATTGCCCATTTCCTGAAGTGCTGCAAAAACCCCAGTGCCACTGCTTACACACCCCTTGCAGTCAGCTGTGCGAGTTCCTGCTAAGCACGGTTATCTTTCCGGGCATTCCCAGCCAGTCCTGCGGTATCACAGATACTTTGCAGACCTGCCCTGATTATGCTTCATGTTATGGTACCAGTTTTACGCAGCTTAAAAGGCATTAATAAATAATGAATTGATGTTGTTGGCCTGTTATATATATAAGCAGCGTGTGTCCAAAATGGTTACCAGCACATCAGTGGAAGTTACCATAGATAATGATAAGCTACAATTAAAAGCAATCTATTGCTCTGCTGGACTGTGTAACAGTATGTAATAAAAGATTAATCACTTATTAAAATAGCTACAAGTATTTAATTAACCTTTATGCATTATTTCTAATGGGGCTTGTCTACACTGCAGTCACTGCAGTGACTAAGTGGACTAAGTGACAGAAGTGCTGGGCAGGATTTAAGCAGCCCTGTTCTGGCACTGCGTGCAGTGCAGCCGCTGTGACAGTATTGTTAGTGCTTAGCCCCAAGTATTTACCCAGCTCTTTGGGCTGGGTTTCTGGCCCTTGCTGAGCTCTGCGCTGTTGCAGCGCTACAGTCAGCAGTACACAAAGAACAGGTTTAAAGCTGAAATTGGAGCTGCAGCTCCTGTGAGAACACATTCAGAGATGACACTTCACCATGGAGCCCTGCATCACACATCTCTGGCAGACCAGGCCACTCCCTGGGAAGTGCTGATTCCCAGTGCTGGCATCCCAAACTGAATCCCCCTGGCTGCCTTCCTGCACGCTGCAAAGACATTTTGCCTATGCACGGCCATTCCCCGTAATTCTCTAGTGACCAGTTGAACTCTTGCCACCTGGTTTCCTTCCCATAACAGAAATCAGAGGGGTCTGCTTTCTGGAAAGGAGCTCTCCAAAGAGCCCTGGATGTCTATGCTCACCTCCATTTTGTGCGAGTGTCACCTGTGCTGGGAACACCTGTATTGTATTGTGCCATTTGCACCTGGGGAGCTCATTCCATTTAGTGTGTTCATCTTCTGTTATCAGTTGGATCTGGATTTACACAGACATATGGAAACTGAGGCAAAATCTTTCCTCTGGGCACATGCTATTAGCTCTGCTGATTACTCCCAGCGGTACTTACCACTGGATAAGAGAGGCTTTCAGAACTGAAGTACTTCAAGGACTGTGTTTCCTTCACAGAAGCTAGTCTGCTTCTTCAACACCCTGCTACTTGAAGCTCTCTCTTTCCATGGCAGCGTATCACAAGCCTGCAGAAACTAAATCAACTCAAAAATGGTGTGCATGCTTTTTAAGTGTGTAAAATAACTCCATGGCTTGTTGAAAGCCATCAAGAGGTATGCTTGAGGAATAGTGTTTGGAGACAGCAGAAAATAGCTCTTCATTCCAAAGGACGGCAAAGTGTCTTTAGTTCTCTCTTCCTCTCCTATGCAAATGTTATCCTTTAATGTGGCTGGTCCTAGAGCGATAAAGGACACACCTCCTCCATCAGATGAAAGTATGATCTCTTTTCTGTGTTCCTTACCACGCTTTCTCTGTGCAGGAGAGTCTGAATTCTTCCTTAACTTCTCAGACACTGCTGCATTTAAGCCCCAGCATTACATCCTATTTGGCTCTCCAGCCCTACCAGCTTTCACACAGAATCATCTGAGACATTGCCTAGGCTGCAGCCCTCCTTTATTCTCGTATTAGTGGGACCTATTCACACATAGGGGACCTTCATTATGCTTGATCTGAAAGATATGTGACGTGGAAACAACATACTTTGAAACATTCATGCAGCAGTTCTGTAACCTCAGCCAGAGTTCACAAGTTGTACATAGATAGATTCCCTAAATCACTACACCGAAATACACTGTTCTCCAGCAAAGCCACTTCTCCTGTGCCTAGATGCAGTTCCTGCCTGTTGATACCTTTTGCTATTGAAGGTTGGAATTTGTCTGATATATCAAGGCTAGGAGAGGAAGAAGTATTTTGCTCACAAAGGTTTGAAATCCCTGTCAGTTTGCACCTGTGACTTTCAAACCAAACAAAGCTCTTGTATTGCTAGACGTCACAACGGCAATGTAAAGTGTTGCTTAAGTGTTGAGTATCATTGCTTCCCCAAAGCACCAAACAGCCAGGTCAAAGCAGAGGGTCTGGGAACCTCTCCGTGAACCTGGGGTAAGTTTTCAGCTTGTGAAGTAAGTTGATGAGTTTCTTTTTACACAATTCTACTTTAGGTGATATATAATTTATTAGGAACATGTGCACCTTGTTTCCACTGGGGCATGAGTGTGCTGTATGGCAGAGGAATCCTTCCCTGATCCTCTAGCACTAGGGGCATATTCAAAAGCACCAAGCACACAAGCACAAAGTCTGAGAAGCAGCATGACTCACCACAAGAGATAAAATATCAGCCTCACAGGAATGGGTCCAGGAGCACAGGGACTGCTGCAACAGATGAGCCAAGTGGTCTGTCTGCCCCAGGGTCCTGCCTCCCACAATCGCCGGCACCAGCTGTTAGAGAGAAAAGTGCAAAATGTGCTGCCCGCAGTGCAAGTTTCTCTCTGACCCCCTGCAGCAGGAGAGCAATTTGCGCTCTGAAGCGGCAAGGTTTAGATATCTAGTCCAGAATGATGTGATGTTTATAAACTCATTATTACATGTGAGTAATGGGACAATCCAGAGAGAGATGCCCGTAACTTTTTTGCCCTGAGAAGTTTTTGACTCAGACAATAATTTTGCTGAATTCAAAGTATAATTTGTATAAAAAAGACTCTCTTTTTTTGTTAATCTTAGGATTCCTGCTTTGCAGTACGTGGTCTCTCTACAAGATTTGTCACAGTAGTGGAAATTGCCCTAGTGCTGAAATGGTGAACGATTAAGAAAGATGCAGCAGGTAGCAATGATTCTTTAAAGCTTTTATTTGGCGTATGTCTCCTTTGGCATTGAAAAAGGGTTGTCTACTGTGGACATTATATACAGGGTGTGGAGCCCAAGGAAATTTATGAAGTGTTTTCTGGAGAGCAAGTGCCTTTCAGTTATGGTATGTAGAAACTTACGTCTTATGCTCAATTTGACAAGGAAGCAGAGTTTCTCTAAATTGTCCTTGCATTTGCTCCATACCACTTGCTGCTTTCAAATGCAGAAAGCATTCTTCTCCTTTTCAAAGATCCAAAGAAGAGAAGTCTCAGAAGAGAGCATTCCTGCCCAGGGCTGGATCCAGAGCTCTGCACTTGACTCAGTTAATAATGGGTGTCCCTGAACTCACTGTTTACAGGATGAATGAAATATTTTTTACCCTTTGTTTGCCTCAGTTCTTGGCACCTCTGCAAACGATGAAAAGCTGAAAAATCTGGAGCTTGCCAAGTATGAAAACTTAATCTTTCCTCTCTGGTCTGGCAGTCACATGTGTCAATATCTCACATCTGATCTTGGGCAACACCTGAGCTTTTTCATACAAAATTGTGCAGAGCTGGGGCTCCACGTACATGTTGTACAGGTCTCCTTTCTTCTTGTGTAATGTCAGGAGCAGGCAGGCACTGCAGCACAGCTCAGTCTACTGCCTATTCCCTCTTCCAGAAGCACACATTTTTTAAAAACAAATCCTTGGCTGTTTTCATCCTTCCAGCCCATTTTCCAATTCATTTCATCCACTGAAGTAATCATGGTTATTTCAAATGTGTCTATAAGTATCTGAAATAGCTTTTGTGATTTCCTACTGCCAGAGCTGACTTTGGAAGCACGCAGGAGGGAAACTGCCCAGGGCTCAGGGTCCTAGGCAGGGCCTGTTAAGCTAATACAGGTAGTAGTTGAAGCCCCATTGTATGTCAGTGTAAAGGAGGAGTCCACCCCTTGGCTTCTGCTTGAGTCTAACAGCCATTCTGTGTGCTGCTTTCACTTCTACGTAGTTTGTCCTGTGCTGCAAAGTGGTCTCTCTTGACAATGCAATTTTCTTCCTAATGTTAAATATTTTGGCTCTCTTCAGCCATGTCAAAGTTGAGTGCACTTTCCCACAGAGCAGGACACAGTACTGTGTAAGTGTGTATGTTAAGCCAAATACCAGGTCCAGTTTTTAGAAGGGCTGAGCACTCACAACTCCTATTGCAGTCAGGAGATGCTTCGTGTTCTCTGAAACCACAGCCCTGCAAGTACAGCTCTCCATGTCCCCATTCCCCATTACTGAAGTCAAACCCACTGTATTCCCAAGCACTCCAGTACTCTCAGCTGCTGTAAATTAGCTATATTCCACTGATGTCAGCTGGACCACACAGACTCGCACTGGCACTCCGATCCCACCTTTGCCAAGGGTACTGTGGGGCTGTTTACATGGGTAACCACTGTCTGGCCCATATTAGTGCTTCAAATATAATAAATACTGCATGCAAATTGAGATTAGATTGCTTGAATGGGATAGGGATTATCAGGAAGCCAGGCTGGGCAAGCAATTGCGTGGTGTGCATGCCTTGTCCCATACCCTGAAACACAGCACCAGCCACTTCACTTCATATTCCTGTTCAAACGCCCAAAGGGTCCGTCAGTGGTAACGAGCAGAGTGGGGCTGGAACAGACCAGCCCTGACAGGCTGTAACAGGAGCTGCGGACCCAGCTGCATATACTGTAAAACTCTCCTTGACACCACCACGGTCTGCTCTCTTGGAGCCCTGGAATGGTTTCAGCATTTCTCAGACAGTATCATATCAAGTTACTGAAAGTATTTTCAAAAAGGTGTTTGCTTCCCTAAATTTTGTTTGAGTTAATAAAAAGTGACAGAGTTGGAGAGAAAGCAAAGCACATGTGTTCCTGGAAAGAAAAAAAGGCCAGTCAACAAAAATGTGACCAACTAGAGAACAGTGCAATCAGGATGGCTTTGAAACATCTGCAGCCAGAGAATGAGGGAAGGGCACGGGGAAAGAAGGAATGAGGAGGGGAGAGGACAGCTCTCTACAAATCTCAGGCTATCCTCAACGTTCTCCACTCACTGCCTTCTCTTACAGATGCTTATTTACATGCAGTTGAGCGTAACAGCCAGATAAGGCCAGCACTGAATTGAGAGCTGGTGCACTTCCAGCAATAGCTCTCTCTTCCTTATGAACAGATATGGTCTCCTGCCTCAGAAGAAGAATTAGTCTCCAAGGCTGACATTCTGGTATCTTTTAGTAGTGCTAAATAAAAGTTGGTGGCAAGAGGAGAAGAGGACTATTTTATTTACTTGTAAGTGCCAGGGAACAGAAAACAATTTTTTGTTTCTTTCTCAGGTCAGGCATGTGTTTGTAGCTTAGAGCTAATTAAAATGCTAAATTACCTCCAGCAACTGCAGAGAAAAATCATAATTTAATTAATTGTGAGAAAAACGTTTAAGTTTTAGTTCATTTTGAGATAAACAAATGAAACCACTAAGATTTGATGCTTTGGTGGGTTTTCACAACAGGAAATGGTAATAACACATTTCTGTCTGTAGGAACTTCCTCTGGTTCCCCTCTTGGCACTAAGGGAACTTTAGGAAGCTGCCTGAAACAGGCACAAAACCTTTGCCATTGCAGGAAGCCGGTTCCGTTCACTTTCTGTCTCCTGCTGAAGTTACTGGGAACCCCTGAAAGGCTGCCTGGCACTTAGCTGAAATAGGAAAGTAAAGGTCTGTGTCCTGCAGTTCTGCACTGTTAACTTAGACACACAAGGGAATTAAAAGAGGAAAAGTAATGCCCTGATTTCCTCTTCTAAGCTCTGTTTCACACAAGGCAATGCAGACAGTCCTACTCCAGAACCAGAGTAAGACAGTCTGATCCTCGACCAAACCTGTCCACACACAGGAACAGGTACTTCGCTCTGCATTCATGGGCAGCTTTCTTGAAAACTAACATTAAATGGCAGACACCACCTGTGGCAAAAACATGAAAGCTGAACTCATTGGAAAATGTGGCCTTTGGCAGCACACATAAGGTCACATTAAAGTGTCCGCATCGCAGCCTTGAACAGCCCTGCCTGAAGTTCCAGCCACTCCTGTTACCATGCTGCCAATGGTCTGCAAACGTGGCTCAGCTGCAGGCATGGAGCAGGGTCTGCTGCATACTGTTTCCTCCTTCTTTTAAGAAGCCCATTGCTTACTGCTGCTGAAATGCTGTCTGCAAGTCATCGTACTGCCTCTTCTTATATAGAGCTTTATAATGCACTATAACTCCACTGTATAGGGTCAGAGCTGCTTAAGCACATGTAATGGGACCTACAGTGCAAAGAGTAGGCAAGGATTACACGCTAGATCCCATGCTCAGTGCGCCTGGAGGGGCAGGATCTGGACGACCCCCTGCCGAGACTGTGCCACTCCAAGGGGTTTGCTGTGTGGCAGAGCAATAGGGAAGTCCCTGAATGGTCACTATTAGCAACTGTGAAGTACGTATCTCACTCAGGCACACTGTTAAAATACATCTTTCTAATTTGGAAAAGCAGATTTTGCTATCCTCCCCCACCCTTTCAAGCTCAGAAATGTTAACAAACGCTACAGTTCAGAGGTATGAACACGGCTGTCCTAATAATGTGTCTCTCTAGATTCTTGTCATGCTGCCCTGGTGATATTCAGTGTGATAATGAAGGCAGCAGGGAAGGAAGAACAGAGAAAATAGCAAACAACCTGGGAATAATGTGGAGTTGCCATGAAGAGTCACAGATTTGCTTACTGGAATTTAGAGCAGTTTGATTTTTCCTCTGAAGTCCTGCTTGTTGTGGCAGAAGCCAGTACATAGCAGCAGAACCACTCAATGGGGCTCAACACTGCAGGGGCAGCTCAGGTACAGATGAAAAGGTTTGTCCTGGGCACTTTGTCAGCTCGAAGACGCTCTTCACCTACAAGATCCAGAGGGAATGAGAGGGTACAAACAGCCCCAGGGCTGGCATCACCTCACAGCCTCAAGACATTCCTACTTAACTTGGGCTTATCTTACCACTGAAAACGGAAGAATGACCTCTCCTTTCCAAGCATCCCTGGACAGCACCTGGGCTGCCACTCACAGAAGAGATCAAGGGTCAAGAGAGCAGAGCGAAAAAATAGCTCCCTCCAGTTTGCTGCAGGACCTCAGGAGGTTATTGCAGTTGGGAGTGAAAGATGGGAAAGTGAGAGGGGATGGAGCAAAAGAGAGAGGGAGGATCTGCTCATAGTGGAAGGTGCAAAGATAGAAGAAAGGCCAGGAATGGCTCCATCCCTCCACTCTGGCCTTGCCCTTCGTTCTCTCACCCCTGCTGCCACATGCCTGCACTCACTCAGCACCCCCAGCACCCCCAGCAGGCTCCAGGCATGACCCCCTGAAAACCCAGCCCTATGCTTTCTCCTTTGCTCCTGAGCAAACATACTGTGTGGATTTGTACTGAACAATTCATAGCTGCCATAAAACACATGTGCATGTCATATAACAAGCTATGAAATGAGGCACATGGAAAAGGCATGTGGTCCCAAACCTGCAGCCAGGGCTGCGGGATCCCTAGACATCAGGTGCCCCAGGACAAAGTGGGAACTTCAAGAAGGAGTCTGGAGGAAAGACTTGAGAAAGAAAGACTCAGTGTTGCCTGTTTTGGAAGCAAGTAAAAGATAATTTGCCAGGATGATCATTAAGAAGGAGTGTGAGATTTAGGAGAACTGCCCGAGCTGTTCTTTCTTGTGTCCTGTCATAAAACAAAGTGATGGGGTGGGTCAGAGTCTGGCGCTGTGGTTTGCACCTGAGAAGAGCTGAGGGATTGTTCTGATCAGATTCCTTTTACGCCCAGACTGCAGGGTGTAGCGAATATGAGGAGCAGAACAGCAGACATTGCTGCTGTTAAACCTACTGGATTTAATACCATCTTCAACCTTAGGATGCTGTGACAAGAACTGAAGTGGGACTAGCATGGGATTCAGACTTCTCTATTCCTCCAAAACTTCAATGCACTGGAATGAAGTTAGCTTTTTGTTTTCTGCTGATTTATCTGATGAACTCTAATGATACGCTCTTGGTCACAGAATTCACTCCATCAGGTCAAGGTGGCGAAACTTCATTGTTTAACTGGGCTCAAAGAAGTAAGGGCCTTTTGCTAGTTCCTGCAGAGCTCTGTAGATATAAATGTATTGATTTGTGAGATGATTTTTTTCATCTTGGCATTTGTTTTTTATCTTTCTTAATAGAAACAATGTTTAATTCACTGTAACTAAAGATACTGGGATTTTAGTGAGTTTTCTGTCAGTTCCCATAACTCATTTTGATGGGAACCCATTGGATTTTAATGGAAACCTATTAGGTGAACATAATGTGATCATTAATGAAGTTGATGTGCAATTACACGGGGAACCACCTAAAGGTAATTAAAACCTATGAAGACCACTAGGGAATAAAGAGAAAGGAAGTTAGTCTTGTTGAAGACAATTAGTGTAGACAATGATCTGAGAACAAAATAAATGATCTCCGATGAAGAAAAGCTGTGTAGGTGGCTACCCCCAAAGATATAGGTCATGCAAACAAGGGTTTCTTTAGAAAATCAACAATTACGGTAGTCTCTGTTTTTTTCTATTGCAAGTGGTGCTTTGACAGAGAAGTACAGCCTTTTCCTTCCTATTGCCTAACTCTTTGACATTTTACTAATCCTCTGGTTCTCTGGGTCTGGGGCAGAAGAGCACAGAATGTCCTTCTGACACCTCTGTGCTTGTAGATCCAGGCAGAGGGAAGCAAAGGAGTGTTAATTCCTGTTGTTTCAGAAGGATCTGCTGGATGACGTTATGCCTGGATTGTGCACACACACAATTTTCACTGTGTGTTCAGGGTAGCTGGAGAGGTTGCAAGCGGCTAACAGAGCACAGAGACGGCAATACCCCAAAGGATGAATTCCAGGCGTGGCAGGGAACAGAGCTGTGTTCCACCCTTATTCCAGGGACTCAAATGCAATGTAAATTTTCCTTTAGTCCAGTACTGTTCTGCCTTACTGAAATGCTGCTTGGTGCCAGGGACTTATCCCCATAACCATGAAAGGCCAGCATCTCAAAGAGCAAGCAAACTGCAGGCTCAGAAGGTGCCCCCAAAGCACTGATATATTCCTCAAAATCACAAGAAGTCCTATTGCTTGCTGACCACTAGACAATTAAGGGGTCCTCCACTCCGTTGTCACTGATCTGCTCTGCGTGCCTTTGGTGCAGAAAGAAAGGAACATAACATAATTAGCTGGCAGGTGATGTCCACCAAATGTCATTCCTGAACACATTTGCTTTAGTCCCTATTCACCAGCGTCAACAGCAAGGCTGCTTCCCCATCCACTGGCAAAGGCTTTCGCCAAGATTTTAGAATTCAACAATGAAACAGGCCTGCAACTAAAACATTTATCTGGCAGTTTTCCCTCTTTAAGTCAAAGTGTTATGTTGGCACACTGCGCTGTGGGTGGCGATTTGCCAGAGAAAAGCATGTGTTGGAAAACCTTGCTCAATATTATAGCAATCTCGTGCTCGTAAGCCTCGTACGACTCGAGGAGGAGACTGCCAGCAGGGCTCACAGCCGTCCTCCCCTCTTCCCAGGACAGGCATGGAGCAAAGCTCGACAGTCGCCCAGAGCAATTGAAAAATGAGGTGTTGCTGGACACAGTCTAGCATGTTACATGTTGGGTTGAGGAGGAATCGGAAAGGGGGGGGCTGTACAGTGACTGCCATTGGCATATGTCAGCTGGTCAGCAGAAGGAAGCTTTGTGGAGGATAGCATAGAAAGACATTGTTTTGTATTTTTGAAACATTTCCCTGCAGATCCTTAAGTTTCTTTGGGACCAGCCCAAATGTTGGACAGCTCTGGTGGGCTTTTTATATGGGGCAGATAATCCTCACTGAAGCAGAAAGAAAGACTACAGGGACTTGCCTGTAGTACAGAAAAACATATTGAAGAGGCAGCAGTAACTCAATATACAAGAGAGGCCTGGATTCAGAAGTCAGTTGCATCATTCATTTAGCAACACTGAAGCCACAGAGCAAGAGCTGGGCCATCAAGTGTGTGCATTGGGCATTGTGCTTCTGCCAAGTTACATCTTAGGGGAGCCAAGGAATGAGCCAGGACAAAAACAAGAGGATGAAATGGAGTACTACAGAGCCAAACAAAATCAGGACTCTCTTCCCCCTGTGTTCAGCTGACCAGAAGAACATGGACTATGAACAGCTCTGACCATCCTGCTTTCCCTGTGCCCTGTGCTGATGTGGCAGAGGTGCAGTTGGTAGGGCAGAGCCTGTTGCCACAGCTGAGCTGAGCGCCAGTGGAGCTGTTCCTCCTGCATACACAGCCAAGCACTCCAACTAAAATGTCCCTCTGACCATCCAGTTGAAGTTCAGCCTTTTGGGGCACTTCTAAGTGGGAGGTCTCTGAGACATGGAAGTCTGCTGTGGAAAGAAGGGCTCTAACTCAGCTGTAACTTCTGCAGGGGGTCACTGGGTGAGATAGGGGCCTCTGCTTTTTTAGACAGGGTGGTTGGAGCAAGCCCTCTTGCTGTTGAGCTGGAGGTGTCTCCAGAAACTCTCCAGTCAGAGCATAGGCAGGACAGTGCAAATAACACACCTTCAGTTCTAAAATAGCTATCTACAAAGTTGTTATCAGAAATGACAGCTAAGTTAGACATCAAAAAAGCCATGAAATAGGTTAGCATTCCTTCTGCTTTTTCACCATTATGAACACCCATAGCTCAAGGTCTTCAGACATATCCTCATCCTGCTGTCCCATTTCACTTCCCTCCCGCTTCCTCCTCCATCCCCGCAACAGCGTCCAGGCCAGATGTTCACCGAGTGAGTGGCACAGTGGCTCTGTGAATCCCACCAGACAATGGTAAGCTGCACCTCCTCTGTGTAACTGATTTTTCTCCCTCAGCTATAGTGAGGGACAAATAAGCTTTTTCACATCAATCTATTCAATATAAAGTTGTGCAATACCTTCAGGGTCTGTTTGAGACCCTGGCTGTTGTTGTGCTGGGGAAAGAGTTACTGCTGTGATCACTAGGAGTTAGAGCCCCACTTGAAAAGTGCAGCTTCATCTTTTAATTCTTTAGTTTGGATTGAGATTTCTCATTATACTTTAAAAATTAAAGCAACATGCATTCATCCCTATCCTATGATAATGCAGCTGCAACACTAGAATTTGCTTTGAATCACCTGGATATAAAAGATATGGGACAGATAAATGTTAATGGCTCTTGGTGCAGTCTCACAAATGGAGATGCAGCGTTACAAACTTTTTAGCTAAGCCAAGCTCCTAATAGCGGTATAGCTACAGGAAGTGAACAGTCCAACCTGCTACAGTTATCACGAAGTGTGGTTAGAGCAAAAGCAATTTCATTTCTATTTAATGAGGTTTCCAAGTAAAGACATTCTGGGTTTTCTAGGATCTTCATCTTGCTCTATTTAAAACTACCAGCAGGGCAGATGTCACACAGGAAATAACACCGCTGGGCAGCTAACGATCCTGCAACAGCAGAGCCTTGCTCTCCCGAGTTGCACAGAGCAAATACTGGAATCTAGCACACCTCAGTGGAAGTCAGTAGAAGAGCCCCCTTGTCCGGGCTCCCATGCTTGGTGCACTTACTGCTCCAGCTATCAGGCAGAGCATGAGCCTTTCAGACTGAGAGATACTAGAAGGCAGCCACCCTGGAAGAAAGGGTCAGAAAATAAAACTGCACTGCAGCAGGAACTCAAAATTTCTGTGTCAGAGGAACACCTCACTTCCTCTGAAGAAGAAAAAAAAAAAAAAAAAAAGGTGTGTAGAGCAGGAGGGGAAAAACATGTGGCAGCAATTAATACTTCAACCTCTTATTAATAAACCTTTATAATTCTATCTGCTCCACCTCACTGATGTGAGGAGCTGCAGCGCTTTCACATGTCTCCCAATGCATACAGTTTGTTTGGGAAAAAAAAAAAGTTAATACATTAATACTGTGCATGTGCCAGTAATGCAAGCCATCCTTCAAAATGAGAGAAGCGCATGCAACATACATGCCTGAAAACCTCCTTAGGAATCCTGGCCTGTTTCCTATTTACCCTCCGTTTGAACTGAAGCAGGAGCTGGGAAAAAAATCCTTCCCTTTTCTGCAGTTTGCTTGCCTTCTGCCTCCGTGGTGTGGCTGGCCTTGCCCCTGCTGCAGCTGAGCAGATTCTTTTGCTGCACATTCCGGTTGGGATTTTTGACCTTTGGAAGAAAATAGCAGTTCCACCACCAGCAGGTTCTCAGTTCACAAATACTTCTTCCATGGGGGACACCACTCCATTCTCCTTTCCTCTTTCCCCAAACCACCAGCAAAAGCTTCAATCACCTTTTCTTACCACCCTTGCAAGTCATTTAACCCTCTTCCTACCCCTGGGCAAGCTCAGTAACTAATTTGCCATTGCTTTGTGCCTGTGGTCTCCTCAGATACCTGAAGCACCACAGATCAGAGGGGCAGACACACAGCAAAATTTGAGGTAGGAGGTGGGATCTGGAGTGTTTTTACCTTTTTGCCTTTGTTTTGTATGTCTCTCTTCAGCCCAGCTGCTACTGATGGAGGCCATGAGAAGGACTTGAAAATGCCCGCAGAAGTGAGTGGATAGCATGGGATCCAGGGTGTAATTTTGTATTCATTGTTCCAATCTAACATATCGAAACATTAATATTGTCCGTGGATAGATTTATATGATATTCGGTGTTTGCATTCACTAAACTTAATAGAACCATTTCAAACCTGTCACAGGCACTCTATGCTGTCACAGACCCTTCCCGTACAGTGGGTATCAAACCCACTATTTCTGTCTGTCTACAGTGACCTAGACTAGTCCCACACTGAGTCCCTGCTTTCCCAAGACACACAACTTTCCTGCACCAATATAATACAGGAATCCTACCTGTATATCACATTAGCACTGTGATAGCCTATTTTCATCCCGATCCTCACACTTACTCCTGGCTCTAAATTGTTCTTTATAAAGAGGTCTGCAGGGACCTTGTTATTTTTATTGCTGTAATAAGGCAGCTCTACAGGAGAGAAGGAAAGTGTTTAGAAAGATAGCAAAGGCCCTGAGGCTGTCTGAATGTCAGGGAAGGCCTGTTGCAGAGGCCAAGCAACTTGGGCTCTTGCCTTGGTGAGCACTAATCAGTTTGGCTTGCAAAAATGTGTACCAGGCAATAAAATACAAAGGGTGAAGCTGCCAACTCAAGGATTAACCTGCACCAGGATATCTGACCAAGAGAGGAGGTAGAGCAGAGATATAACACCTCCTTAGAGGGTGCTTTGGGGTGGTGCTCCTCCTTTCATCCTCAGGGAACAGGCACCTTCAGCAGCAATGATCTGAACCCTAGGGAAATGCTCAGCAAAAGCAAATTACCAGCAGCACATTTATGTATTTCAAGTAATTCAAAGCACAGCCTCATCAGGCAGGTAACAGGTGAGGAATGGTGTTAACCCAGTTGTGTGGTCAGCAGGCACAAATGCTCTGCAGTCCTGTTAGAGGACGTGTGGAGCCAATGCTGTCCACTGGCAGAGCTGGCTGGAGCACCTTCCCTTCCCTGTTCCAGAGGCCCTGCCCAGGGAACTTTTGGGGCATTCTGAAGAGTTTGTGCATCTGTCAGGATGGTTCTCCTGCCACTTGTATGTGACAGCTTCATCGTAGCCTTTCCCATGCAAATCCTATCAGAGTTTGAATAGAATGGAAGAGGTCTTCTGCCAAGTGTGTACATAAATCCCCAGCTGAAGAGCATGTACAGCACAGCCTCGGCCCATGCTGGCATGCTTGAGTTCACTTGAGTAAGTAAAAGAGTTTGCTAGAAAGATTTTGAAAAGAACACACCACACAAGTCTTGCTCTGCACTTAGGTGATGTGAAATCTCTATCACCATCACCTGCAGGTTGAGGGGTTTGTTGTGGCAGATATGTTCCCAGGATGGGGATTGACTGGGCAAATCTGCTGATGGCAGAGCAAACAATGATGCATCATCAGATTTGTCTCCCAAGGCTCCAACAGAACAGGTTTTCAAAAAAGACAGATAGATAGATAGATAGATAGATAGATAGATAGATAAGTGTCCTGGTGGACCTAGAGGAGATGAAGTAGCACACTGACATGTGAGAAGTGCCTGTCAGTAAAGAGAATCAGTGCGCTGGCTGAAATAGCTATCGATCCCATTAGTACTATTGTCTAATCTGAAAGAAAGTCCTCCAACATGTATGACAGAAGATGACAGCTTGAATTTAATTTCCAAGTCATGCAGTCATAACACAGAGAGAGATAATGCTAAAGGTAGAGCAAGTGTAAGAGACTTGAGGGGTTACAGCTGAAGCAAAACCAAACATTAAATAAATTGGGTGACAAGAGCTGTGCCCATCCTCACTGCAGCCACTCTCACTGAGCAGAGACGCTCAGAATGCTTTTGACCAAATGTCAAAAATCAGAAAATGCTGTTTCATCAAGAACGGAAGTGCTCCCTGGGAACATGGGCAGTTCAACAAAGCTTGAAATAGGAATATTTCTGAACAATTTGCTCCTACATTCTGAAGTCTATATCCCTATATACTTTATTGTTATATATCATCTCTGACACTTTGAAATTATTGCACAGAAATGTTTCAGTATTAGAGAAAGGTAATGTTTTGATAATGCTATTTTGCAGGTTTTTTCCCAGCTGAAGTACTTCAGATGTTTTGTCCAATGTAGCATTTCAACATTTTGACTTTTATCACAATTTAGGACAAAAAACCCCCAAATTCTGAAATATCTGAATTTCTTGGGGGACCAATATTTTGTTTTCCAAAAAGCCTTATTGCTGAGAAACTAAGTTAGTGTCTTGGGAAGTGATTCAGTGCTGCAGCAGCATCTCAGGCATGAGAGTACACTGCACTAATAGATGAGGCTGTTGTATGATGCTAATATGGAAACTACAGCTCCAGCAAACCGTTCATCTCCCTGGTGAACAGCTGAGCTCAGTAGCTCACAACTGTTTGCTTTATACACTCCCTTGTTGTTGCCATGAGGCCAAGCACACATATTCTGTTCCCTCAGCATTCCTGCAAGACTTAATACTCATTCCAGGTTCCCTCTTGGCACAGAGAATTTGCTGGCTTGATCCAAAAGTGAAAGCAGCTTTTCTTGTCTCAAACCCATTGCTTTCAGCAAAGTGGCAACTCGTTTTTCCGAGTGTGCTGGGATTAAAAGAAAGAGCTCTCCACTACATACCTGTGCAACCCACAAAGGCTTGGCCTGGAAGATCTGCAGCGAGACCCATTCTGCTACCATTATCTCAGAGTTCCTTTTAAGATCTTACAAGGCAGTGATTGATCTGCCCATTGCAATGGGCTTGACTAACATTTCATTACCTATCCCCACTGAAAATGTTGTTTGATTTAGGTTCAAAGAGCTCATTATGTAGGGCTTTTTTTTTTTGCTCAGGAAAAAAATGAAATGCAGAATAGGAAAGTATCAAATACTGAGCTAATTACAATTTGCCAAGGTTTGGTTGGTGTATGAGCGTGTCTGAGTTTTTGCTCATTACCAGTTGTATAATATAATTTCTACTGCTCGGTTAATTAGTACCCAAAAAATAACCTAAGGAATTTACACAAGCCTAGTTGGAGGACAAGAAATAAATCACTGAGGAATAGGTCTGGGGAAAATTCCCAATGAGGGCATTTTCACTACTGAAGTAAAACACTCGGAGGTTTAACTTTCAAAACAGACAGACATTTTGGGAGAAGCTCAGAAGCATCTTGAGGACAGCCTCTGTGCCATATTCAGACAGTTAAACTCCATCTCATTCCACAAGCTAAGTGCTTTTATCTAGTCGATGTCAGCAGATCTCCAAACAGGACCCAGCTCAGGCTTGGGAATCATGCTTTCCATTGACTTGGCGGAAGCACCGAAGTGACATTCAGCCTGTCTGAATACGGCTGCCTTTCATCGCAGTATGTTTGTTTCCAAGACTCACCTACTTTTGACAGTTCATTCCAAACACCTGAAGCTGACTTAGAGAAATATCACTTAAGCACTAGCACAGATACCTCTTCCTCCCACCACCACAGTATTCATCCCGAGACAGTGGAAAATGTCATCAATCCTTTGAAGTCAAGAGAGCTATGATAGACCAGTTGACAGATCTGCTCCCTCACAGTCAACCACGCTCCCTTAGGTTATGTATAGCCACGTGAATTACCTTCCCAGCTGTGCAGTGTGACTGAGAAATAATAATCTTACTCCTAAAAGGCTTCATCTTGGCTAGTGTTGTTCACCACTGCAGGAACAGGACATATGGAAAAGATGCCGCTTCAATTTTGAGGCAGATGGGTTTTACTACATATGTGCATTTGGTGTGCGTTTACTACATATATGCTTGGAGAACTGACTTGTTCTCCAAGTCAGTTGAGCTATTCTGAACTTTGGACTGAATCGGAAAGGAACAGCTCTCTGTATATTTCTTCTAAACCAGTTCATTCATTCCTACTTTCTGCCCTTTTCCATTCAGATGCTTTTGCCCTTTGAAACATGTCCAGTTGTTCTACCCCCAACCAAAAGAGAAAATAAGATTTACAATGTACATAAGCACACTCTCTGTGAGGCTCTTCCAGCAGCTCGGCAAGAAATAAAGCCTACTGGGATGTATTAAAACCAATGACCATCCCAGACTGTTTAAAAAGAAGTTAGATACCAGTAACCAAATATGTTGCCATAAAATGTATTGCTCTGTCTGGGTCTGTGTTTGCCATCATATCAAAGCCCACAAGTGGTCTCCAATTTGCCTGTATTGGAATTCTTCATTATTCACCACTCCTCCCAAATCTGGTGTGATCTGCAAACTAGGAAATCTTGCTTTCTCTGTCCTCAGCCAAGTCTTTCATACACTGTAACTATCAGAAAGACCAGGATCCGCCAGTGCAGTCTCCTACAGTACACGCTCCTTTATTAACTTGTCTTTCATCTTGAAAGGCTTCTATTTATGCCTCCTTTCCCCACTCTGCTCCTGTCCTCTGGCCAATTTTCAATCAGTGAGCCAATTCTTCCCCTTTCCAACTCCCCACCTTTAGACATTAACCTCCGACGTGGGACCCTGTCAAACACTGTCTGAAGATCCAAGCCTCTCCTGACTGCTGCTTAGCCTCTTGTCTATGCCGACAGGAGTGTATGTTCTAAAAAAAGAAATTTCCAAAAGTTAGCGAGGCAGAAAAGGTCCTTTCCGGAAACCACACTGGCTATCTTTGGTCAAGCTGTGCGTTTCTCAACAGGCCACCTTTCATCTATTAAAACATTTTCTAAGACTTGTCTTCACCTGAAGGGAAACGAACTTCCCTGCAAGACCCTGGTGCACATCTGGGTCGTTCCTTAAATAATGGTGGGAGGCTGTCCGCCTTCCACCTTTGAGGAATCTCCTGCAAAACACTTCAGCTCTGTGAAGTGCCTGTGAAAACCTTTCCAATTTAGACCCACAGTTCCTTTAACCTCTTTAATAAGAGAGCCATAGAGTAGGGGGTTTGGTACCAACCATCCACTTCACACCCTTCAGCTCCCTGAAAGCTTCGTTTTCTGTGCTCTCTTTTTCCTTTGAGGAATAAAGTCTGGTTTCCACCTTTCTACTTACAACTTTGGTCCAGGCGGCTCCTCTCTGACTCAGGTGTATTCTCTGTGCCAGTAGCCAAGCCTGATATTTCTACTTGCCTCTTCTCTACTTCACAACCAATAGATTAAAACAAAATTAGCTTCCATCTTTGCAGCCAGCCCTTTTCTTCCTGCTGACATGCAGGCTCTGCCAGCTTGTTCTCACACTGCTCAGCTCCAATGCCAAAATGTCCCCAATTACCAAAGAATCCCATATATCCTGCTCTGTGTGTGCTCACTCCTACACCATTATCTTGCCGCTCAATTCATAGCCTCTGCCTAGAAGCAGCAGTAAACCTGTCTCAATGTGCCACTTTACATCCACATTGAGTCTCCTTGGTCTCCAGAGGAGTGTCTCGGCTCACAGTCACCTTTCTGCTATGCCATTTACAGAGATATGTGTGTGCACAAGCAGCTTCCTTCCTTGCATGCCAGATGAGGAGATGAATATCGTATGTTGCTTACATAGCCACATAAACAGGTATTTTCCCAGGCCACTATGTTGTTTTGCATGATTAGAAAGAGCTGACTTAAACACATTCAAATGATTGCATGGGCTAGTTACAGAATGTTCTGTGGAGTGGTTGTAATTTTTATCTTCTGTATATTCACATTGCCCTGGACAAAAGTGCTATGTCTGTAAAATGGAAAGGAGCAAGATCAAAACTTATTTTGGGCAGAAGAAGTTCTTGGTTTTGAGTCATTGTTGGGGCTTAGTGGGGAGAGATAAAAAGATTAGCCCTAAATAATCTACATGTCCAGCGCAAAGACTGAATTCCTCACAGGCTGCCTACTTAATCCAAAATGTACCAATGTAGGGGGAAGTAAAATTATTCTGCTCTCTCTGCCCTCCTTCAATGTGCTTCACACTAGGTAAGTCAAGCCAACTCTTCACTTCAGTTTGAGCTGTTTCATTGTCCCGGTTTTAGGCCATCCAAGGCAGTGACAGTTCCTCACCAGAAACCCTTCCAATCTCCTGGATAAATAGTGGTAAAACAGCAATTCTTCTGGCAGCTGGTGGAGCAGAGGACTGAGAACCAAGCTGATGGCTCTTCATGGCATTGTCCCAGGCAGACATACCAGCTGACAAAGCTCTACACTGCAGGCTACTGTGAGCAGCAGCTATGTCAAGAGGAAACAGCTGCTCCTCTGGGTTTTCCTGAATTCCTCCGAGTCCGAGGGCTCCCCAGCCTCAGCTGCACCCACCTGGCCAGGCATGGCCTATGGGGAGGTTCATTCTCTATGGGAAGAAAGTAGGTCAGGCCTCTCACAGGTGCTTGCTTGGCTGCCTCTTATGGCCTTGCCAAGACCTTAACACATTAGTCCAGCAAAAGTGGCAGGAAACGCCAGAAAGGCAGACTGGCACTGCCCGGGGCTGCCCAGCACTCTGCTGGCAGCCAGTGGTGCAGCCAGGGACGGGACAATGCATCTTGTCTGGTCCGGCGTTCCGGCTGCAAGGTCATCTGCCACTTCCTGCTCCAAGCCCTTACTGCAGCAAACTCTCTCCTTGTCCTTTGACTACACTTTCCTCCCCCTCCACCCCAAAGATAGCCAAGGTCACATTTGCCGAGTTACAGGCTCCAAAGAAGCTTTGTTTGTTTCATACAAGCCAGGGGGAGCAGACAAGAGAGAGTCAGTCAGTGTTATCACAACTAATGCAGCTCATTAGAATTGTTTTAAACTCTGAAAGCAAATGAATATCTAATGAGATTTCCCCCCAGGTGTAATTAGCAATAAGCTTTACATTGCTCTAAAAATACCCTCCAATTTTTTGAAAAACTAAATGCAGATAACTGGAAGCTCTAGTTACACTTAATGAACTGAACAAAGCACATTGAAAACTAAGAATATTTTAATTGTGTTTATTTAGCCTTCAGCAAAGGATCCAAGACATTTTCATAATCATCAAATTAATTCCAAAATGCTTCATTGTAAGTTGTCCAGCTAGCAATGTCGATGTTGATCATATATACTGGACTATTTCCTGGTAGGACAGTCAATTTACTAAACAATGCATTATTCAAGAAACTGAAGCCATCTCTTCACCAAGCTTTCCCTCCCCTTTCTTCCTCCCATGGGCTGTTTAGTGTATAAAAAGAGTTTATCAACTCAAGAAGAAACACTGCAGTTCTGGTTAGTGAAAATAATTACAATTAGATATCTTCTTTCTTCATATCTGCCCCAAAAAGAATGGTGAGGAAAATACTCATTTTCTTTAAAATTCTCAAGAATTACTAAAAGTAGGTATTGCCTTTCACATTCACTTCAAATCAATTGGTAAGTTGACTTCATATCACTGAGTATCCCAAATGACCAATTTATTTTGGCAACTATCAGCCAGAGCTGTCTAAAACTCTGACCTTTGAAAGAAAAGAAGCTACAGCTTGATACGTGTATCATCTTTCCCTGGAAGTGTTTAGGACTCAATCCTGGTTTTGATTAAATCAGCAAAATATCAGCAAGATGCTGTGTCATGGTTTCTCTGCTTCTGGTGATTGCTGCCAGGCTTCTGAGATGTAGCATGAGGTGGTCCCTATTGTGAGTGCCACCTCAAACCTGCCTTTGTCCGTGGCTGATGCTAACACCTAACATAAAAAAATCACAGGACAGGATGGAAATAAGGCAGAGAGTTCATGGTGCAGCACAGAGCAACAGGGCCCAGTCCTGCAGCCCCTCCCACACACTGCTCCAAGTGAACATCTCAGCATGGCATCCGAGGAGAGATGCATGTCCTGTGGATGATGGGAGCTGCACAGCTTCCTGCTTTATCTTCATCAGCTGGGAAGGGCAGTTTGGGAGTACCACATGCCAGTTAACAATCTGAAATCAAGCTATTCATCATTTTGTTACATGGACAGATCCTTGCCTCTTGGCCAGGTGAGGGGGCCTTCCTGGGCCTGCTCGCTAGGGCCATCCTGACACAAAGCACCTGTATGTCATTATGCCACTGCAAGTCAGAAAAGCAAGTGCAGAGGAAGAGCAGAGGCTCCTGTGTCCCTTCTTGAACATTCGTACTGCTGTGAGATTTTTTGAATTCAATACTGATCACTAGAAGGAGCAGCAAGCAGACTAATACAAACAGAGCTTGAGTCAAAGAAACAAATTCATAGAATAGGAGCTGTGATAAGACCTTTCCTGTGAATTGTCAGCATTGTTCCACTAGAAAATTCAAAATCCCACCAATAACTCAGTCCCTTAGACTCCCCTACACTTCCATCACTGATAACAGGACCGCTGCTTCTTCATAGACTGCGTGTTCACAGCTTCATCCACATGTCCCTGAAGAAGCATGAAAGAGCAGGACACAAGAAGGGACCATGGCAACTCTCCCTCCTGCTTCTGCTAATTGTGCTCCACGAGTAGCCCCTGGAGCCCTGGCTCTGGCCAGAGCACAGCCTTGCTGCATTGCTTCACACGGTCCAGGTAGTCAGATCCCATTGATGTCCTTTGTGTCTCCATGCCTAGCTTGCCGGCTTCCTCTGAAGCATTGCAAAGGAGAGTTAATTAATTCTGATCACTCCTAATAGTCTTCTAGGTCACAAATTGGTGATTCAGCTTCATTAATTTGATTTCTAACATTTCATCCTTTGCACTCTCTGCCCGATTAGCTTCTTGAAATTTAGTTTCAGTAAATGGGATGAGCAAGGCAGAAACTTCCAAAGAGATTTTCCTCATTGGCATTTGGAGGACAAGCCGCAGCGCAAAACTCCTGGACTTGCAGCCAGGGTGCGGTAACCTCAATTTTGCAAACTTCTTGATGACAGGGGTAGTGCGGCCAGGCTGCAGTCTGAGTCACTTTGCAAAGGAAGCATTGATTCTCCTTTCACTCAGGCCTAAATCAAGAAAAGCGCCAGTGCAAATTGCACTAGAGTAAGACTAGCACAGGAGGAAAATCAGGCCATAGAATATCTGAAGAGAAGAAAGAATTAATTTTTCTGATAATATTTTTAAATAAGAGCTGACATTGATTTGTAGGCGTACGTAAGCAGAGATTATATACACTGAAAAGTTCTCTATTCTTTCAGGCATCTATACGTGCAATGTCGGGAAACAAAGCAAATCATGTCAGCTGCACTCTAGGGGAGTAAGAATACTGTGAATCACCAAATGCTGTTCCTTTGTCTTACGTCATTTTTAGACAGGTCATTGCTATAAGACCCCCTAAAAAGTGAATATTGCAGGTGGAGGAAGTGAATACATTATTCTATATTTGGGATCTGTGTGGGGTTTAAAACTAAAAGACATATTTTGAAGTGACCCAAAGATCATTATGGCTATATTTCTGGTTTTCAGATGAGAAGACTGTAACATGACATGTTCATATTTGTCTCTCTGTGATAAAAGTCTTTATTGTATTCCACTGTACAGCATACTTTTTCCAATGGGAGACCAAACCCACTTCCTCCTTGGTAGGACCTAGTCCTTCTTCCCAATGAATAAAAGCCTCAGTATACTTACACATGCCTGCAAATCAATGCTGTACTCACAAAAATCATTATTTCAGCTGGGGAGAGAAGAGGGCAGGAATAGTATCAGTAGTATTCAAAAAGCAGCATGTAATTCTGTGACGCTGAAAGTTTCACAAGAAGGTCAGAGGAAAACTAGAAAATGTTCTGTGGTCCTTCATGGTCCAGGCAGAAAATGGTACCTTTTGTCTCCATACAGATTACTGAGGAACATCTTCTTCTAGCCGAATTAACCCCAAAATTCATTGTGAACCTCAGCCCAACCCATGGCTTTTCATCCAGGTTTGAATCAGAGAGGTGCATGTGGTTTTGCCACAAAACCACAAGGCAATACAAGTTTGGGGATATTCTATCAAGCCTAAGCCAAAGTTTATCACAGCAGAGAAATGTGAAAGCAGGCTGGTCCCACCTGGCTTGTGGGTTTCACTGCAAACACATCACAGAGCTCGAGCTGCAAAAGGAAACAGATTTCTGAGGCCAAAGGAAGTCTTGGGGTGAAAATATTTTCTAGGAAATGAGTTGAAACATGCAGATGTACACCCAGAGCAGTGCAACCTGAGAGAGAAAACAAACTCACAGCTGTGGCTGGAAAATAAACCTGCCCTGTCGGCAGCACAGCTTTTCACATCACAGGAGCCAATGAAAAAGTGCTCGAGTGTTCTCACTGCTCAGACATGTGCAACCTGGACCCTTCGCTGGGCTTATTGTTCCCTTGCAAAAGGCCCATTTATAGCAAGCCCAGCAAGCCTGAGAGGGGAAGGAGGACAATGGCAATCTCTCCCATTCAGCAGCAGAGGCCTAGGAAATATTTGCTACTCCAGGAGAGCAGCAGAGGCGCCTTTTCAAAGCTCCCTTTGCTGGGAGCTGAGTGACAGCTGAATCACAGTGCTGCTTTCCAAGAGCCAGACCTCAGTAGCACTGCCAAGAGTGGCCCGTTGTATTCAGAGCCCCGACACAGCTGCAGTTACTGGGAGGTCCTGCCATTGTCCTCCCCCAGCAGAAAGATGTTTCTGTCCCCCCTTTATAGACCTCCATCGCTGCCCAGTACAGGCAGGCTGAATGAAAGTGTCAGCAGCAAGCATCGAGCAGATGTGAAAGGACCATGCTCTCTGACCTGGATTCACCCATCACGTGGGCTAACGCTGCTAGATTGAGAATAGCTTTATAAGACAACTTCAGGGGGATGGGACGCTGCCATTTGAAACGGCGTGAATGTGGGGCACAGCTCTGACTAACTCAGGAACGGTGCTTGAAGGGAGGCTGAGAGAAATTCTTCCAGGGAGACACCCAGGAAGAGATCAGCACTGTAAGAGTTTAGCAGGATTTGTGCACTCGGAGTATACTGAAAACTCTCCCCATCTAATCCCACTCTTAATTTCTGCATAGTGCACATTGGTCACAATTAATACCTCACTTTTGAACAGTGGCTGTAGGCTTCAAGTCCAAGCTTTGGTAGAACTAAACCCAATACAAAGTAAAAGTTTTAGAAAGCATTAGTAATATAATGTCTCCAGGAAGTAAAGAAAACAGCCTGTGGTATCATTCTGTCTGCAGAATAGTAAAATGAAATTTATTCAAAACAAAAAAAAGTGAAAATAACTACTGTAGTTTCACAGTCCAAAGTAAATAAGATGCAGAAAAAACCAGAACTGAGTAAACTAAGAGAAAAATGCCACACATGTTCAAAACAAATTTTAAGCAAATTTTGTCCCCATTATGTTTGTGACACTTCTGCAGTGAATGCTAGAACTGCAATTCATTAGCCCAGTGCTCACATCGAGATCTTAAATATTCATCCAAAGTGCATCCAACTGTCTGATTATACAAAGATTCAGAATCTGCCCTGTCTCCGTGCATGCAGTGCCCCACCAGCAAGCACACACCGCCATGTGACTTACGTGACTACCCACGGCTGCAGCTAGCATATGGGCACAGATTTTCAGCATCTGAAGAAAGGACCAAACAACACGATTGATAGTCGGGCAAGAAAAGGAAAGGAAGGGGAAAAGACTTGGGAGGTCTGTCAACAGGGCAAGCAGTGTGGTCCAGGGGGGATTTTACTTCATTTGGGAAACAACGCGACACTTACGGAAGGGACTGTGCTCCTGGGGATAGTACAGGAGAGCAGCTGCTTTACACTGTCAGCCAGATCAGAGACAATTCTGCATCCGAGGGCTGGATGTGAGCCAGGTGTACTAAATGACTACAGAGATACCTAAGATACAGGGATGGTAATCTCTCACCAGGTTTGAAATGCAGATGAGGGTCTGCAGAAAGGGCAGCAATACAAATATCTTGGAGCTGAGAAAAGCCGACTTTGAAGGGAAATGAGACAAAGCTGAAGGAAATTGGCTGGGATTCAATAAAGCCTGAGAAATGCACAATGGAAAGGGTTTAATGCAGTCAGAAAGTAATTACATTAGAATAATTCTACTCCACAGCATTTTTTGCATCATCAGAATTTTTTCTGTGTTCTCTCTCAATCAGTGGCAGAAGCCAAAATTTCACAAGGAAAAAGTCCTGAAAGAAATCTCATGTGCCAAAGTACTACAGACACAGGATCTGCAGGATCCACGATTCCTCTCAGCCAAGAAAGAAGTACTGGAATAAGGCAAAGCAGGCACAGCAGTGTGAGAGCAGGTGTTGGCAGGACCGCAGGAAAGCTTCGTGGCAGTTTGTACCTGCCACTTCGAGTGCTGTCAGGTGTGCAGGCAGGAGAAATAGCCACTCCATTCAAAGAGCTCCCAGGTAGAAGGTCAGTGCTGTGAGTGACAGAATAAAACTAGAGGGACGGAGCAACTTCTTACCCACACTTCAAACCAAGCAAAGTGCCAGTACAGACAGCACAATGGGGCCATTGAAACTTAGAGAGTGATAATGGGAGAGGAGGCGGCACCATACAGCTTAAAACCAAAGCAGATTCTTCCCAGAACTCACTCCCAGAGGCATTACAAACTGAAGGGAAAAACAAGAGGGTAAAAATAGATTCAACTCTGATCCACAGTAATTGCACAACAGGGATAATAGGGATCTCAGAGGTGGAGATCATAAAGTGGCAGAGTTTTAAAAGTTAAAACTGTGAGCACCAAGAATTAAAGCAGAAGTTAATGAATCTGGAAACTACAACCTAAAATGCCGCTTCAGCTCTGGGCTGGCTGGGACCTTTCTCTGAGTCTGAGAAGGAGTCCTCCAAGGATTCCTGCTGCCTTGACAAACAGGGCCCCTTGCTAGGAAAGTGGGGTTCATGGAGCTTATACAGCCACTAAACCCCAAGGAGAGGGAAAAGCACCCTGCTCCTGACCCTGGCTGTAAACAGATGAGATAGGAAGCCTCCACCTCTGTCTTCTCACCATCTGTGTAGTTATCCTGATGAACTACAGTGCTTTCCAGCCCAGCAGGATTTTTCCATCTCTCAGTTCTAGGGGCAGCTTATACTGAACAAACGACTTGTGCTCTAACTTTAAAAGCTTGCTCTTCCCATGTATCTGTCTTTGTTCTGATTTTATCTGCCTCAGAAGGCAAGAAAATTTTGACTAACACAGAGTAATTAAAATGAGAGACCTGGGTCTTAAACTACTAACATTAAAATTTCTTCCAAGTTACTGACCCCTAAATGGTTAGACACATTGAGAAAGAGGCTTGAAAAATGAGCACGAGCAGCCCATGGGGTTCAGCATGTGCACGCGTAGGCACACGGAGGGGATGCAGAGCGATTAGCACCATTCCACAGGTGGGGACTGTCCATCTAACTCTGGCCCCAGGGACAAGCGCCACAGCCAGTGCAGTTTCTGGTCATGTTCTCTTCTCCCACCTCTCACCAAAAAATTGCCAGTGTCTTCAGCCTCCCAGCAGAGGACAGATCAGTGCCACAGAGCCTGGGCAAGTGCTAAGTGTAGCTCGTTTTATATGTGCATATAAGCAGGCTTGGAACAGGGGTAATCACAGCGTGTGTTGCCAATTTCATGTGCTAAAAAATAATGACTCATTCTTCCTCCCCAAACTGATCATGTGATAAAGAGGAGAGAGAGAGTTTGGTTTCTCTTTCTTTGCTTTCTGGTTTCTGATCCATTAGGCTGCATTCATTTCATGTTTTAAAAAGTTCTTGCAGAACCACAAAGATTAGAAATATCTTTTCTAAAATGAGAGCTCATATTGCACAAAAATCCATTTCTTTCAGCATCTGGAAGAAAAAATCCCACCAAATATGGCAGGACTTAGTCACACTACCAACAGGACACCAGTGAGCCTTCCTCCAGCAATCACAGCCTGATTTGAGCGCCTTGTTCCCAAGCACAGTTCTGCCTCAGGAATAATTAGGCAAAGTCAGAGAGCAAACCTTCCTCCTGCTCTCACTGCTGCCTCTACCCAAAACCCTGAAGAACAGAAGCATGTCTTTTCAAGACTGACAGTTCTCCCACACCTGTAAGAAAATATTTCAAATATTACATGTAATTGTACCAACTGGTGATGGCTTCTATACCAAACAGTCCTTGGTTCATGACCACACCACACTTCAGGAACAGCTTAGAAAACTTCTTTCCAACATCACTCTTCCTCTTGCCAGGGGAAAAAAAAAGTTAAGCTTTCCCTCCTAACAGAAGTATTAACTATTGTTTTCACGTAACAAAGTCAAGTAAAAGAAACATAACAACCACTAATGCGACAGCTATAGGGCTAGGAAACTATGCTAGCCATTGCTGGTGGTTATCACCAGAGTCCTGGTAATTAAAGAGAATCTCAAATCTCCCTGCATTTACAGCAGGAACACAGGCCTTCTGCTGAGGAATGGAGCATTGGGTCTCTTTTAATGTCACACTAAATTTATATGTACCTCAGAGTAGAGGCATATGTCATTTTTCTCTGATTAACACATTTCTAATGGGATCCAGACAAGTCTGATGGGGAGACAGGATTTGGAGGGAAATGAGGTGGTTTTGATTCAAACCCTGGCTTCCATCAAAATGCTGTGGTCTGCTTAGAATTTCTGCAGACATCATTTTACAACACAGACTCACACACACAAAAAATCCCTGGTGGTTTTAAACCCTGATTTGCAGCAGGACCCAAACTAGAAACTTGTGTAACCAGACTGCCAGGGACAAGTAGGCACCTCTGCAATGAGAGCTTTAGTGGCTGGACAAGAGAGGACAGAGGGGTGCCACTGGCATGGGGTGCAGATTCCACCACCTCTCACAGTTGTAGCTTTCGGGGGGCTTTGTCCGTGCTGTCCTGGGAAGTTGCACGCAGCAGAAATGGCCAAGCCACTTCCTGAGTCACCCATTACTAGTGCCTGCATGAGCTAAATGTGTCTTGGAAGCCTCCCACTTCAGGGCTTACCCAGTCAGCCATCAGCCCTGCCTTCTGCCATCCGATAGGCTCCTGGCACTAGGTGGTCTGGCTGTAGGCACAAACGCAACCATAAAGACAGTAAAATGTGTGCACAGACACATGGGTTTTTTCATGTCCACCAGATTATAACTAAAAATATTTCAACAGCTGTTTCTTTTTGCTGCAGGGGAAGGCAGGGAAAGGGAAGCACATGGCCCAAGTTATTATCTCAAGGATACTTGCCTTAATGTTGTTACTAAAAGGAACAGACATTAACTATATAGTCAAAAATCTATGTCCTGCTGTGGACTGAAGACTGGCAAGTTCCCCCTCCCACCTATGAGTAATTCTCAAGCAGCCATCTCATGATAAAGACTTTGAGGGCACCTGAACAGTCACTCCGCTGTCCAATGTAATGGGTGAATTAGTAGTTCGTGGCAGGTTCTTTTCTCATCCTCCAAAGCACAACTGTTACTGAAAAGGCACAACCAGGAGGGAAGGTCCAGAGTCTCAGACTGGGCCTGGAGGAGCCCCTGCCTCCACCTCCCAGAAGATGCTGAGATGAAGTGCCCCCTCACCTTGCATGTGCTGCACCGCACCGTGTAGGCTCCTGGCAAGAGCAGGCACTGACATCTCTGTGCCCAGAGGTGCCCTTTGAGCCTCTGTACTTACTCCACAAAACCCATGCTGCCTCAGATCAGATGATGGCTATTTGTTCTTTCAGGAGATTTTACAAGTGCTTTAGGACTAGTCCCCTGAAAGCAAACCCTTGGCCTTGCTGCTTGCTTTAGGCTCCACTGCAGCTACCCTGGAGGAAATGTTTCCTTCATGCTGATTCCTGGTGTGATGCCTGATATGGCAAGGCAGCATCCCCTGTATTTTAACTGTCTAGTAAATATTTCAAATGCTTCTGCCTCACAGTTCAAGCATTAGTAACAGCCTTGTCCCAGGATAACAAGCTACCCCTGCCTATAAAGAGCAATGGTTTCTGCCTTTCTCTCTGAGCGCACGAGAGAACAGTAGCAGAGTGTCACCATTCTAAGCTAATTTGGCACTTCAAGCAAGAACGGGGCTTTTATCTCTTCCTTTTCATTATAACATGGTGAGACAAACATTAGATATCAATAAGTAACTAAGCTGGCTACAGAGGACAAACAAATAATTGCAGACGGTTGCTTGGTAAGTGATAAGCCTTTTTGGGCTCGATCACCACCTGTAGGCAAGCTTTGATTCATACATGAGATCATGGAAGAGAAAGTCAGGCATAAAGCAGACACGCACGAGAGAGTAGCACCTACTTTCTTCTGGTACCTGGGACAGCAAACACAAACAAGCGCAACTCTTGTAAAACCCCAGTGGGGAAAGAGGCTGAGGAGATTACTCCAATGCTTTTCTTTTTTTTTACCCAAATTAATATCTATTCTTTGCACATGTGCTCCTCCCTATTCCCACCCAAGTATACACACTACACTGTGCGATGATATCTCCAGTGCAATGGCTGCTTCAAATAAAGATTCTCATGTTACCTCCCCTTAAGAAGGGACTAGAGATAGGGTCTTTCTCACTTGTCTGTACACACAAGCACACACCAAAGCACCAGCCTGAGAAGCATTTCCTTGGGGCAGGAAACTTAGGTAGTGGCAGCAACACAACAGCTTTACTCTCATTCACAAAGCCAGGTCAAAACAGAGAAAAATAACTTGAACCATAACCTGCTGAATATATACAATGTGGAGAATTTGGTTCAGCTTCAGGAAAGTGCAGCCAGGCTGAGATGCTGCTAAGACCGGGCAGAAAACCTCACTGCTTCAGCCCTCGCACAGCAGGACTGTGTATGGAGCTGGCTCCTATTTCTAGAGGGCTGAACCTGACACACATGCTTCCAAACTCCAGACTTCAGCCTGGGACCTCTTTGGCCTGACAGCATGCTTCACCTTTAAGCAAAGCTTAAATGTCAGACAGCTGCTAAGTCAAAGGACAGCAGAGCTGTGAGCTGCACCCAGCGCAGCAGAAGATGAAGTCAGGAGATGTCTGTCAGCTTTTACTGCCATTGTCTCCTGTCCAGCGTGAGCAACAGGAGAACCTGAAACACAGCCAGTTTTGACAAGGGGCTTATTCGGACTTTATTAACAAACATAGTAGCCACTAGATGGCAAACTCACAGCCAAAACTGAATACTGACCGTAGCAGACTTCTCAAATGCTGTAAAATCAAGGGTGCAAAAAGCCAACGTGAGGAGGGGAACGGGGGGGGGGACGACACACACCAAACACGGCTAGTTCCTTCACCAGGTTGTTTCTTTGTGTATTTCTGACCCATACTGCACAAAGATGAGCCATAAACAGTGTGCTGTCAACTGCATAAACCATCTCCTGGTATTAATATGCAGTTCCAAACATCCCAGGCACAGTTATGGCAGAAGGGACAAAACAAAATTCCAACATATCCTAAAAACCATATTGCTTAAGCCAGAAAACAACTGCAGCCTGCAAATAACATGGCTAAAGGAGCCCAGATTGCAGAGTATGTATTATTCATTGCTATCATCATTGTAAGCCTCCAGCCAATCTAGCTTTTTCAGTGTGGGCTGCAGGAAAGGTGGGGCCACTATGTAAATCAGAAATATCTTGCAAATGACTCTTACATATTAGCTGCATGTCTATGAAAAGAAATGAATTGCATGGTAGCCAAAGCTCTACACAAGCAATCATCTTTGTCTTGCAAAGTGGCCATTTGTATTTTATGTCAGCCTGTTATTATCCTGAATCAGTTCTTGAGCAAAGATCAAAGCTAGTCTGGGTAAAGCAGTCCTCACTCATTACACGCTGATAATTTTTCTAAGTAGGAGTCCTTTCCAGGAGCTGGAGTCACAGCAATGGGCACTGTTGTGTGCATGGGTTCTGAAAAAAAGCTGGGTCACACTGAGCCAAAATTTCAGCAAAAATGCTGGGGGCGGCTGCCTGCTTCCACATCCAGAGAGACTGGATATTCAAAATTGCTGTGCATCTGTGCAAATACAAGGGCAGCGATGTGATGGTAATTTTACAGAAAGCTCTAAACTTATCATTTAGCTACAAGGGGAAACATCCCTTACTTCAAGAATAATAGGAAATAGATACATTTTTATTTAGTGTCCAAAGGTACAAATCGCCAGTGATTTTGCCGTGCTACTGTACAGGGCAAGACAAACTCTCAGGCAGTTAACTTCCCTTGTATGACTATAACAAAGAGTTGATCAAAACAATTTTCATTTTTACACCAGTTTCAGAAGTTCATTTTCCCCAATAGTAGGGTTATTTGCTGCACTCAAAGTAGCAGCAGTGCTGTGTACCCAGACTCAAATACTCCTTTCATCCACAATTACTTTAAGAATGCCAGGAAAGAATAAACTCACAATCCTGCAAGCATTACTGAAAATATTTGCCTCACCTGATGATACTATTTCATGCTCCTCAGCAAATTCAGCCTAAATATATAAATATAGTGGATCCTACTTATCCCTGTTTATATATGTGCAGAGTCATTCACCAGAAGAACTCATTTCCCAGATTACACTTTCGTACAACTTATCAAGAAATTTTGCACCATCAGTTCTGAATTACAATAACTCCATTAGATCTGTGGATCACCAAAGTCAGGGTGTATCTTGCTCATGAAACTCACAATAACCATCTGCTCCTTGCAACTGTGAACTTCAGCTCCAGAAAAAGATATTTTCGTTGACCCACTTTCCAAGAATCCATAGTGAGATACTCTGAGGTCCATTCATATGGCTTATCCATAGATACCCCCTCTGCTCTGCCTTTTTCAATTCCAGGGATTTACACAAGCTGGAAGAATTTCTCCTGAAAGGGTCCTGTGCAACCTTAAGCAACAACACATTGCTCCCTTTTGCTATTCTGGTTCTGCTGTTTCCCTGCTTTCGCACCCACTCCTTTAAATTGTTGACACATCTCATAAGCGTGTCCGTTATGACCAACATATTTGATCAGTATGTTTCAAACCTGAGCACTGCACTCACACATTTAATGAGCAATATTTTAGACATTTTCCAAACTTCCTGTCACCAGCATTAGCTAACACACGAGCGATCCAGACAGACTCTTTTGTTCTGAGCAGCTGTGCTGTAAAACAGGCTGAGTATCTTTGCGGCCACAAACTGCTCTCCAAGGTCTCCCCATCCCCAGTCTGCCATATGTTGCCCCTATAGTTTGTACAAACTCTTTCATTTCCTCTCTATCCTGTTGCATTTCATCAGGTTAAACTAAAAGCACACACCGGCATCCAAAAGCCCGGCTGTTTGTAGTGTTCTGTGTGCTCTGCTCTGTTTTGCAAAGTGCATACAGCCTTTCAGTGAAGTTCCTTACATGCTCTCTCACTAAGCTGTCTGATTTTTAGGTTTCTCAGCCTCGCAGCTCTTCTACTTCCAAGGAACACTTTTGTGAGCATTGGAGCCCGCTCCACTGGAGCACTGGAGGTGTCACATTCAAAGCAGTCCGTAGCAAAGGCAGTGCTAGGTGATTGTGCTGTAGTGGGGCTATCTCAGGTCAGAATCGAGAAGTCAAAGAGATTTAGATAAGGAAAACCAGCAAAGAATTTTGAAACCATCCACTGAGGTTGGAGAGAGACAGGGCCACTCATTAGCCAAAGCACTGGGAACAAGGCTTAGCTCACTGTTATTCTGCTGACCTACTGCACAGCCTGGAGTTCATCATGACTTCTATCTACTTCTGCTCTCCCTCCATCCCACTATGGTTTGTTCCCAATACTGGGGACAATTAATCAAATGAACATTGGTGCCACTAAAGATAAAAAGCAACTGCAAGATGAAGGGTTGATCAAAATGAAATGCTGGTTAAAATATAACCCTTTGACCCCTGGTTGGGACTCCAAGTTTCAAGAATTCACAGCCCAGCCTAAAACCCCAACACGATGAACAGCCAAAACTGGCACTGGATGTGGCTCCACAGTGAATTCAGTGAAGCAGACCTCTTCCACATTCCCATATGGGGGCCATGTGACAGAGGCATGCATCACAGACAGGCCCATGATGTGGGCTCCTGCCAGGGACAGAGCCATTAAATGGCTTCCCTCTGCACCCAACAACTACCGTCTCTGCCTCTCTGTCAGGTACCAGCAAGGCTGTGTTCCCTCTGCAGTGCTGTCCGTCCTCTCCAGCAGCCTGCTACACAAAGTGTGTAGCAACAAGACCAGTTACAGGTGTGCACAGAAAACAGTGTCCTGGTTTGGAGCGGAAAGTTACTTCACATGATCCCAGCAACAGTACGGGAGCTATTTCATGCCACACTATCAGGCTGCCAAACAAACACAGAATATCTAGCTCATCTATAACTACTGAGATAAAGGCTTGTGTCAACAGCAGATTTTGAGAAAAGCAGAGAGAACTACAGCTAGGAAGCAGGCACTTGGAAAGACAAAGGCTGTGCTGTACAGAGACATCGTGCTTCACAAGGGGAGAGTTTGTGTCCTCAGTGCTTTACTGGAGGAGCCTGTGGGGCCTCGCTAACTTGACAAGTAGCAACGGTGAGAGTGAAGAAACATTCACAATCTCTTGAGCTCTGAATACCAAGAGGAGCCTCTTCAGTTCTTCTCAGTTTCAACTTTGGAGACCAATGAGACATGAATACGTGTCAAGCTAAGTGTCAGAAGGATGCTAATGTGTATGTATAACCCAGTCTGACAGGCAGCCCCACTATCTGCAGATCTTCTCAACTCTGAACAGGCTCTTGCCATCCAGAAATCCTGCACCACCAGTCACTGTAGCAAGCTCCCTGCAGAGGCACAGCGCATTTGATTGGCAGCACTGCACTTTCTGCACCTGCATTGTGCAGCACATGCACATATATTTCTGTCTGGATGGGGCCGTATGAGAGCCATAACCCTGGCCATGACCCAGCTGGCTGCACTCTGCCCTAACTGGAATTTAGGAAACACCGTCCCTGCTCCAGGAGACACTGCTACACTGAAGTTAGCGGAGCTCAATCGAAATGCCACTTCTCCCGTGATCACAGGGACCCACCCCCCCTCCCACTGGGGGACAGCACATTTTCCATTTCTCTGAACAATCTGACCAAGCTGCAAGCATCAGCAGCACTAAATTCTGCTCTCTTTTGGGAAGGAGCCAAGGCTGCAAATGTAAAGCACAGGATGTGATTTCCTGCCCCTCCTGGAAAAGGAAGCTACAGTCCAAAAGGTAGAGAAAGAACTATTAATCCTAGAACAACCATTTTAATGTTGATGATCACATGATGCAGCTGCAGAAATACCAATTCAATTCAAACAGAACTTGTAATGTGCTAAACATGCGGGACTCATGATACAGAAAAGGAGATACCAGATCCGGGTGCTAAGAAGAGGAATTGCTATTCACAGGCCCCTGAGGAAAGATGCCTCTAGGACCATTGCTCTTCTGACAGAACTCTTTAATCAAGAAAATACTAGAAAACCATAAAAAACTAATGGCAGATTCTCTACAGAATCTCCTACAGTTCTACTTTATACTGTATATATGAGCCGATTAGCAGCAAGGTGCTGGGCTTCTTGGGAAAGGAACAGCTTATGGAGTGAAAAGAAAACGAATGTACAACCCCAGCAGGTTTACTTTTGCACAGGCTTTAAAAAGAGATGGAGAAATAAGCAGTGCTATTGAGTTAGTGCAGAGATGGGCTGTACAATTCCAGTAGCTATTGCCTGCTTAAGCACAATGAAATAGGATGAATAGAAGCCCTAATGTGGCTGACTCACCCTCATTACCCAACAGCCTAAAATGGGGGGGGTCTTCTGAGGAGATCAGAAAATATATTTTTAGATGTCTTAAGGTGTGAGTCTCTACAGATTATGCAGCCCAAGCTGCAAGTGCCTGTTATTTTCAATGGATTGCATCTGTATGATTGTAAGAACTCTCCTGTGTGCAGAGCTCGACTACTACTTTTGTTTTCAGAGTGTCTGCAACCATTCGCAAAAGACTGACAGACATGCATGCGCAGACGCACACACCATGCTGTCATGGGGACTTGCCTTCTGTTCTTTCTCACTACAGTTTTCCTCAGCCTAAAATAAAAACATGTTATGATGTGCCCTTTGTGCAAGAAAACATAACACAAGAGTGTTTATTTGCCTATGAACACTATAATCTTCATAGATCGATATTAAAACCCTTCACACTTATTTTCACTGCCTAGTTCAATTGAACTTAGAAATTCCAGTGTATCTTGAGAGAGTGCTGAACAGCTGCAAACTAGCCAAGGGATCACATTCCCACAGATGGTATTAGAGTCCAAAGCCCTTCATGTTTGACTGTGGGATATGTACAGGTCAAATGAGAAGTTACACTGTCTGGGAACAAAGTTTCAATCCTTGCAGACAGTGTTATTTGTTTTTACAGTTCTTTGATTTAATACTGTTCACTTGGAAACTGCTATTTTACAGGGGTTTGTTCTGTAGAGGTAATTCAAGGCCAATTAGCTTTCACCAGAGGCGATCTTCTATGTAAATTCTGGTATGTCCAAACTTTGTAGCTTCTCCACTGATTGATTAAACATAAGGTTTGAAGTAGTGTTTTCAGCACTAATCTGACAGGTGTCCAGAGAAATGCATGAGGCTACACAGTGGTCGAAGAAGGGGATTAGGAGCTAGGACCCTTAAACTCCAGATCTGCTCAGTATTGTTAATTATGCTTTGCCAAATTTCCTGCCCTCATTTACAATCTGTCAGAGACATGCAGTGAATTTACTGGATGGGGAAGGAGGAGGATGTACATGATTGTTTGGCTCTTGCAGGCATTATCTGCTATGGCCCGTGCTCAACGTCATGCAGCGAAGGTAAGGCTGTCAGCCCTGCCACCATCACCCCCTGCAGCTGCCTCCAGCTCACAGCTCAGCGCTGGTGTGAGTGGCCAGTCCAAGAACGGCCAGTCATGACAGAGTTCGCTCATGAAAAGGCAAATGGATGATGACAAACATAGCAACTTGCTCTTGCTTGTGATTAGTAGCACCAGAAAGGATGCTATTAAGTCCAGAAAGACCAAAAAGCATAAAACCACAGCATCTGTCTGACCAGAAACTGCTTCCATGTACTTACTGCTGTGCTCAGTAATGATCCAGAATTCCAGAGTTTTGGAACATGCACTTCAGAGGCAGTGACCTTCCAAATGCTGCAGCCAGAAGACAGACAAAACTAAGAAAAAGCAGATCTTTTCAGGATGGCTATTTCAGAAAGCAGGTGAGCAAGAAGACCCCAGGTACCCAGACTTTGGACAGTGCAGGCACAATTGTATGTTGAGAAGCAGTAGCAGCTTGTTTCCAACCTCTGCCTGAAGAGATGAACTCTGGAGTCATCTCTCATTATTTTTAACCAAAGCTCAAGAGCTGCTTGGCAGACACAAGCTCTGGATTGCTAGGCAAGCACAAGGTTTTATTGTCTCTGTGTGACTGAAAGGCTAGCCTGACTCCCATAGGATCTTTGTTTCCTGACCTCAGGTATTCAACAAACACTGTAAAGGGCACAATGGTCAATGTGGCAGCCTATTTGCAACAGCCAGGGCAATAGGCAATTATGCTTTGGAGACAAAATGATTGTATGCACTTATATATGAGAGTAAGAGAAAGAGAGAAACAAGAGGGAGAAGAACTGGTGGGAGCACCAGGCAATTTCTCAAATGCCCTGCCTTCCACAGACAGAGCAGTGGGCCACCTCCCCTCCTCAAACTGGCCAAAGCAGTCAAAAGTGTCACCTTCAAAAGTGAAGGAAAGAGGTAAGCGCAGATGCAGAACGAGATCTGCTGCTGATTGAGTTCTACAGCCTTCCTCAACACCTAAAATCCACCCATCTTATGTTGGCCTGTCCTGGACACCTACAGTCCAGAGCCCATCTGAGTGGATTCCCACACAGGGCTGTCCCCAGCATGCAGAAAGACAAGAATTATCTAATCACATCTGCACAGAATACATCTGCGCTGCAGCAGAATGGGCAATCTCAGAGCTTTCCAGTGGTATTCACAGTGTCTTTCTTCGTGTGAGCTTCCAGAATTAATCACCAGTGTATGAATTTGGCTTCCCATCCCTCTCCCCAGTTGACAGGAATTGATGGCACCAACTGCCGTCACCACGAGAAATAAGTGATTCCTTCACTAGCATGGCAGACATATGCCAGCTAGGAAGAGAAGATCTGATCATCAGACTTGCTTGTTTTGGCTTTTCAATGCACAAAAGGCTGTTTTTCTCAGAATTAGGGTGACTGCGACAATCTGTTTTTAGACAGAGTTAGAACCACAAGATAAAAGAGGCAGAAATCTTCTCATCTGCATATTTATCATCAAAATGCAGCAACTGCATAATTTAAGCTTAGTGTTAAAAATATTGTATGTATATTTTAAGGTTTTCCTACTCAGGTGAAAAGGAGACATGCTTTCACTAAGGAGGTTAATTATTTCCTAATGGTGTGAAAACAACAGAAAAAAAAGGAATCAAAAGGAATTTTCTTACCCTTCCCCCTACCCTGAAGCGCAGCAAAGAGACATCTCCGTCCATATCCTTCACAGACACATACAATAAAATGACTCAGAACAATAGAGCGGAGGCATGCGCTGGTAACTGGGGTCCCACTGAGCCCCACGAGGGTCTGGACACTTGCACAAAGGTGCCAGTTACAGGAGATTTGTAGAGAGAGCAGGAGCATCCTCTCAGCTCGTTAAACTGTTCACCTGAGAAGGGAAGCACTCGCATACGCAGAGAATGGGCACAGGCACTAACTGCCTGGTGGGCTCTGCCAGAGGAGAGAAGGTTCTCCGACACCATGGCAGATGGTGCCACCCAGCTGGGTGATCACTGCACCCAGCCTTCTCCAGCATGGAGATGCCAGCAGCTGCCTCCTCTGCAGTCCTGAGCAGAGCACAGCTGGGCTCTGGCTGCCCTGTGTCATCCTCCCCACCCCACCCCCGCACCCTCGGAGAGGAGAGAGGTGCTTTTCACTAGGCCAAGCTCTGTCGGGAAGAATGAACTAAACACAGGCTGCCTCTGTGGTACACAATCGCGACTGAGCTCTGTCAGTGGTACCGTGGAGGTTTCCTCATTGTTCCTCCCTCTCTCTGCTACACACATGGAGCCTTTATACTCTGCAGAGCTGAAGTGACTAGCTAGCTGTACATGAGATCCAACTTCTTAGCAAGAGGACTTGTTCACCCAGAGTTGTCCTGGTTTATTGTTGTCTTTCCCACTGGCTGCTTCCTTAATAGAGATGTTTTTTATGTGACCTCTGCTGCTGTCCATGCAGACATGTGACGTTCCAGACAGGACCTTGCTTTCACGCTAGGAAGCATCCTTTCCTCTCCAGCACTGCCCAGGAACCCTGCAGCATGATCAGTCACTGCTCAGAAATGTCTCTGCGAGCTTGGCACGCCCTGCGAGGGCTGCAGAGCAGGCTGGCCAGCTGGCCATGGCCAGCTGGTGCTCCCCCAGCTGACACAGCTTTCCCATGCTCTCTGCTGCCTGCCTTTGCATCCTCGCACGGCCACACGATCCACTCTGCTTTGACAGCCTCATCCCTCAGATCCTAGTCCCTCTAGCTACCTGATATGCACATGTGCTTCTGTTTAAAGAGACAAGTTAGAAGGGCAGTGCATGACAATGCACCGCAATCTGAGGACAGCCAATCAAACCAATAAATCCCCACTCGCTCCCCAACAGCTGTAGCCCAATTAAACTCAACAGTTCACAGGTGTTCATGTAATGACTTTAACACAAAAAAGTACCGCTCCCTTTAGGGGCCTTTAAAAAAATTTAGAGCTCTTTAAATTTTATATACCAACAACATCAAACCAAAGTAGGAAATAATAAAGAAGCAAAGGAGATAGAGCAAAGAAAATACACACAGTGTCGGCATCAGCAACAGCCTAATTAAACAATCGCCAACAGGAAAATGCACATTCTGCTCACCGAGCCACAGCCCTTCTTGCGTTCTATGTGCTGGATGCAAAAGCAGTTTTCTGTACAGCCTTTTCAGCATCCTTGCACCAGCCACGCTTTCATTCATGATGTCCCTCTGCCTCCTCAGAACAAAGCTGTGAATGAGCTCACGCTAGCAAAGCAAAGGCCTGCATCTATCATTTCTCTCCAACTCTGACTCCCTCCCTACCACGAGGTCGAGACTGGGCTGGTCTCCATGGCGTGCTGGGGAGGCAGAGCTGTACACCTCTGGAAGTGACTAATGACCCCGCTCTTTTCTGTGGCCTTGCAGCACATGTTAGTTGATCCAGGGAGCCCTGGTGAAGCTGACACCCTTGCTGTTCAGGTTGTCTGCACCATCTGTTTGCTATGTGCCAGCAGCAGGCTCTTGCTAGGTGCCTCCTTATTCTCAGGTTTTGTTACACCTTTCTAGCAGTTCTGGCCACAACATCGCTATTTTCTTTTGTAGTTTTCCTACTGATTGCAGGTGTTCCCTCTCCTTCTAACTCACCTTCATCCCCCTCATTCCCACAGACCTGCATACATGAGCCCCTAGCAATGTCAGGACCACAGCTAGGAGCTGCCATGTCTACTCATTGCAGGCAGGATGAGGAGACAGGGAACACCATTCTCATAAACCTAGAGAAGGAAGCATCAGGCTGGAGAAGAACGGATGCTTTTGGGACCCTACAGGGCCCTGAAGAGGCAAAGAATTTGCAATACCTCAACCTTGGGGGAAACTCAGTCCAAGGCTTCTTTGTTACTGCCCTTGGTTTGATTATGTGTTTGTAGCTCCTGACTTTCCCATGGCGAAATACTGAAGCCAAAGTGGATCTGAAGCTTCTGCTTTGAAGCAATCCTGGCTTCAGCTTTTCATTCTTATAAAGAAACATGAAGTGTTCTTATAAAGAAACATTTTTGTCCAAAAGAGTTTTTAAGAGGGGCAGTGAAAAGATGCTGCTCTGTTGTAAGTCAGAAGGCTCTGGGAGGGGAAATCAGTTTCTCTCCGTCTTAATAAAAAACAAGAGCCTAAGAAACTGAAACATTTTGAGGATTCCAAAATCAAGTTACAATGCCAAAACAGTGCAAAAGAAAGCTTTTCCAGAGTCCCTAAAAAAGGAAAAGACCATCTTGCTGGGCCTGTGAAGCCAGGAATTTGCAGAGCGGCAAACTGGGCAGCTCTGGATCCTGAAGTCCATTTTTTCATTAGCAGTAAAAGCACAGCACACAGCAGCAGTAAAGTTCCTGGGCCCAGTCTGCCTTTCCCAGAATATGAAATCTTAAATTGCTTTCTAGAAGCAAAAAGATGCCGGGTTCCAGACTTCATCCATCCTCTGTCCTCTCTACTTAGAAGGACTGCAAAATGTAATCTCCCTAGAAAGGGCAGATTCATAGAGCAGTACGGAGGTCTTCGCAGCTATGTATCTTATTCATGCATCTACAGCACCTAGCGCACTGGGCCCCAACCTGGGAGATTCCTTTAGGAATTACAGTAATATAAATAGTAAATAAATATGAATAATTATCTGAGGATGATAACCAGTGATTTAGATATGAAAAGGCCCCAGGATGCAAGTGCTAATCTCCCGAGATACTTAGCCATGCTTTCAAGATGCACAAAGACACATAAGTAGGTTAATTACAAAGGAAAATGTCTCTTGTATATAAATCTCATCTAAATTCAGAAGTGATGCAAAAACAAATTGAGACAATACCCAGGAAAAGTTCAATAATGTTGCTGGGAAAGGTTAATTTTTAGAGATTTTTTTAAGATGACCCAGGAGATCCTTAAATACAAAAATAGTTAAACCTTAAATAGCAACTGCAAGTGTCACACCAGAAAGGCACTCTAAAATGAATAGAACTATTGAACTGTGGAAGCATCACAGCAAAAAACACAACAATTTCATTTTCTTAGTTTAGTTTCAATTTATAATTCACACAAGTAGCTTAAACACGTCGATTTGAGATCAAAACAGAACTGCAGGTTACATAGCATCTGTTCTATAGGAGGGTGCTGTGTGCACTGAGATAATTTTAGATGAATGTGTTATAAACAAGATCTGTGGAACATTGCAGAGTAGCAAGTTTTGAGAGAGAAAAACACACAGTTTAAATGCATAAATTGTTTAGAATGTTTAGCATGTGGTTGTAAAGCGATCAACCAAGTAATCTGTTTTCCAGAGTAGGACAGCTCACACAGATGAAACAGTAGCTTCCTCTGTATTTAATGTAAGACTCGTTCAACATTCAGAGAAACATCTTCTTACTCTGTGCAAACTTGGAGATCATAAAGCCACAGCTTTTAGCCAATGCTTTTGTTCTTTTCCAGCACCAACACCTCCCCACGCTGCTGCTGCAGTATCAGGCCTGCATGCATGATGTATTCTGGCTGGAAAAGGTCCACTGATGACCAGACAAGACCTCTCCTGGGACATACTGGTCAGTGTAGACCTACACTTTGATATTGTTGTTTTGGGATGTGGTCACTTTTGCTGTGAATTTCTGAGGTTATAGCTGTGTACAGAAATAAACACATTTTTACTCCTTCTTGGGGAGGACAGTTTTGGAGATACCCAGGAACCAAGCCACGCCACTGAGATACCTTTCCAGATTCATTTATCCACACATTCTAAGGACATCAGGTTGCCTGTTCTGCCTACAGCAAGGCAAACACTTATGGGTACCATCCTGTCTCCTGAACTCGCGGGACTGGTTTCTAATAGGTCTTCCTATTCTAGTCCTAGACTTAACATTCCTCCAGTACTCCAGTGCTGGGTCATCCCTCAGCATACCTTATCAATCCCACAAGACCTAGACAAACTCAGATGAGATTTACAAATTTGAATCTAGAAATGTAAATTAGATAAATACTGTATATTTCTTTATAGTTCTTTTTTCTGCTATGTGAAAAAGAACAGGGGTGTTTGTAACACAGGAATTTCTGACACACTATGCATCAACTGATGGATACAAAAGTATTCTGCATTTCAACTCCTCCTTTAGTCAAACTTAAAAGCGAGTTCATGATAATGGTGTAGTTCAGGTCAGGAAAAGGCCTTTCATATGTGAATGCAAATGAAGATGTATGAAAATGCTTTTCCTTTTAGAAAAAAAAAATCTGAGATTTAAAAAATAGTGTGAAACAACCTACAAAATATAAGAAAAAATCAGTTCAGTTGGTTGATAATCCTATTCGGGCTGCAGTGGAACATTTCCATGAAACGTTTCCTCCTTTGCAGAGTTATTTATGGTTTGCTGTCTAGCCTGACTGCAGCAACTGACACTGGGCAGAGAATCAGAATAAGAAGGGAAAGCAGCTAGCACCAGCTCCCTCTGAGATACTCTAACCTTCTGGCTCCAAAACAGACACATCTCTTATCAAGCCACCACCACAACTCACTACAGGAGCAATGTACTGTTGTAGTGCTCGTGACCAACTCCACAGTCACGCTGAATTGCAAACACAGAGCACCCAGGTATTCAAACTGTGGGGAGGAGCTTGCAGGGTGGACTAGTTCAGCTCGGCATCAATGCTTAGGTGATCCGCTCCGGAGATCTACTGAGGTCTGCAGCACTGTATGAGTTCTCACTTGAGTGCAACTTATGCTGAACTGTAACATTTTCCGTCCCCTAAGAGCAAGGGCTAAGTATAACCTGCTGCCCTACTAACAGCCCACTCCCAGTAAAGCACAGTAGCACAGTAGCTGCCAAGCCCTTCCTTCTTCTACATCAGCTTTTCCTGCCATTGCTGAGCCTGCTGAACCGATGTGAGACACAACTGCATCAGGCACGCTCCATTCAGTGAATGAAGCTGGTTCTGTTTTGCTGCTATGAAGACCAACAAGAGATTGCAGCAGCTCTATTCTGCCCTGTGGAGTGGAGACAAATGGGTCTGTCTGTCTCTGTAGCATGGTTGCCCTCTCATTGTGAACTCTGAAAATTCTCTGCTGCAACTACACAAGACAGCAGAGTGCAAGGGAGCATCAGACATGAGTACAGGGACACATATTCCTGCCTCAGCTGGGTAAAACTACTCAACGGTAGCACCTCTCAGTGGAAGCTGCAGCAGCCTTGCTTCAGCAGCCTTGCTTCAGCAGAGCTCTTTTGCAGAGACCAGAGGTGGAAGGGAGATAGGTCACTGGCTGTGATGTGAAAATACCCTCCTTGCCGTCCACGCTGGTCTCCTGCAGTGCTCTGCAAAGGGAAAAATTACACCTATGCTCCAAACCAGCACAAAACTGCAAGTAGACTACCAGAACTGGTTGCCCATGAGGACAAGGCTCTGGGTACGGGGTAGAGCAGGGCAGTTATGTCTCTTGGCTAGATGCACCCTCCACTCTCTGCTGATGTCTTTGCAGCTACCCACTGGCTCAGAGACCAGGCTGTGGTGAGGGTAAGGTGCCCATCTGCTGTTTGCACCAGTTGCTCACAGGGCATACTGTGACCTCCTCCCACCCCTCTCCAGACACCAGCGGCTTCCACCCATTCATCTTCTTGCATAGTGAGCCAATGCGCTGTCACTCACAAAGTTTATATTTAAATAAGCCCTTCTGTTGAACTCAAATTAAATATAGCTCAGTGGAATCTGATACCATGAGAGAACCAAAGCTGGAGGCGAGAGAGAGAACGAGGAGGAGATCACAACTGAACAAATACATTTAAAGCTGCAAAGTTAACACCAGGCTGTACATCTGACTCTGGTACACACTGGGTTTGTTTCTTTTCAGCTCAGCTATAGTATTAGTTGCAGTGAGGTCATCCTCGCACGTCCTTCTGCTTTATGTCTCTTACTAGACAGACACACACAAATCTTCAAATTTTACAGACAGAATGAAAATTCAGACAAACATTTGTCTCCCTGACCTGTCAGCACTTACAGCAGCGCCTGACTGACAGAAGCTCGAGAGGGCAAGTCAGAACCTCTGGAAAGGCAGGTATCTCAGGACTAATTTTGGAGTCTACTGACAACAATAACAATCAGCTCTTAGCTAATGTCACAGTGCAACAACAAAGCTTGCAGCAGCTCGTGCTGCAGTTCAGGCCAAGGGCTTTTTCTGGGCTCTCTCCTGATGTGGGTTGCCCTGCCAGCCATTTTTCAAGCAGTGCTTCAAATCTGGTTGGGGAGAGCGGCCTGGGTGGCTGGATCTGAGAAAGGACCAGAGCTGAATGTGTGCATATTAGCAACGATGTAATTAAGGAGCTCAGGCATAAAAAAACAGACCAGAAAGTGTGACCGTTGCAGTAAGGGAGGAAAGTTGTACTATTGCGGTAAAAGAGTTCACAAGAAGTAATACAGTAAGTTTAAAAAGAGATCTTCGGGCCTGTGGGACTCAGGTGTTCAAATCCACTGAGCTGTGTGCTTAGTACCCTAAAACTTTTCATTAGGCTTCAGGATGAACAGCTTCTAGTAGCAGAACAGATTTCATCCAGGTCAGTCAGCCATGAAAAGCCTCATCAGTCACCACACACATGATAACCTTGATTGAACCATCCACATATATTTAAGAAACCTGTCCCATTAGTTGCATTGTAAGGAACCAAGCCAAGTTGTTCCTATTTCTGTACCAGTATCCTAAAAGCTAATCCTAAAAGTTAGTCCAGATCTACTTTGCTCTGGCCGGCCACTTCCTTTATGGTTACTTGTTGTCTTTGACAGCTATGAAATCCACTATGTTTGGTTACAAACTGGGCCAGGGCAAGGAGAAGCAGAGGAAGAGAGGGAAAAGCATGCTGAGCGAACTTGTTGGGCCTGCAAGAGTTAAAGATGCTGTGAGTCCCAGTGCCTATAGACTGTCTCCAGAACCGATAAAAGTGTGCGTTGAAACATATGGCAGGCAAGCCCTGCTTTGTCCTGCTGCAATCTCTTCAATTATTTTTTGTGTTGTGTATTTTACAAAGGATAAATCAGGGAACATTTCAAGAAATGTTTTCTCATTCTAAAACTTATCAAAATATTGCTGACACTGATCCATAGCTGGGAATGTCATTCCTGAATAAACATGATGTCATTCTCATTCCATTCATACTTCTCCTGGACAGCTGCTGTCAGCCTCAGTGAAGAAAAATGCCACCTCACCAGTGACAGCTGCCACTTGAGGTACTTTGTATATCAGCCTCCATAGGAAAAAAAAAAAGAAAGAGCCAGTCATGCAGATGCTATTTAAAGTATATTGCATCTTGATGAGAAATTCAAAAGTTAATACAGGGCAGGTTGCTCTGTGTCAAAAGTCTGGACTATGAAGAATAAGGAACTTTTCTGGTCTCACCTTCCTAAGAAGCAAGGCTCAGACAAGGCCCTCACTCCTGCTCTGTATTTGCTTTAAAAACAAAAGAAGTGCTGGCTAAGATGTTCTTTGGTTGCGTTACTTTTCCTTATTTTAATCTAGACCTGGAAAGTCTTCTGGACCTTATGACTTACAGGGGGACAAAGAAGTGCGTGAGCAGACCCAGTACGGATGCTCACCATGACTTTGTACCTTCTGTGTCCCAGAAAATACCCTAAAGGTGACACTTCCAGTTTGTTGTCATCTGCAAACTTGCTGCGAGTGCACCCCGATAAGAACTTGTAACTTGGCAAAGCAGGTAACCGTCAGGGAGCAGACCTGGCCCTCCGCACCCGGCCACGTTTAGAGGAGACTGTTCGTGTCAAGGGCTTCAGTCAGATTCCAAAGTGAAAGCCAGCGCGACAGCAAAGCTGCGGTCTGGTCTATAAAGGACCGGCACATGCAATACTTTGCAACCACACTTAGAAGGCTCCAGGAGAGTTCAGAAGGACACAGGTAAATGACAAATCAGACCAGAACAAAGAATATTTTGACTTCCTATGACAGTTTTTATTAAGTTCTTAGGTCACAAAGAAACTCAAAACCTAATCCTTTAGTTTCCTGCACCACCAGTAGGGAGGAAAATGAAGAATTTAAATACCATAAATCCCTGATACTCATTGATGGAAATTGTTCTGAGGCAGTTCTAATTGTAACCCTTGTACTGACTCATTTTGCCTCATTCTGTGAACGTATCACGTGCACTTCTGATCCATGGGCAGAATCCTGCCCAGGAATAGAAATTTGCCTCTTTTCATGTAAGTCATATCACAAAAAAACTAATGAAACAATCAACAACTAGGTCCCCTTGTTTTGGAGCCTCACATATTAACTGTGACGGAAATGCAGATATTTCCCAGTCGTATGTCAAAAGCAATTCACCTCAGCCCTTACATGACTGCTTCCCCCACTGTGAATTCTGCAGGTGCTTCTGGTGAGACCTTTCCCACTGCAGTCATTTTTTGTATCAGGGTGCCTCAGACCACTCCCCATTGCAGTAGATGCTGTAGAAAACCCACAGCTGAAAAGTGGTCTGTGTTCCAAAGTATCCTCAAAGTATCCTCATCTCCACCCCCTCATGCAAGGAAAGAGAAGAGAAGAGCACACCTCATGGAAGAGAAGTGTCTACAATTTCTGATAGCATGTGGAGCCAACTGATCAATATTATTTAGAAAATATGTGGTATTTTCCAGCTCAGACAGGAGGCGATAAGAAGGCAAATAGCAAGCACTGTCACTGGGAACACAGTTGGGCAACTTTCAATTTACCTGCCATGCAGGGATAGTACAACATGCAGATTTATAACAAATCATTGCTTTTCCAGTACCCCAATTACATTTGTAATTTGTTGGCACCCAGATCTCCTGCAATTGCTCTAGGAATTGTTCTGGGCTGGTGTAGCTCTCCAGTTGCTTTCCAAGCATGGAGACAGACAATCCTTGCCCCAAAGAACAGCCCAGACTAAATCTGTTTTCTGTTCCTTCTGGCCTCCAACTTGCACTGCTGCTTCAGTGTCAAAGGGGCAGATGTATAATCTGGGAAGCTTTCCAGATGCATCTTGAGCAAAGCAAAGCATTGTGAATCATTGGTACTAAGGAGGATCTTTCAATCTGTCACAGTACCACTGGCAGCACTCAATATGTACTCACAGTACACCCAGGATGGCAAGCACCTCATGGAGGGGACACTAGTATTCACCAGAGCCAGATTCTCAAAGAACAAATAAGTAAGTTATCTTCCCTTGCACGCTGTGCAAGGGTTCATCATGCAGACTTGTGCCCCAGCAGCACTGCTCTGCCCCCAGCAGAATGGCAAGAAGCCCATGCTAGGCACGACCTCCTTCGTAGCCATAAATGTTGCGTTAATAGGTTTCTTGCTAGTACTGGGCCATCACTTTAACTTTTATTACTTCTCCTGTCCCATAAATGCTCTCAGGTGCTCTTCCAAGGAGTCTGTGTAGATTGCCAAACAGAGGAGAAGAATGACAATGACATGGCCTCTGGCTCTCCCCTGAAACAGCACCTTTTCTGTCATCCCCTGGAAGTGCTCCGGTTTCTTTACAGCTCTGGAAACGTGGCTCAAGCAAGGTTGCCAACACATGTTTCTCCGTGTCAGACATTACTCTGATTCTGGAGCCTGCAAGGAGCCTGTCAGCTATCATTTTGCCAGGAATACCCCAGCCCTGGCTCCTCTGCTTTCAAATTCAGTCCGTGTTAGGTTGAGTAAGAGGCGCTGTCAGGTATGTGGAAAAACAATAGCAGCTCTTGCTTTAATTTGCATGCCCAGTATTGAAATCCTTTGTCACTAACTCAAGGGAGCAGTGGATAAAAACTAAGTGAAATATAATGATGCAATTCACATAAGTGCATTAAGAGAGCATCTCTGCACCTAAGCTCATGCTTGCCAATGTTCTGGTGCAGATTTGTTGTGTCAAAGCATCAGAAAATAAGTGGATATCCAGCATGCTGGAGTCCCCTTATCAAAATGATGTTTATCAAGTCTCCTCACAGGCCGTCCAGTTCTCCCGATTTCAGGGGAGTGGCAAGTTACCAGTTCTTTCTTTAACCTGCTCTCCTCCAACACCCAAGCACCCCCTGACCCTCTGCTGGACTGCCCTCCAGGCATGTCCCATACCAGGTTGCTCTAGCATTTGAAAGAGAGAAAGAAAACCTCCATGCAGGTTTTTTTTATGTACATTGTCTTTGCCTGGCAATTTGGACACAGAGATCCTCTGCTTCTTCACCATTTCTACCTGCTAGCCTGTGTGTGCAGCCTTATTCCCTTCTCAGGTTTCTATTGTGGCCTGCATGGCAGGTAAGCACCCATGCATTTCGGGAAGCTGAAACACCGGGCACGCTCCCGCACTATTGGCCCCTCATGCCGTGAGGCAGGAGGAGAGTAAGGGAGCTCCAGCACCTCAACATTAAAGAAGAAAGCCAAAGCACAGTCACCTATGTTAATTTTTACGGCACTCTTTATACAAGATTTTCACAAAACTTTGTTTTAAGTCAGCACTAACAGAAGTAAAGCTAAACATTTCTCCACCATGAACCCCCCCCGGTCTCACAGCCGTGCTCCCCACTGCTGTTTGTCTCACTGGCAGCCACAGACCTTGACAGTGCTCGGATGTGACACACCACGCCAGAGCCCCAGGCTCACTTTCCGTGAAGGACCATGCCCCTGACATCCCATTTTTCAGGGGACTGTGCACTGTGGACGCGGTTCCTCCCCTCGCTTCGCGTCTCCTCACCAGGAGCCATCAGTGGCACCCAGGCCTCCAGGGCCTCAGCCTGCTCTGTGCAGGGACGCAGCCCTCAGGCTGGCCACCCACCGATGCAGGCACCACACATCATTTATAACAGAGGGGATACGACAGAGGGAACCAGGCCCCATGCTTAGCGTAGTGCATGGCATCATTCAGGTGCTGGGATCCTGCTGCAAACACCTCCTGAGGGGGAGAACTGGCAGCTCCACGTGCTCCAAGCCCCAAACACTCCCGACCTCCAGACTGTCCTCTCTCCAGCCTTACCTGTTGCCGTCTTCTGGGGGATGTTTCCTCACATGGCACCCACAGGAGACCTCCTGCTCCGCAGAGTCCTCCGCCGGCACCATCTGCCCTTCCCTTAACAGAGAATGGGCATTCACATCAGGGGACACCAGCAGCGAAAGGCCGGTTCCTCAGACAGGTTCCCGCCATCCCCGGCAGTGGGTCTCCAGCTGGGTGAGGGGTGACTGTGCTCAAGTGAATTCTGGGATTTCCTCCACTTTTGAGGATAAAACACTCCCTTCACAGAGGCCATCGTCTCACTGAAAGCGCCTTGCACCTGAGGAGTGCCCCAGCTTCCTCCCAGCAGCCACTGAGGTACCGGAACACTGCAGTTCTGTGAAATGCTGTTTCTCGGAACATGGCCACCTCAGAAAAACCCAGCATTTGCCTCAAAAATGGCTCCTACAGACACCTGCCTGCTCCAGTGCACTGCGGCCAGGTCTGTGGTGGGAGGGTGGCTGCCAACTGAGGCCACCACTTCTCAGAGCAGGAACCCGCCCATGCAGCTCCAGAACCTTCTGGCACCTTCCCTGAGGGAGAGGCAGCCGCTGCAGGGGCCCTGCCGGGCTGTGCCGGGGGAAGGCAGCAGCGGCCGTGGAGGAACCCCCGCCCTCATGAGGCCTGGTGGGGCTTTCTGAAGAAGGGGGCATGGCCAGTCACAGAGCACAGCCGACCATTTGTAATGGAGTGTGAAAGTTTGCAGGGATGCTGTGGGAGGCAGAGGAGGGGACAGGAGCTCCTGCCAAAGCTAAGCAAACGTTAGCACAGTGCTGTGCAGCAGCACGAACCTCCCCGAGGGACACCCAAAATGGCCACCCCAGCATGCCGGCACTAAGTCCTGAGGAAGGGACAGGGTTTCCTCCATCAATCAAGCAAGACAGAGCCTGCAAACCTCAACAAAGAAAAGCTCTAGAAAGGAATTAATTAAAGAGTTCCAGTTCCCTCCAATGCAGACACTGGTCCTTTGTGAGCACAAAACTAAGCCTGAGCATTCCCACTGCTAATTATGAATAAGTTGAGGAGCTCTTTGGTATTACTGCTGTGGTTCATGCTGTTGCCACATAGTGCAGACAACACCCACATAAAACCACCGGTGTGTCGGCTGCAGCCTCTCCCCTCCCTTGTTTGTTCATTTATGTTGCTTGCAAGCTTTAGCGGCAGTCTGTGTATCTCTGGAACTAAAGCTGTAACCGCTTTCTCCAGGAAATTCTCAAAATTGCACCATGTGAAAGATTTTTTTTTCTGTAAAAGGTTCCTGTATTTTTTCTCCTAAACAAGTGAGTCCACAGGTGGAAATACAGAGCATGCAAATACGTGTAAAGCCAAGTTGCAGCATGTGTTCCCTCTTGCCGAAGTTCGTCAGAGGAACTCACAGCTCCTGGCTGTTTCAGCGCAGAGTTGAGTTTTGTGAGTAGATACGTGGTGATGTATGCCCGCAAGGAAAGTGGCTGCAAAGCTCAGAAACACAGACTGTACTTCCAGAGATTGCCTCTGCTCGAGGGCTCGCCAAGTCACGCGCTAAGTGCTGAAATATATGGTCACCTGCTAGCTCAGCTATTGCAAAAATGGTGGGAAGGTGATAGCAATTCACACTCTAATGCTTCCTCTCACCGCTCAGTGCCAGGTCATCCAGCATTGTTTGCTAATGCCAAGTCCATATGGGACATTGAATTAGGACACGGTGTCAGTGACCTGAGCTGGCAGCACAGCTTTCTGCTGGAGGTGCAGCTCAGTACACGGTTAGTATCACAAAAAAAAGAATTCTGGACTTTAGTTGGACTAAATGTTGCAAACACATGATAACCATCAACTTCTCCACAGACTGCATGGAACAGCATGCAATAAAACAAAGCATGTCACAAACGTGAAAACCTGGAGCTGTTTTCTCACGTACCATCAAACTCCAGAACTCTCTCTTTGCAAACAGGCTACTTGCCAGTTTGTTAGAATAAGAGATCTCCTTGCACCATTTGGTTAGGTTAAGCATGGGTACCAGTGTGTACTCGCGTTCGGCATTGATTCTCCCCCAAAATCCCCCATGAGAACACTAAGTGCAGCTGTCAGATACTCCCTCAAGTCTGCTCCAGAGAGGTGATGCTGTCTATCTGTCCAGTCCAATAGACGACAATGGACTTGTCCTTCCAAGCTCAGCTAATCATGGCCGGCTGCCAAGAGACCCTAATATGCGCATCTCACCAGAGCATTAATAGGAAGCAGAGAGCGTTATCTGTGCAAGGGAATGACTGCTTCAAACAAGGACAAAATCAGAAAGCAGAAAATTAGAGCTTCAACCATAAAGTTCAAAGAACATGGGGAAAAGCACAAAAAATAATTTTGACACTTTGAAGTAGAACTCAATTGTTCCATTAAACTGTATTTTTAATAAAAAATAACAATAACAGCATTCCAAGTATCTATTTTATAAGCTTTACTAATGTATATTTTTTTAATACATGTCAGAAATTCTTACTTGAGGCAAATGCAATATTTATAGAAAGCAAGAGACTTCAAAACAGCTCCAGAGACTTTAAGCTCTCGATTTATTCACAGATTTAGAATAACTCAGGAATACAAAATGACAAAATGTACATTTTTTATATTGTTTACTAATGTATTGTCTCTTGTCCCTGATCCGTCATTTTCCTGACTGGAGGAAACACATTCAGCTTCTTCACTCCCTTTAATGCTACACACTTCTGGAGGGAAATATTCCCATTTGGTGAAAATCTATCACAATTCTGTCTTGCAGAATATCACTCCCAGAGAATTATGTGAAGATCATTAATGAATACATTTTTGCAATGACAGTCATTTCTTCTTTGGTCATGATTTGTATCTATTACTTGCCTTAGCCTCTCCAGTTCCCAGAGAAACTGCTGGTGAGAGTGGAGAAGAGAAGAGGCTGTGCAGCTTCAGACCAAAATCAGAATGGAGGTTTGCCAGTGGCTGTAAAGGCTAACGAGATGCTGGAAGTTAGTTAACCCCTAGTGAGACATGTCACTGGGTGGGAAAGATGCCCTTGCTGCCTGCGACAGACCACCTCCACGATGCGTCGGTTGTGTTCAGAAGCGAGGAGCCTTTCTGGAGGACGGCTCTGGGAGCCAGGAGGGCCATCTCTCTCCTCCCAGCTCAGACGCTGCCCCGCTGCGTGGCCTCGTGCAGCTCGCAGGGCACACTGCACCTGCGGCTCATCCTCAGCGGAAGAAGGGGTCCTTCCTCTGCCAGGGCCTGCTCGCAGCCCCTGGGCCCACGCCAGTCGGATGTTCCGGTGAGAGATGCCATAAACGACCAACAAACAGAGAATAGGTAAGAAGACAGGAAAGCAGGCAAAATATTCTGTTAGCATTGTAAATCTTTAGTTTTCAAAAACAATTATTCTAGACCCACAAAAGCGCATTGTTTAAAAAATACCAAATATTGGCTCCTTTTATATATTAAGTCTGTGTGACATTCTTCAGTCTGGAGGCATCTCTGAAATTGCAGAATTTCCGCTGTTTCTTTCTGCCTCTTCAGGCAGCAGGCGAGCAGGTGAGTGTGTTTCACTTTTTCAGGCAGTGTTGTACCTAGGCAGTTTCACTTTCCACTCTCACACGTTTTTTCATTATATTACAGTGCACCTATATTTTTCAGCCATACCTAAACACTGCTATAACTGAACACGGAGAAATTTTGGAGCAGCCAGTCTATAACACCCCACCTATGGCACAGGCGCAACATCGCTCCCAAAAGGATGAAGGGGAAACAGTCAAAAGCCTAAGAGACCAAGAAAGCCTTGCAGCATGAGTTGAAGTCTGCTCTCCTGGGCTCTGGTGGAACAAAGTCCTGATAGTCGATTGCAAATAGTGCGACAGTGAAATTTCCAAACCAATACCATGTATGGCTAAGAAACCATAAACACTTTTGTACTTGCTTCTCCTTTTTATTTCAGCACCATGTAAGTCTTAGAGTGAAAATTGTCTGATGTTCTTCTAAAAAGTAATCTAGCCTCAGATTTTGGGGTGTAAGTTTATTCCACATACTTCACTATGTGCCTAGCAGAGGACACTGGGATGCAAAGGAATTTGTGACCCGCATACACAAATAACTATATGTGCAGCACGATACAGATCTGGGCAGACACGGGGTTATTTTTTTTTCCCAAGAAAATCCTGGATCAGAATTAGTCAAAAAGACATGTTACCCTGGCAAAAGATAAGTCCAGAGCTCTCCCAAGTGTACTGCTGATGAATCAACAGCTAGAGCACTCAGCCAGCTCAGTGTTGTGCTAGATATACAGCAATAAATGAGGTACTTTTGCTACACGAATTGCAGCAGCGAAGACATGCCGTGAAATGCGTAACTGTTGAAAGATGATCAGCACACCAGTTCACTGTACTACTACAGAGTGTTTCTTTTCTCATTAGACTTCTCCTGGTGTTTCCAACTTCTACCAAAGTCCTGCTCAACCAAAAGGTTTCAGTACCTGATAAAAGACCACAAATTTTGCCTACTCAGTTTCCTGAGAGAGAAGTAACAAATTTAAGATTATGAGCTTCCAGTTGGACCCACATGCTCTCTGCAAAGACACACTGTCTGCCCAAGGTCTGCCCAAGAGCCACAGACCTCAACTGTAGTATGTCAAACTACAGGTTTAATCGGGCCACATTTCTTGCAGAAGCAACCTGCACCCAGACCAGCTTGCCGATGGCTACCAATGTTCAGAATAACAATTGCAATGTTTTGGCAAGAATAATTTTGCAGACCACAGCAAATTAACATTGCTAGGCTCAGCCTTAATTCACAGGAGTGTCCAAAGGTAAGATGACAATTTGCCCTTTCTCCTTCCAAGCCAGCAGCTGCACTGGGCACAAGCTGTAAGTGAACTGTGTTCTGCAGCTGCATGTTCTCTCTAAGAAGTTGGTGAACTTACCATAGGCATGGTGCTACCTGTGCTCTTCAAACCATCTCTGAGAGTTTTTTACTGTTATTGTAAATAGGCGCTTTTAAAACGGATGCATGTGCAGCCATTTCAGTCACTAGCATCCAAAAGTGTAACTCAGGGCACTAAACATCAATGATTTACATGTGAGAATAAGTGTTGGCATCTTTTTTTTTCCTGGTATGTCAAGTTCAAACTATGATTCCTCACACAGTGTCCTGAGTCTAGCAGCTGGGCTTTAAGAAAAAAACAGTAATTGTCCAAAAGCATGTGACAAAATCATGCAAGTTGGTAAAAGCAGAGCCGGAGGGGTGGAAGAAACTGGTGAGTCAGCTCGTCACAGAAACATATTTAGAGCTTAACTGGCTGTAAAACGCAACAGGGGCTACGTGTTCTGGGGCACTGGGCCAAAATATGCCCATAAGCCTCCAGCTCCATATGACAGAAGTAGCTCTATCATGCAAACAAACACTTTTCTGAGCAAAGGATTTTAGCTGAGAGAGCAGACAGGTCTTTGTAAGCCTTTCACCACAAATGGCTTTGTGCTGCCAAAATCTGGATCCTTCAGACAGAGACGATTTTCCTCCCTGCTGTTTCCCCTTCCCTAAAGAACTTGGGAGCAGTTCCCAAAGCACCGTGCACTTGGGGAACAGGGGATTGTGTTGCTCACCGACCAAGTGGCCACACACTTGCACTCGTGACCAGTCCAGCCCTGTACCCCTGCACCTCCCGTGCCCTCTGCACATGCACTCTCCTCCAAAGAGAAAACATAATATTAACAGCCAGTTTTCCACCTCCCACGCAGACACTAGCAGGTACCCAGTCATACCAGACCCATGCAGCAGACCCCATGGCAGGTGTCATGCTTGAAGAGAAACATCGTCAGCAGGACCTGAAAGAGGCACTCTCCTGTGAGTCAGTGGCTGCAGACACTGGCCCCCCTATACCCTCCTCTGTCTCCCTCAGCTGCTGGCTATTTTCCTTTCTGAGCATAAAAAAATATCTTCCAGAATGAAAACAATCAGTGAAACTTCTAGGATGTAAAGCAAGGGTACAGTCCAGAATGAAACAGCATCACAGGGCAAGCCCAGCCCAGAAGGAGTTTTACTGACGTACAGAAACACACAGAGCTGCGCAGACGGGCAAATGTGGCCGGTCTTGGGAGATGCAGCCGCAGCTGCAAGCGAGGCCTGGCCGGGCTCCGTGGCTGACGGGGGTGATCAGCACGCACGGACTGGGCTTAGCAGTGGGTTTTACAAACAGTTTTTACCAGCCGAAGTGATTCTGCAGCTGCCTTTGGAGACTGCCATTAATACTTAATTTTGGACCATTTGGTTGGTGCTGACAGAAATTCCCCCAAACAGCTCACTGCATGAAAGCTTCCCCTGGCTACCTTTAAGAGGGGAGCTGATTAACTAAGGGGGTTTAATTGTTATTTTTGATGTTCTGGGTGTTTCCATGAGACTCTGGCACAAAGCTGTGGAGATATTTTAATATAAACTTTGACAAATTCACGGGCACTAAATAATTAAGCTTTTGCAGGGTGCTAACACTGGGAGCTCTGAAGAAAGTGCCAAAACAGGGGTTTTAGTGTATTGCCCAGCTCAGGTTTTGTACAGCATGGGCTGCCATGGCTGGTGTCATTTCTTTGAAGGACAATTTCATTGTTAGCACCTGGTACCCTCTTTGACCAGAGTAATTTTATTTTATTTGTCCCAATACACACAAAACCACTGTTTTTCACAAAACCAAAGAACAAAACCTTGCTGACACCAAAAACGCCCCACATCACCCTGATAACAACCATTATGCAATTATCTGCAGAGAAGTGATAACTCTGCTTCAAAGGCATGGGAGAAATGGTTTTGAATTAGGTCCAAGGAACAAATTCTTTGGTTTGATGACACCAAAGAGCTCATTCAACTCTGCTATAATGGGTGGAAGTAACATACTGACCCTCATGGGCCCTGCTTCAAGCCCATGGTGAGCTCCTAAACCAGCAATGACCAGTTTGGGATGTTTTCCTTATACGTAAATAAGGAAATACACGCAATTAGAATTTTGGTTAAACTGCATAATAAAAAAAAATGGGCATTTGCTTGTATGGAAACCATCTGTGGTCGTAATGTCCAGGGCAAAATCACAACTGCCCTGGGTGTCTACAAAAGTGGCTGCCAGTGCCACGGTGCCCAGCTGCTGCCTGTGTACAACAGCAACTGGTGCCGCTCCAGCAGACCCTGCAGACTCACAAGCAGCAGCTTTCCAAAGCATTGGAGCTGGTGCTTTTCACTGGCACTGAACTCATTCAGCTCCTGGGCAAGGACAGGATGGCAGAGCAGGTTTCGGATCCTGGGGAAACCTGTGCAAAATCCCACCGGTTCCCATCCCCTCTGCGACCTGGCCTGGCTGCCTGTTGCTGCTAAGGCCTGCACCTTGAAATGCTACAGGGCCCCAGATCAAGTCAGTCTTTTCTGTATCAGTTACTGACGTTTCTGTGTTCGCAGCTCCTGCAGGAGCAATGCTGTCAGCAGGGCTCAGCGCAGGAACTGGATCAGGGAGGTGGGGGAAGGCTGCTCATGCTTTGGACATGCTGGATGAGCAGGACCCACAAGCTCCTGTGCCAAGGGAGCTCCTTCTCTCTCTAATACTTTGTCTTAGCAGGACCTCACATTTTCGCATCTTGCTCCAGTGCTCATTCACAAGGCTGACACGTATGGCTGTACCCTGTGTGGCCCCTGCTAATTCATGACAACACTAGTGACTGACAAGAGCTGGCACCTTCCCCATCAACACACACTCTGGGCCAGCACGAGCAGCAAATCTACAGTCGAGGAATCTCTTAAAGTAAACGCTGGAGTGAGTGCTTGGGGCTCTATCTTGAAAGCACTGTTCAAAAGACTTGGCTCCTGGGGTTGGAGTATATCGTCTCCAGTGTGAGCCTCGCTGAAGTTAATATTAATGCTACAAATATTAATGCTACAGCTAACCCAGCCAGCTGCTGCACAAAGCAAAGAGGAGAGTTTATAGCAGAGAAGTCCCTGCAGCCTATTAGTTCTCTGCAAGACATCAGTCTCGTCCTTCCAGATGTGCGCTCTGGCATTCAGCTCCAGAGCATCTGAGCGCTGTAGAGATGGCAAGCTCTACACATGCCAAACACGTGTCAGAAACATTTCAGAGGAGCGTCTGCTCTTGCTACCCATCCCACACTGTCCCATGCTGTTCCTGACACAACCGCAAACAGCAGCGTCGCACACCAGGGTTCCCGCTGTCAGGAATGACATTTTGAAGCCACGCTCCCAGTGCTCAGTCCCAGCTCTGCCCCTGAGCCCTTGCACAAGCACGGGCTGATGATTAAGGCTGTGCTGAGACCGAGCAGGGGGTGCTGGCCGCGAGTGCTCCACCTCCTGTCGTCCAGGCAGGGAAGCGTGGAGGGGGACCCGGCTCCGCTCTGCGCTGCTTTCCCTGGTTTCCTCACCGCGAGCGAGGGCTGGAGCACGCTGCTGGGCACTGGGGTTTTGCGGAGACGTGGACCTGGGTGCAGCCTGCGTACAGGCCCAAACTGAGAGCCTGCTTGGCTGGGCTGGGCTTACGGATTCTCTCGTCTCCCTGGTTCATAGATATGTATCAGTCCCTGCACACGCCACTAACCGTAGGTAGTTTTCTATCTGTCATCCACAGGACTAGCAGGACAGATACCAGAACCTTTATATGAGTTAATAAGTTTCAATAAAGAAAATGTTGCTTAGTTGAAGGGTACAACCATAAAAATGAAACCTTTTCCACTGTATATTTAGCAAGAAGTTACAACTTTGGTGGATGCTACATTGAATTCTCATCCACACAGAAGTAATGGGCTTGCCAAAACTGCACGTTTTCATATCCTGAATAGGAGTACTCTTTGGAAGGAAAAAAGGCCATTGAGAGAGTGGTGATTGCTGCGTTCCAGCCTAGAGGTGTGGCTGCTGCCTTCCCTCCGCAGTAACTTGAACAGATAAGCTCCTTCGGGGAATTAAAGAGCTGAAATATTAGCAACCACTGGCACTGTCATGGACACATGTCACAACCCAAAACAAAGCCATATCCTGATAGAGAGGTTTGTGAGTTTTTATTTTGGGGTGAATTGTATTTCCATGAAAGAGAGACAGTAAGACTAATGATGCAGAGAGAGAAATTAGCCAGGATGTGACAGAGGCACAGTGAGTAATGGACTGGAAGTACTAGTGGGGAAAAAAGTTGAGCAAGAAGAAGTGTGTTTTTTTTACATTTGCGTGTGTACACATAATATATAATTAGACCTCTTGGTGTGTTCTATATTAGTCTCTCTGGTGTCACTGTCTGCCCCGAAAAGACCAATGTTTCCCACTCTTCCTCTCTTTCCACAGAAAGTTTTAAGTGACATCTACATAGGTAGAGAACAAATTTTGTTCCACCAAGTTCTGGCACATTAAACCTGACAAATATACAAGAGATGCAAGAGTAGCTAATGCTGTGTGCTCATTGCCTTTGTGATACATCACTACTAAGGAGAGTGGAGAGGGGGCCAGTCCAGAGCAAAACTATTGTTTGCAATTGCCTTTTCCTTTTGACATTTTCATTGTATGTTCTTTTAGGATTGTAAATCTCCTGCGATGTCTTTACAACACAGCAGTGAAGAGGCAATATCTAAAAGGCTGAGGAAGAAAATGTCCTGCCACCTGGGAGCAGCACTCTTTATCTCCCCAGTAACATTCAGGTGTCTTGGGCCGGTCTGGCTCTCTTCTCTTCCACTGTGATATTTTTCAGTCAATGCATGCCTGATTCTTTTTTTGTTCTTTCCTGAATTGCAGGTAGCTTTGAAAAAACACGCATGAACCAGCCCTGCCAGGTGAAAAATAAAGGCTCCTGATTGCTATCATTATTATTATACCACTAGACATTTTATTAACACTAAAGTGTGACATTTCCCTCCAAAGAAAGGCCTTCTTCTGCCCTTCTGCATGGCTACTTTATTGAATCCAAACTCCGTTTCCGAGGATCTTCACCTGTTTAAACGCTGCTGCGTTTCTAAAAGCAATTTAACCTTTCATCTTTTATGGATGGATCCTTTTTTAACAAAAATCCTATAGGGCCATTTTTCTCCTCATCTCCTTGTGATCTCAGTGATATTACGTGATGTAGCTTTTGAAGAAGAAATGCCGAAACAGCAGCTTCACCACCTGCAGCTAATGCAGCAGGAAGAGGGAAAAGGCAACCTGGAAAAATCCCTTTTCAACATTTCTCTCACAAGCTCGTGGTAAGAATCCCCCAAACTGACAACGTCTCCTGCATAGAAATGAAGGGCAAGTGCTCAGGAAGGGGAGAACGGCCTGGAGATTTTGCCAGTGTAAAACCCATCAGCTTGTTTTCCAGCCTTGCCTCCTCTCATTGCATCGATGACTCGAGAGCCACCCAGCTTTAATTATTTATTTTTGGCAATGGCTGTGTGTTGTCCAAGGTAACATGGTCTCCTGGGATGAAGAAAGTCATTCTGAACACAACCAGTGCCCGGGAGGTGCAGTGTTTAGAGACAGAACTGTTTTCAAGGCATTGTTGGATGATTTTACTGCTTACTTACTGCATGGCTCACATGGGACTCTTGGTTCAATAAAAACCAGACAAACTACAGACACTAGTATGTATTTTCCTCTACTAAATCCTCTAATCCTAGATCAGTCCAGAGTACTCAGACAAATTCAGCCTCTCTCCATGCCAATACGTGTTTCTCCTTCTCCCTCCTCAGCCCTGGCATCTCTCTGGGGAAGGCAGATCTGTCCTCACAGCAAGCCCAGCGCTCCCCGAGCCCATGCACGCCACTCCGGGCAGGGATTTACCCCAGGGACCACGAAACCGCAGGGCTGCACTGGCACCAGCAGCAGCAGGTCCCTTTCCCCTTCTCCCGTCTGCCCTGGTAACGAGGCCGAGTGACGGCTGGAGCCCACAGGGTCTTTGGAAAGACCTAGTGCAAATGCAGAGCCCTCCACAGAGCCGCTTGCTCCAGCTCTGCCAGCTGCCTCTGCTGCCCAGCTGGGATTATCCAGTACCACCAGCCAGGGGGGAGCACAGAGAGCCTGGGGGCTCTGGGAAACGCCTGGTTCCTCCAGCCAGGGCCAGGCACCCTCTCCCCATATGGCCACATTCGGTTCCTTCCCGAGTCCCTGGCCAGGCAGACCAGGGCGGCAGCTGGCTGTCTTGCCTGCATGGGGAGGGACCGTGCGTCCACAGAGGACCCCTGATGCCCCGACCCTCTGCTGACCCTACATTTGCATAGCCTAAGTCCTGTGTTTCCTCATCTAATGGCTCTTGTAGGCTGCTGCACCACTTTCCCAACGCAGCTCAAGACACCAGGTCCTGCAGGAGGCCTGAGCGCTGGAACAAGAGACTGAATTGGCTGAGCAACATCAACAGCTACTGCCGCAGCCATAACAAGGTCCTCCAGCGCCTGCAGACTTAGGCCACAGGCTCACGAATGGCAGCTGGGGACAGTCAGAGCCAGTCAGAGATCTCTGGAGGACAGTCAGAGACTGGAGGACAGTCAGAGATCACTGCGAGCAAGCCCTACCATGAAAAAAACCCAACATACCCTGGTTTTCCTGAGTTGCTGAGAAGTTTTTAGGAGGTTTCAGGGAATTTTGACCCAGTGACAAGTAGAGAACTTGGATCATTCTTTCTGGTTTCTGGATCTCTAATTTGAGGATTGTCTGATGACTATGGATGGGGACTGTTGAGTGCTGCAAATGGAAGTTTCCTCCTTGGCGTGGGCAGCTGTCCCTGAGCAGGAGCAGTGCTCACTGACCCTGAATACAAGTTATTTTGCAGATTTCCTGCTCCTTTCCCTCTCCCTTCCCTGTCCCTCTGCATCTCAGGTGTCAGGTTTTAATTTTGGAGCTTTTGCTTCAGTAAAGCTTCTCCCAGTCACACCTGTGAACATCCTCTTGCTATCAAAGATGTTATTGTGCATTTCACCCACAAATGAAAGATTGTGAAGACCCACAGATGTGCCATCTCTAAGCTGTAGTTAAAATCTACATTTATCTGTAATTTACTTTATAAAACACATTAATAAAAATAATTAAAGCCACATAGCTAGAGCATCCACCAGCCAAAGAGACATCATTAACATTCCCTGCACCTGAATAACAAGCAAGGGAAAACAACACGGGGATTTAGAGTTCAACTTGCAAAAGATAACACCATGCATTAGAAGCGAATGAGCCTCCCAATGGGAGCAGCACTAGAGAATGGAAAGAAAATAAAGTAGGGCAGTGTGCCAAATTCAGGAGGTTTAAAAAAAATAAGCAGCACAGCCATCACAAAAGAATCCTCGTTTCAGCCCAGCATGGGAGGAAGTATGAACTGAAACCCAACGAGGATTTCCATGTTACTGTCTTAATTTGTAAAGGCTTTGAAAAATAACACAATGCTGAGCTGGTCTTTCTTTTTTGGGAAGAGGGGAGAGGGTCAAAGGGAACTGTATTGGTTATCAAATAATGACAGAAAAAGCTATTCTCTCTGGCTCTCCTAAACTCCCAAGTGACTTGAAGGGACACAAAACACATCCAAAGAAACCCTTGCACAGGAAGGCAAAGCAAAGCCCGCACCTTTCTCCAGCACGCTGCTCTTGTGTGGCTGTTCCCTGCCTCCTTGCTGTGCACTGACACACAGCAGCTGTCCCCCAGAGGGACGGGAACTGCACCTTGAAATGGAGACTGATGCTTTTCCTCACACAGGAAGACAAGCTTTGGTGACTATAAAGCATATGGCAATAATGGCAGGATCAGATCTTGTGCATTCAGCGACAGTTCTGGACACACACCACCACGAAGGGCTCATACCGTACAATTACTGGTCCACGCTGGAGGGAGTTTATGCTAATAGCGCCCGCAGGTACTGGACACAGAGCCTTTTTGTCCATATTGTTGGGGGATGCCGCATTCATACCTAACTTTTCCTTTGCCTCCTGTTTTCAAACCTGTTCAGGATTTTTGCTTTTTCCCATTCTTATTCTGGCAATTTTAATTGTATAAATCCAGCTTTTCACCTTTTGTTGCTCAATGGATGTAGGAAAAGGCGAAATGCAGGTAGAGCACCACAAAAGCAAAAGCAGGTGAGCTTTGAAGGAAAAGGGATCTCGGAAAGGGACAAAAAGGAGCATAGAAACGGAGGGTTGATCTCTGTTGTACTCACAGCATGTAGTAAGCCAAGCAACAGCTACTGTACCTTAACTAGGCAACCGGTAGAAAATCAAACCTTCCCTGTGATCAATAGGATAACGCTGAGAGTTTGATTAGCCTTGGAAAAATTACAATAAGGAGAGAACTTTTTCTCTCCATGGGCTGGGTGATTTCCCTGTGAAAGTTTTTGCAAGAATGAGGCTGCATATAATGCGTCTTGTTAACCCAAATTACATGCACTCGAATTCCCTCTCTTTCCCCAAAGAAATCAGAGAAGAAATCAGGCGTGAAATGGCATGTGGGTGGGGCTGAGCAGAGCAAGCACTACACTTGTAATTAACTGAGACTGGCTGAGCCCCCACTTCTCCGAGCCTTTCAGTTTTTCTGCTGGGCTCCGCTCGCTACCCAGAAACACGGGGATATACTACTTGTGTGCAGATTTGACGCACTCTGTGCAAGGGAAAGCATGCTGCAGGAAAGGGGGGTGCCTCTTGCCTTTCTCTAGGTCAGGAAAGCCTCAGACCTAAACTTCATGCTGCAGCCCCCGAGCAGAGTTGCCTGCTAAAAATGTGTCTTCCATTAATTTGTGAAGTCCACTTTTTAATATCTCAAACAGAAGGGCTTCTGTCCTACGCACTAGAGACAACTGGACAGTGCGCTGCATTCCAATTTAATTTTCCTAATCGTGTTCATAGTTTCTGCTAGCAGATAATGTCACCAACTTCTTCACCGGAGGCGCTGGGAGCCCCTTCTGTCCTGTCCTCTCCAAGTGTGACCCCACGCTCTGTTGTGCCGCTCTGTTTGCCCTGACTGGGTGAAATTCCCTGAGCGGTGACTGTCAGTGGGCCAGCGCATGTGACACCGCTTTACAGCACGCCACCTTTGCTAGCTACGTCTCATTGATCAGGAGGCTCGAGAGTCTTTTGAGCCATTACGTGGCATAATATTGTGGTGAGTTTGCAGACTGCTCCTATAAAGTTTTGCAGGAGACCTTGCAAGCTATGGCAGAGCACAGAGAGGCGTCACCGAGGCCATCGCTGTGTGTCGGTGTGACACCAGAGCCGGGCAGGGTGCCTCGCAAAGCCCCTCTGTTGCCTCGACACATTCAGAACTTCCCAGCGAGTTTTTTACCTCTCACAACCTTGTGCAACGAGGCTGCAAAAGCACCCGTGATTTGGAGAGAGGCAAATCCTAGCCTAGCTGTTTATAGAGAGACAGAGGCATTTTCAACTGCGGGAGGTTCCCTGCAAAGCAGAGCGGGGCTTGCGCGCTGTCCTCTAGTCCTGGCTGAAGGAGCGAGGCCCCTTTCCTAAACCCTTCTGCTCTGAAACTCTCCCTGCTCTGCAAAGCCTGTCCGCGCTGCGGGCCGCCCCCCCGACGAGCTTCCCGCCGCCGGCCCCCCCGGCCGGCCCCGCCGCCGGCAGGACGGAGGGGTCGCAGCGCCACCCCCAGGCGCCCGCCCCGGGAACCGGCCGCGCTGCCGCCGCCGCCGCCGCTCCTCGCCCACCCCGGGAACCGGCCGCCGCTGCCGCCGCCGCCGCCGCCGCTCCTCGCCCGCCCCGGGCACCGCCGGAGCCCCGGCCGGGGCGAAGGAAAGCCAGACCGGCCTCCTGCCCTGGGACAGAGTGCCGAGGAACGGGCTCTCCTCTAAATAGCGGCCGGCCGCTGCTCTGCGAACGGCCTGTGTTTCAGAAGTGACATTTCCAGGAGGTGCTAATTTCTCCTGGTCTGTAATGAGGGGCAAAACCTGCGGATGCAGTAGTGCAGAGAGGCAGCCGGTCCCTGGAGGAACCCAAGAGACTCAGCCCTACTCAAAACCCCTTCGGGGACAGGGGATGGAGATAAGAGGCCGTAGCAGCGATGCCGTGCTACTCCCGTGCCCACCAGCTCGTTGGGGATTGTGCACTGAGCGCTGGAGTGCTCAGGAGGAATTTGTGTGAGTTTGTTGTCAGATCTTGTTTCATAGCTGAAGATACGCCATGCCCACCCAGCCCAGTCCCCAGGCCAAGCCCAGTGCAGGCACCCATCTGACACTGCGTTGGTGCTCTTGTCTGAAACGCCTGATTCGATGCGGTTTATTATAGCTTGAACAGCAATCTTGTGCACATGGGAACTATGCCCAATCCCTGGCATAAAATCCATAGGAATGGAGTCCCTGTTTCCCAGACAGCACAGAAAATGGTGTATTAGGTTGTTACTATTATTAACAACAGTAATAGAAGTACTAATAATGTAAATAATAATTTGCACGGTAGCGGTGCCAAGAGTCTCTGTCTCTCAGTGGGGTCCAGTTGTGCCAGTGCCCAAGCACACACAATACCCAGAAGACTTCACAATCCAAAGACACTCAACAAAGTGTAGGTGAAAGGAGCACTCAGCCCCACTTTTACAGCTGAAGACTGAGCTGCTAGTGGAATTTAATGGCAAGATGGATGTTTGGTTATGAAAAAAGATGTTGTGACTCTTCCCCTAACTTCTGCTTTGCTGTACGTTTCCCTTTGTAGGTGCAGAGACCTGCCATCGCTTCCAGGCTTGTGCTCCTCCGGCTCTCTGGCCCTGGTTGTCCTTGAAGCCCAGTGTCTCCTCGGCTTATGTCTCTGTTTCTTTCCTGCTGCTGGTGTGCTGGCACCCTGCCTGCTGGGGCTCCTTGCTTCTCAGGCCTCCCCTTAGTTTCTGGCTTTGTTTTTGTCAGTGAAGCATACGGTACGGTGCCAGTGGTCCTGGTGATGCAAGGGAAGGCTGCGATTGCAATAATAAGCCGAGTAAGAAAGCCCTAGGGGGAGCAACCTGGGACAATACGCTCCTGGTGCTGCCTTCCTCCGGGGAGCAGAGACAAGGAAAAGAAACAAAGGAGACTAAGTGAAGAGAGGCAAGCAGGTGGCACTGGGGAGGCGGCAGGTGGAAGCAAGACAGCAGCGTACAAAAGATGAAAAGAGGAACGTAAGGAGAATACGAAGCTGAAAGGGATGCTCGATCTGGGACAAGGGAATGCTGAAGAAGGAGCCACGTTTTAGGCCTTTGCAACAATAGCTTGTGAGGAGGTCTGCTTAAGAGAGGATCAGCTCTCCTCCTTGACTGACAGCTGCTAAATGTGTCAGTAGCTCAAAAGGAGATGTTTGCAGTGCATGCACCTCAGGCTGCCTCTGCTGATCTGCTGCCTCAGGTCAGGTATATGTTATACACTATAAAATAGCAGCATCTTCAGCGGTTCCTGAGAATCTCCCCTCCTCTGCAGTCATCAAAATGCACTCCTCATTCACAGTCTCCTTCCGACACTGGGAATATCTCAGCCCTTAGCAACAGGTGATGACAGGGCATGACATGTTATATCAGTGTTTCAGTCTCTAGAAGATTAAGATTAGATTTCTCCCACTTTTGCATTAATGTCCTGTGAGATGCACAGGGCTCAGCTTGCAAGCAAAGTATCATGTTTCCTACACACAGATGTACGGCTGAGCTCTGCAAAACCACAAGCAATGTACTGGTAATCCTTTTATCATTTTTCTTTATTCCAAAAACCTTTACTTGGGGCCAACTTAGTGTAATGCTTTGACAATCCAGATGCCATGTCAAGAACACATAAAATTAAACCTATTTTTCATTAGTGCCCCCTCATAAACAGCAGAGATGGCCTCGTGGAAAATACGGGCCAAGCTGCGTTTTTTTAGGAGATACTGTGTGCAACTGAGTTTACTACAGGCTGGAATCTGGGACTGGCGGTTCTGTCTGGCTTAGTTTGGTGAGGAAACTATGGAGGCTTTGTGGATGTGCTCGCACTCCACAGTGCGAGATGGCACGGGGCTTACCCAGCCGGCTCCACCTGCCTCCACACAAAGCTGAGCCCTGCCTGCCTGGCTGCTCACGCAGTGGCTGTGGGCTGCTGGGTCAGCGATCACCGGGAAATGCACTTTGGCTACTCAACAAAGCTGATCAGGGAGTCACCTAATAAAAACCCTGGAATTATGTGTTGGAGACCAGTGCCTTTAGTCTTGATCTGTGTCCAAAAGCAGTGAGGAGAATAAAGCAGAGGGGCTCTGATGTTATTTAGGTATTTACTTCTTGTTCTTACTATATCCAAATGTTCTCGGAAACTGTTATGAAATCTGAGCATCGGCTTGCTTCCAGGTACTGTGCCTCTGTGGAAAGGAGGACTGTTAGCCCAAAGCTGGAGCTCTGGGCTATGCTTCAGTAGGGGGCGAATCTGGAGATTTAGTGTTAATCCAAAGAAATTGCTGCAGCTGGGCCACATTAGTCCATTTTTGCAAATTAATAGAAATGTAGGGACAGACAGGTTTGGCACGTGGGACCCAAACAGGGCAGTTTTGTGTGTGTCCAGCCAAGGCAGCTTTCCCAGAGATGTGACAGCTACATACACACACGCTGCATTCCCCAGCATCACAGACCACATACTATATAACTGCAGGTCTTTCAACCTCCCTAATGAATCCTGTTAACTGGATCATTAACAATGATCAGCTATGCAAACGGCAAAAGAGGTAACCAGTTATTAACAAGGACTCTTTTATTGTTTCTAAAAATACACCTGTGCAGCTAGGTGTTTTCTTGTTCTCTATGCACGCATTAAGAGAAACTGCAGAGCAATAAACGTTAGTATTTAAAAACACCCAACTTAAGAAGGGCACGTTCACTATAACTTTCCTCTTTATGGAGGAATAACAAAGGATCCCTAAGCTTCTATGGTTCTACAGAGACCATAAAACGATTGTGAGTTTAACTGAATCTTTCCTGGTTTTGAAGGTATAGGATTAGTGTATATCAAGGGAATATGCTTTGTTAATACTTGAGGTTCAGTCCAGCTGCATTTTTGCTGCGTTTTATGGCATCTGTTTTTGTCACTTTCAACAGTTAGGTAACGCACCAAGATAAGAAACATAGCCAAAAGTAAACTCTGTAAAATGAGAGATTGGGCTTACAGTTTCCCGTTACAGGCTTTGTAGGATGGAACTCGGGCAGCCACAAATGTGCGGCGCTAGTGCAGTAAGTGACATCTTCCCTTGTTAATTAGTCAAACGTAACAACAGATCTACTGCTAAGTAAATACATTTAATGAAGAGAGCCAGCTTACAGTAGCAAAGAGCAGTTTTGGGTACAAAGGCAGCATGTGTAATAGGCTGGGTTTGTCTCCTTCAGATTTCTGACAGAAAGCTTGGAAGCGTGAAAGAAAACGCTAAGCCCCCCGACATGCTCTTGCCATCTTTTACCTTCTATTAACAACGAGGGCAGGGATGCTGAGCAGCTGGTAAGTATTGAATGTTTAAGTATTGTTACACACACTATAGATTGTTTTCTCCCTGACCTATGCAGCATGAATCTGAAATCGTTCCTCAACCGGTGACCGGGGATGGTGTCACCTCTAACACCGTAACTTCGCCTTATCCCAGCAATCCTGCACTCCTGACCTCTGGGCCCGGTGCTCTTCCCAAACACTCTTACAGTGATTTTTATACAGAAATGTATCTTTACCTTCTTTCAGTTGTAAAGCTCCTAGGACTTTTACTGTCTCTCAGGGAAGGAGAAAGGATAGACTTCTCATGCTCTCAGCCTTACCTGTTTTGACTGTGTTTAGTTTTTCACATCCCTGCTTCACAGGCCCGTGCTTTCTCATCTGCAGTTACCAAATAACATGATCTAGTGTCTCCTTCCTGGAAAAGGAAGATTTCCTTCAGTACCATCCAGTATAAATTCCTCTGAGTTTGTTGCATGGGATAGATTTGTGCATTCTCACATATCTTGCAAATCCCTAAATGGATATACAATAGTTTCTGGTTTCCGTTTTCCAAAATAACATAAATCAGGGTCTCTTGTCTTCAGCACAGCTTGGTCAAGCAGCACTTAGGACTCAGAAGGTGAGACTAGAGGTACACACACATGGTCATGTTCATCTGCTGCAGTTTCATTTTCTCATGGCTTCCCATGTGAAATGTAATGACTTCCACGTTGCAATTACACACATTTTGCTCTAGTTTGGCTCTGTTCACTCAAGAACTTCAAAGCACTTTCTCAAAATAAAGTTAAGTAACCTCTGGACAGCCTCCCTGTGCCGGCTACAGAGTAAGCTAGTGTCCGTGGTGGAAACAGGAGGCAGGAGTCCTGCCTTGGTCTCTGCTCCAACCAATAGACAGGGAGAGAAAGAACAGAAATATCTGGAGTCCTGCCAGAAACACATTCTTCCTTTTAACACCTGGCATCACCTCCAATATAACTGTGGAATTAAAATGGATTATATTTTTATGCAGAACTCGTAAAATGTAAAAGCAGCCTAGCTTTCGGTCTTTTCTAAGCCAGCTGATAATGACGGTATCTGCATGTAAGTGGCAGCAACACACCTTACGCTCCAAACTCGGATCCCCAGGAACTGGAGCTGTTTTGTGGGGAGAAAGTAGTTCTACAAATAGCTGCTAATGTATTTTCCGAGACTCCTCTTTTGTGCTGGAATAGCCAGAAGGGACTCTGGAGAATCCTGTCAGTGCCAGTGGGTGTTGGTGTGCACAAGCTATAACCTCTGGGACAAAACAGAAAGACAGAAAAAGAGAGATGAACACAAAACACGCCTAGGAACTGCTTGCACTTGGGGAGCCAAAGAGTAAAGAATCACAGAAAAGAGCATTGTATAGCTTTTATATTAATCTAAAATGGATTCCTGAATTCTGTAGGCACAACAGGAGTAGAACTGGAAAAGACATAAAGATAAATGAAGGCCACAAATGGCTTTCATTACATTAAAAAAGGGCTTTCAGAGCGTGTGTGGTTAGGCTTATTTCTGTAACACAAATGACACCGGCTGTAGTGTAACTTCTGCTGTCATTTAGTATGTTGGGTGAAGTGTTAGGAGTCAATGCCAAGTGTATATGAAATGGAGAAGGTCTGGGTCTGTATTAATTAGGGCTGACTGAAAGAGATGGTAGAACATCCACAATTGATTTCTTTAAGCATACTACCAGCTCCAAAAGGCATCAGCAGCTGGCCAGGGCAGCAGCCCTTTCCAAGAATTCTTTTACAAACCCTGCCCAGATGAAAGTGAGCACTGCAGACAGCGCTGGAGGGGAAGAGCTTCCTTTCAAAGAGCAGTGCAAGCTCATGGGCATGAAACATCTTATCTCCAGAGTCCGTGGGTAGCTCACGCTTGTCTGCTGGCTTCTCCAGAAATGGTTAGATCATACAGTAACACAAATGGATATAAAAGCTTTTGAGCTACTTCTAAGGGTTCTGTGCATGTGAACTAATAAAGGCAAGTCTATGGTCAGCAGGGTTAAATCCACTAGACAGCAGTCTGCAACTCCCGTAGAAAACGTTCAGGGGATCTACAGTTTGAAAAAGCTGAAACTGCCTGTCTAGAAGAATCACAAAAGCAATGATAAACAAAATGTTCTTCTGCCTCAAAAAGTTTCATACAACCATTAACAAATTCTCAGAATCTCTGGGTGCAAGAGATGAGATGTCTTTGGGGACTTAGTCCGGGCAATGCCATCTGTTTAGCCTCTTATCTGTCTGTGGGTGACAGACCTGGCCTTTCAGAAGTTGTTCTTCCCTACATGCACAGAATGCTTGCCCAGACTAGCTTGGCGTCAGCTTCTTGCTCAATCACAGCCTGCAAAGCCATATTACAAAGTATCTCTTTTGTTAGTCTTCATTTCCAGAAGAAGGACAGCAAAAAATGAGTGATCAAACATGTGGAAATGATGTGAGAAGGCAAATGAAATAGTTGGTGGAAAAGCAATTTCTGTAGGCTGGAGGCTGTAATCAGAAAAAACAGTTGGAACCTGTCCATGCTGATCTCACATCTGCACTTCCCATGTGCCAGGGTTAAGCAGATGGACCACATCGCTGTATGAGATGTTAGTTAGGCAGAAACCTGGTTTGAACAATATTTTGAAGGTGTGACATGCTACGGTGGAGCTACCAGAGCTGTTGGGTAGCTCCAGAGGCACAATGACTGCCTGGGCCAGAGGCATTCAGCCAAACAGTGTACACCACAGCTGCCAGATTTATCTTGTAAATTCACCAAGAGCAGACCTGATAAGAACATAAGTATGCCTCTTGGACTCATTTCTTCCTTTAATCGTTAAGGAGAGCCAGTAAGATCTGTCAGATCTGTACATGGAGAGCCACTGGGAGAATTTGGGGTTTTAGCTCTGTGTAGGGAAGAAATTGTCTCTAGCTGTCTAGTAAAGGTTTCAGCCAACACAAACAATACATAGATTAGTGCTCCTTAGCATTGTTACTCTTTATTGGACCAATATGCTCATGGAAATTCCTTTCGTAGGAACACTTTAAATTACCAAAGCATGAGTATCTTCTCACTGTTTTTGAATAGTAACCAAGGAACATTAAATTACACAGTAATTACTGTGCAGTGGATGGGTAATGGCCTGGGTAGTTCTGTGTCATTGCAAGAAAAAAGTATGGCTATTTCTGTGGTTGCAGTGCTGCAAATTCACTGGATTTCCTAACACTAATTACCCAGTAATCTGTCTGCACCTGGAAAAAGTCATTGCTGATATTTATCACTTAAACCAGGTCACCATAGAATTGCGTAACACTTTCCAAATATTTGCGTCCCTCTTGTTTTAGCTGTTCCATTTTTTTTTCATAGGTACTGGGCTAAACAATGCAGTGGCCAGAATAGGTTTCTTTCTTTAATGAAAAGCTTAATTATTTCTTTTTTTCTAGAGGTTGTTGCAAAAATTTAGCTTTCTTTTAAGTGCTGTGTAATGGTTTAACCCCAACTGACAACTCAGCCCCACCCAGCCGCTCGCTCACTCCCCCGCAGTGGGATGGGGGAGAGAATCGGAAGGGTAAAAGTGAGAAAACTCCTGGGTTGAGATAAAGACAGTTTAACAGGAAACCAAAAGCCACACGTGTGAGGAAAGCAAAGCAAGGAATCCATTCGCTCCTTCCCACGGGCAGGCAGGTGTTCAGCCATCTCCAGGACAGCAGGGCTCCATCACGCGTAACGGTGACTTGGGAAGACAAACGCCATCACTCCAAACGCCCCCCCTTCCTCCTTCTTCTTCCCCAGCTTTATACGCTGAGCATGACGCCCTATGGCGTGGGATAGCCCTTTGGGCAGCTGGGGTCAGCTCTCCCAGCCCTGTCCCCTCCCAGCCCCTTGTGCCCCCCAGCCCCCTCGCTGGTGGGGTGGGGTGAGAGCAGAAAAGGCCTTGACTGAGTGTCAGCACTGCTCAGCAGGGACGGAAACACCCCTGGGTTATCAACAGTTTCCAGCACAAATCCAAAACACAGCCTCATACTAGCGACTATGAAGAAAATTAACTCTAGCCCAGCCAAAACCAGCACATGCTGGAGTTTACAATCTAATCAGTTGATATAATGCCATGTAAACAAGCTGTGTAAATACATATGCAGAACCATGCCTTTTACAGGGATTTTTTTTTAACAAAAGAAGAACTTCCACAGAAGTGGTATTCTCAGGAAATAATTATAATTTGCACAGTGTTGTGCATTAGCATGCTAAATGATATTGCTAGGTCTGAATTTACTGTCAGCAGGTTGCATATTTTAAGTACTGTGCTTTGCTCAAAACAAAAACCCCAAAATATTTACTGACCTTTGTTGCTACAAAAATCCAGTTGTTAGGCCAGAAAAAACTGCTGACATCATATTAATCTGATTGGAAATCCATTAAATGGCCAGTATATCTTTTTATCTAGTCCTTGAAAATAAAATTGTCAAATTGATAAATGCCATTCATAGCCCTGATCCAGTGCAACTCTATTTTTACCAGGCTGAATAGTGAGAAGAAACACGTGTTTAATTAGTATAAAAGGTTATGGGAGAGAGTACTATTGTAGCAGAAATGGTAGTAATATAAATTTATATCTGTTAGGCCTGTCAGTATTTGCTGCTTCAGTGGAAATAATTTTTAAGGCTGGGCTCTCTCTCGCTCAACATGGAAAACTTGCACGCTGGAAGGAAGTCATTTGGCATGTCTGCTCACTGCCGCGTGTGGCCGGAGTTGATTCCAATGACAAAACCTGGACACAACTCTGTGACAGTGCGAGTCTTATCTTCACTGCACATCACTCCACGTAAAGAGTGAAAGCTCCTTATAAAACAGTCAAAAGTGCAGCTAAATCCAGCTAGAGATTTAGGCTTTTCTATAACTGCCATTTCACATCTGATGCTTTTTTAACTACGGATAGTCTTATACGATGACTGATGCACGTCAACACTTACTCCCGTTCATGGCACAAAGCCAAAGCTAGCTTCAGTAAAAGAACCTAAAAATGACTCTGTAACACCCCAAATGCCAAAAGACTAACTTTGTACATAGCTCACAAAATAAGAAATGTTAGCAAAATGAGACAGGGTATTGATTACAATTATAAATTATGACAATTAATTGCAATTATACATTATTAGTTTCTCTGCTGTTCCCCAGAAGGTCTGCTTGCTTACTGAATGTTTTCAGGAAAGTTTACCACATCAAGCACATGGACACTGTGCAGATGCCTTCCTAGCAGCAGAACAGGGGGATAAACGCTTCAGCAGCAGCGTCTTTACTTGTAAAAGGCATCACTCTGCTGTTTGGTGCAGCCATCTTTCCCCCATTGACTTTTCAGACAAATTACTGATAACTCACCTAATGTTATGACAGAGTCAAACTTGATTCTCCGCTTTCCACGTCATTTTAAGCATCCCAGCTAAAGCCTGCAATGAATTAAAAGACCACCTCTCCACTTATGGAAGTGAAAACATGAGCACTTAGAGTCCAGCTGCTTTGGTGCTCGTCTTCATAACCACGGCAGCTTCTTGTGTGTCAAAAATATGCCCCCTTTATTGCTCTTTAAAGTGATTTGCCACTCCTAAGATACCCTTAAAACACATTTTTATTCACTGTAGATCAAGAGTCTAATACTTATTCCTTTGCTTCTCTATAATTAGAATGAGAACAGACCACGATCCGTATAGCCCCTGCTGCCTACCTGGGTAGTGACGTGTCGTACCCGAGACTGACCAGCCTTAAATGCAATGTATGGGAGGGTGCGAACGATGTTTGTGGTTTGCTATACTTAGTTTTTTAAGCAAAGATACTGCAGACTCAGGCAAAGTTATTTGAAGTATGGGATTAAGCAGAGTTCTAATCAACTCACAGGACAAGACAAAAAGGACTTGAAGGTCTGGAAAGGGAGATGTAATATTATAACCTTGGAAAGCAGAAATGTGGATAGCTGGCAACTGCATAATTGTATGCACCAAAACGTGGATGCACAAGCATTTTGCACCCATCCAAACCCAGGCTGCTAATGTGAATTGGACATGTTGCACATATATTTCACCTATAGCCTTTTCAAATGCAGGTCAAAGTGATCTCAGAAATGAATAAGCCATTTATTTTACAGATCATTATTTTAGCTACGGATAAATTAATTGCTACCAGGAACAGTTTAAATCCTCCTGATTCAGAAGGGATACATTTCTGCAGAGGTAGGAAGAAACCCCACTGTAGCGTTCAGCTGGTTGGAGGATTCATATTGTAGAAGCTGTGAACAGCCAAACTGTGTAAGGTAAATGAGAAGTGTTTGCCAGAGTCAGTACAAAGAACGCAGATAAGCAGGAGGATATAAACTGCGTCACAGGAAGATGATAGACCCTTCATTAACGTAAGCTGAGCCCGTTGCCAGCAGTTCATGATGCGTCCTGGAGAAGAACCAGGGTTAAAAAGAGGGAAAGAAAAGGGAAAAAAAGTCCTTCTTAAAATGTCTAGGCTTGTCTCTTCACGCTATATTTGATGTTATGACCCTTTCTAATGGTAACTTATGTCAAATTTCATTTTAAAAAACAGCGACAGACTTATGTAATTAGTCCTGGCTTTCTGAAGTTAAAAAAAAAAAAAATCATAATTCACCTACTTTCAATTAAAATCTGTCCTTCCAAGCAGTATTAAATCACTGTGAAGACCATAAGCATGTACACATGGAACTTCTTTTAGTCACCTGTATGTCTTTGCTATCATCATGCCTAAGTATGAAGCCTGATTATTATTTTGATTTGGGTTTTTTTTCTCCTTTTCCTTTAGGTGAAGATTATTGTTACGGGTGCCTAAAGCTTTAGTCTTTACCTTCCAACAGACAAAAACTAACAGCCGGTTATAGGAGAGTGCTCTAAATATGTTTTTCTTTAACAGCCAGAAAGAAAAGATAGTTTGGAAACCAAAATATCCTGGAGGCACTTTCTCCATCCATAGTGTATTTGATAAATTGACATTTGCTTCCAGGGAGGCATTCAGCTTCTGTGTTAGTATAGTGATCCTTAGTCTTCTCTTCCCAAACTTAGATAATTTGAATGAAAAATAAGTTTTATTAAATGTAGCTGTTAATAGTGTCAATAAATTTTAAGTTGTGATTACATATCACTTAGAGTAATGCTATCCCTCTCGACTGTAGATCAAAATATATTTATTCAGCATTCTTAAGATCAAATATCCTTTCTCTTTGCTTGACAAGGACAATCCAGTGTGCTGTTGAGTACCAAGGTGACTTGAAAGTTTTTCGAATGTGTAATCCCCTTTTATATTCTGTATTGTGTATGAACTCAAAGATGAAATATCTGCATTATCTTAAATAAACTAGATAAAATGTATTTCAAAAAGTTTCTTGAGTCAAAAAGTAGCAAATCATTGTATGTATTTTCCATATTTGTATAGGTTTCATTATATTCTCATTCTAAGTTACTCTTAAGTCTCTTTCATATTTAAAAAATGAACTACACACCTATCATGCAAAATGTAAAGTATGTTCAACTAGTTCAAATTAGATATACAGTAAAAATACACTTCCAAAGAAATATCATTTCCATTTTTGTTCATGTTTTTAACAGAATTTCAGACTAATACATCAAATGTGGAACTGTACAAGTATGTGAAGAAACATTAGGATTGCAGTAGTAAAAAAATGTACAGCATTCAAAACCAACAAGCTCTAAACAACCAAACAATACCACAGGATTGAAACAGTCATGGGGACAACATAGGTCATTGGAGCCAGTGAGTGAATCCTAATGCACCTACATAAAGACCCTACATAGAATATTGTCTCTTATTTATATGCAAAATCCCTGATTTGATTAAACCAGACAATTTCTCTAATTGTCTCTTATAGGTTTTAGATAAGATTAACACGAGAGTATTCCCCTTCATAAATGTCAGTTATTTGAAAAGGCAATATTGAGAATTGATGTGAAAGGTATTTCCATCCACGTGGATTCAGGTAGTTAAAATACAAGATCACAAATAATAGCACTGCAATTTCAAAGAACCATTTGAATTGTTATCCGCTACATTTGCCGTAACACTTAAGAATTCAGGATTCAGTTTTTAAAAACTGTTTACAGGTTAATACACAGGGTTTTTAATTATGGGCTGTATCCATTTAACAGTGGACCAACATTGCCTTTTAAATTGTGAAAAGATCCAGCTAAGCATGTCAAAAAAATAAAATCTCCAAGGTAATTGACAATGAACAAAACGTTACATACAGCAGAATCTCTGTGTCTGAATATCTTTGAAAGGCGGATATGTACTCTTTTACAGCCCACTAACCAGCACAATTTCCTTATTAGACATTTATATTATGAGGAAAAATGTCTTGGACAAACCTGTAACAGCTATTAATTCAACCCAAATTATCTTTTTTTAATGTTTCATCATTGTACATAAACTTAATTAACTATGCGAGCCTATTGGCTTTAGTGACCAGAATGTAATCCCTTTCACAGATAAGAGCTAGTTACAATAGTTTTAGGTCTATCTTGCTTTTCAGATAACTCACCTGTGGGTTTTTTTAAGCTGAAGTGTAAAAAAGGTTAATAAATGACCTAATTATGTCAGCATTTCTATCCCACAGTCCTCATGCTCTGAGATCTCTCACTGATCTCGATAGGAATTTGGCTTGCACAAGAATGGCGAATTTTCAGCTCAGAAAGCGAATAAATGTAGCTCTTTTAAAACCAAAACATTGTTACCAAAGAGTCTGGCCTGCTAAATCATCTTCAATGCACTGAAAAGGGCAAAGAACACGAATCTTGGCACCTATCTTGCTGTTTATTTGGAATAATCTTTTAGCAATTTTGATCCAGTGGGAATGATAGATTAGTTTTAGAGAGCTAGCCACGTACAACCTAACATTTGACTGAAATAAACTGATTGTAACAGGTTTGAAAAGGAACAACCATATGCATCTTATGTACCACTCAAAATCTATAAAACTACTAGGCAAACAGCATAGTGTATACTCATTCTTATACATATTTAAACTTTGCTGAGGTATTTCTTTAATTACAGAAAATCATCTTTAAAAACAATAGGAAAAAAACCCTCAAAATACGAGTTATATTCTGCACAGATTTTTGGGGGGAGAAGGAAATAAATTGTATTGAAAGGTCTGTAATCATTAAAGGAATAACCACTTTTATTGGTATCGATAATATCATATTCTTCCTTGGCTTTTTATTCCTTCAAAGCTTTACAAAAAATGTAATGCTGTGACTTTATAAAACATAATCTTGCCTTGACTTTGCCCACCAGCATTGTAAAATAACCTGAAATACTTCCGTCTTTTTCCTAGGGAAAATATTACCTGGTGCCCACCTCTGTAATGGACTGATTGTGGCCACACAGCTGTCGGATACCCGCTTGCCTCCTCCATGAAATGGGACAAGCCATCTCTTGCACAAAAGCAAGACTGTCCTCATAAGTGCTAGCTGAAGTCTAGTTTCTTTCACGCAGCAAAATTAAGTATAGTTTGTCTGTTTGAATTTTAATATTATCTGATAATTTCTACCTGCAACTAACATTTATTTCTCTATAATGAAGATACCTAGACTGTGGTACAAGCTGGATTTCTCACCCCTATATACTTCAGGAACAGGAGGAATGTATACATCATATTCAGAGCTTATCCTAGGCAGATACTGTGTTTGAAGTGCAGTTTTCTAATCCTTTTAAATACAATCAGCCTATCTTGATTGTGACACTAATGTTAAATGTAACTGCAGCCATTACCAAGTAGTTTCCATAAGTGGTTTTATTACTGGTTAGATTTTACAAACTCTGGTATTCGAACAGACTTCGACCTTAAAATTCTAAAACAACAAAGCAACCAATGAAAGGCTTAGGACTATTCAAAGTAACAAACTCTTAACATTTTTGCCCTGGTCATAAATATACAGAGAGAAAAAGAGAGAAGTGGACATGGAATCCAAAGAATGTAGAGAAAACAGTATATAAGGCACATGGCAGTCTTTGAAAATACAGAAGCTTTAGCCAACTTAAATTAATTGCTGTTTCCCTTGCTCAGTCCACAAAACTGTACAGTTACACAAATGTTGTGTTGCAATAGATCTTCCAAGTTATTCTTCAGTCCATACTCCGTAATACCAGAACGCTACATTTCCTTCTGTTTTTTAGGAGAGATCCTAATTGTGGTTAGTCAGTTGCTCAAAGCCTCTATTAAAATACACTTGGAATTTCAACTAAGAATAATTTCTTTTTTAAAGAAATTATTAAGAAAGAGTTATCAGAAAAGATTTGTAAGAGTTGTCTGTGAAGGACTTCGAGATTCATGAACCTCAAGACTTCCGGGCACTGACGTCAAGACAGATGTCACAGTAGGCATAGTAGGATTAGTCAAGTCTGTTAAAGTAGTGGGAGTGCTGGATGGACTCATGGAGGCATTGGATATTTCTGAGGCAGGACCTGATGGGGTCCCTGCTTGGAGTGTTGAGTCTGAAGTCTTATCCACCCCTGTGTTTTCTTGACGTAAGAGGTTCCGTCTGAATTTGGCTCGAGCATTTTGAAACCAAACCTGAAATAGTTTAATATAACAGGGTAGCATTTAAAGAGCTGCAGTGTTTAAAAAAGCAAAAGCATACTCACAAATTCACCAACGCTTGAAGTGTGGAAGACGTTTTTACTGGTAACATGTTAGAAAAGTAGCCCCAGTCATGAGAAGTGTCCTCTGCACACCTGTAAAGCATTCCTCTTTCTTTCCCTCTCCCGCAATCCTGTATAAACAGTCTGCCTGGGACAGGAGCGGACCAAGGATGGAGGAGGGGAGTCTTTCTGTTCAGGCTATGTATAAAGATGCTTAGAAATTTGGCAGCCCGCATGAATCCTCGATTGCCCTCAGTCCCAGAAGCATTTGTCTGGATGAGGCAGACATCAAGCATCTGACGAATATAAAATAACGAGTTTCAGCACCCTCATATCTCAAGTCCATCTCCCATCGTAAGCAGCAAGTGACACACACCACAGCACCCTGCCTTTCTGCGGGCCCTGAGAACTCTCCCAGGAACTCTCCCATGTCTCAGTATCAGCAGTGCTCTCGCTTTTCTAAAAGGACTGTCCCTCTTTCTTACTCTTCTCTTACTCTTCTTTCCCAAATGCTTCAGCTCCCTTCACCTATGCCAGTCTCCTTTTTCAAATGTTTTCAGTACTGGCCTGATGTCAGGAAAAGAGGCTTGAATGGTATGAAAGACCCACATTGCATTAAAAACTGTCATTTCAGTAGAAATTATATCCACATGCAGAAATTTTTCCAATATTGCTACTTCTTGCAGTATTTGATTGTTATCTATAAGTGAAGGGCAAAAGCTATGACTTCATCTTTCTCAGTTAAATTTCAGTGTTTAGGTCCAAGTTAATAATGCTCTCCACTTTCTGCAGGATTTGTTTAAAGATGAAATATTTTTCTGACCTATTTGAAAATAGATAAAATAAAATGTGTTTGTGAAACTTGAATGAAGCCTAGGTACAGCATATTACTTCAACTAAATTTGAAAATGTTGTTAAATACCCTTTGTTCAGCCTGATATATGTTGATACCAGGTAATTTTACTGCTACAAACTAGCTGAAATTTCACTGTGCTTATTTATCAGAAGGCCTTCTGTCATTGTTACATTCTTTACAACGGACTCAATCCTGATCCTACTGTCCTGACGTTGACCTGCTATAAGGAATAGGACCAAGTCTTTCTATTCCAGATGCAGTGAGCCTCATCATCTCTGAATCTGTCGGAGAAAGGAACCGAGCGAGTGAAAGGATTTGCGTAGCCATACAGTATCTCCATCAGATTTCTCCTCTTTGTCCTGTACAGGGAAACTGAGTGTGTGGAGCTCACGAGGCCACACCAACCTGTACAGACATTCTGACCTCTACCTCTGAATCAGCATGGCCCCTGCCATAGGATCCGCTTTAAGCCAGACCACTAACAGAGGAGTGATTTGTGAATACGAGCAGTCCTGTAAGGTGTTCTCTTTGCACTCTTGGCTTGCCAGCCCCAGTTAGAACTGATGAACATGTCTCAGCTGTTTTTCCTCTGACTGGTTTTCTTCTCATCTATGGATGGTCCAGACCCAAATTCCCCCTATTGAGCACTCTTACTTTTTCTCTGGAAAGCTTTCTCCCCCAACCAAGGGTCTTTGAGGTGCGCACCCTCTCTCTTGCACTCTCTCCAGGGAGTGCCACAAGGAAATAAACCTCAGACACAGATTCTAGCAGTGGCTATAGGAGCTGCATTCATGGGCCATGCATAAATCACATCCCTACAGGTCCTTGTTTCTGAAAGCTTAGTATTTTAAAACAGTTTATGTTGCCATTCCCTTTGTTAAAACACTTATTTTAAAGGCTATATATCAGTTTCATATACGACAAGAAAACAAAAATCTCCTAAACTAGCACTGGCAAAAATATACTCATTATTTTATAACATAGTCCATTATAGTGGTAAACCTGTTAAAGGACAGTGATGTGGTCAAAACCAGGCAAAACCAAGTGTGATATTTTTGCCTGACACATTCACAACCAGCGTCCTCTCGTATGACTGTTCATTCAGAGCCACGCAAGAAGGGAGGCACAGAAGTGTGTGTGTGTGGTTCTGAGCAAGGCGAGGAGCCTTGTGTGCAGGGGATGCAAGTGAAGCAAATCAGTTTGTTCTGGTCATTCAAGCCACAAAGTCTCAAGCACCAACTAGCTAGGAATAGTAAAAAACAGCAGTTTGAACATTTATGGGATTTTTTTACCTTTCAGTAAGAGATAATATATATTTGTCCCACAAAGTAATTTGGTTTTGATTTTTTTAATATACCTTCTAGCAATTGTAAAAAGGATAATACAGATGAAGGTGAAATGGAAGTTTAGAGACTGCCACTGTTGGTATGTATGTGTACCATGGTTACGTAATAATTAAGACTGAACGGACAAAACCACTAGTCCAGTTGCATATACACATACTTCTGCATAGTTTCACACTTATGTTCATTAAAAATACACATATTTATATATGCAGTAGCCCCAAATATGAGTAACATTCCTATTCACAAATTTTCTTGCTTTGAGTGTGTAAAACTGTAGAAGGCAGCATAACTATTTTGTTCATTTATATTGTTCCTAAAAGTCCAACTGCTCCTTAACCTTAGTAGGGCGAGCAGCTCCACGGTATTGTTTTTGTCTGTGATTTGAAACATGTAGTATGCAAAGAAAAGTGAGCAAGATTATTGGTGCTTATGTGTTCCCCTTTATCTGCCATTAAATATGAAAATCTGTACTTAGATGCCCTTACCGATGACCATTAATGCTGCTTTCAGGAGCCACACATATAAGATGGTTCATTCTCTCTTTAATAGTGGTAATTCATGTTAGACATAGAAAATATTCCATAATCTTGTAAGTATTATTGAAAAATAGAGATAGTATGACTACTTTCACTTTCTTCTTCACTGAGATATTGTCAAGGTTAATCAGCTAATGGTTATAAAGCTCTTTAAAATTGTCCAATAATAAATATTCATGTTATTACTGAAAAGGCATCTAAATATTTGTTAACTGAAATTCTGAAAATACCTTGCTTCATGATAGAAAGAGATAACATAAAATAATTATCACAATAGTGATATTCTGGTATGCACTTAAGAAATGAAAGTGTTCAGCAAAGTCTTCATGTTGAAGAGCAGTGAAATAATTAAAACTATTGTTTTCTGAGTTGTAGGAATGTAGGCCTGCTTCTCAACTGCCCTGTGTTGTTACTTATAGCTGTGCAAAGCAGCGTGTAAGAGCTGGCAAGTCAGGGCTGCCCACGCGTAATGGCAGTAGCGCTGTACGCTCACATTGGCAATTCAGGCCCTGCACCTGTACCGCTATTACAGTAAAGTAAATAAATAATAACCCAAACGTACATGAGCGAAAGAATTGCTCCAGAAGGACTTATCTCACATCAATTGCACAATTAGGAGTCTGGTCTTCAGTACTGAGGAATAAACAAAATCATTGGGAAGTATTTAGTGTTTTTCTGTCCACCTGTATCGTTATAAGGCTGAGCTGTTTCAAATCAAATCAAAGGGGAAAAACTCCACTGAATGGTGTGGATGGACCAAATGTTTATGGACCAAAACTCCACAGAAAAATAAAAGCAGCTGTGAGACCCACCACTGATGCTACAACATTCTGGTTAGGGGGGCTGGATGCCTGTAGCTGGACAACTCAGCAGAATAGTATTTACTGTGGTTAAAATACGATACAATCTCTTCAGCAATCTGTGCAGCTAACTCTTTGTCTCCGTCAAGTAAAATAGGAATAAAATAACATCTCCATATGATTGGGAAGTATTGAAAATAAATACGCTAAGTACTGTAAAGGATTCGGATACTGCAGTGGATGAGATCATCTAATCACCTTAGATAACTTTATTTTCTTGTTTGTAACACTTCCATTGTTGCAGCTGTTACATATTAGCTGTATGAATAGCTTGTGCTAGAAACAAATTTTTAAACACAATTTTGCTCATTCACATAGCTACCTGGAGACTGAATTTTACTAACTGAATTCTACTGAATCTTACTAACTAGTAAGTGGAGAAACAAAAACATAAAGGATGTTGCACCGCAAGCAAACTATGTTCACTCATTGCACACACATTCTGATTACTCTGTTGTAATTATTAAACACACAGTTAAAGGGGAACTATGAGATATTTGATGAGTGGAGGCTCAGTAAAGAGTCTGCAGTATGCTATCCTAAAGCAAATCTTCACTGAAAGGTAGCGCAGGGTACCCACGCATGATTGTGAAAATGTTCATGCTTGTTGACTACTGGAAACTGAATTAGCAAAGCCCAAATGCATTCAGTAATCTTTGTGGGGTTTTCATAGCAACTTTACTGGGGAGCGATTCAAGAAAGAATAAGCAGTGTACAAGACACCCACTGAAAAATAACGCTTGATGTTCCTAAACTGCTTTTGCCATGGATGATCATATTCCATGGGGAAATTCCTGGGGGAATTTCTAGGGAAATACATTCCTGGGGGAATTAATCCATTCCTGGGGAAAGAAGAGGTACATACCTATACCTAGCAAACCGTATCTTCTTAGGGCTATCTACTTCCACCTTCCCTTTCTAAACTCGCAAAAAGAAAGACCAGTTCCCAAAAGAGGAATATTTATGCCAGTTAGTTAGCTCACAATTAGCTGGTCACTTTAATTATGAATGATAGCTTACAATAATGGGCTTGTGTTCCCCAGGTACAGTACAAGAAGTATATGAATTAAATTGCAAATATAAAGGTAAATTGGAATTAAAATAAATAAAAATAGGGGTTAAAAATATAAATAGGTTTATTGTGATTCTAACATGGCTACTTACGGAAAATAGTCTGCATTACAAAGCCACTGAAGGAAATGTAATTTACAAAGCAGTATGTTACATTTCCATGCCGTTCCACTTCTGGACATGTGTAGCTGATGACTAATTGTATATAAAGCAAAGGCAGAAGTCAGATCTTCCAAATCCAGTATCACAGATCATTAAGAATATGGCCAAATTCTCCACTCATCTACAACAAAGCACCCTCATTACATGTTATGTGGGACCGCCTGGATAGTAAGGGCACTACAGCTGTTTCCTAAATCACTAGGAACTCTACTACGTGTGTTTAGGAAGTACGCTGGTTTCAGAACAAGGGAATCTGTTTCTCCTGATCTGCTGCCTTGTATTTTCTCTTAAAATATATTCTATTGATGATATATAAAGAGCCACAGTCCTTCATCAACTGAACTGAGAACTGAACGTACAGAAAATACAACAGCTTACAAACACGCCTAATAACAACATAGGGAATGCGGAAGATTTCTTACTACTGGCAAGTGTGCACGTACGTCTGGGAGTCTATGCACTTCGGTATGAAAGACAGACTAATACTAATGATGCTTGTTTAGATCAATAGTGTCAGTGAATTACTTTGTGTTCAATAAATGACACAGATGGAATGCCAACCTTTCTGGCTCAAAAGAATTAACAAGTGACACTATCTCAGTAACCAACACCATGAAGAGTTTTCCCCTGCAAAGAGCAACACTGAAATTCATATAGAGGAACTTCAGTGTTTGAAAAATTGCCTCTTACAGGTTAGAGATAAACCAATTGGGCACAAAGCTTCTAAAACCCAAAAACCAAGTTTGTTTTTTCATGGCCCAAATTAATTTTCAAACAAAAGTTCAAAAGAGTATGGAGTAGAGAATGCTCATAACAGACAGGAAAACTCAAGCGATACTAGACAAAGTATCGCTCCGAGTCATTTTCTTGAAGTGCCTCCAACAGCATCATCCTCTGGGTGCAATCCTCACCACCAGCTATTACCTTCCACCACTCTTCAGCTAAAGGAGCCCAGACATAAAGGAGTATTTAACTGTGAAAGTAAAAGAATTTAAACACCAATTACCAAAACGATGAAAAAAGTTTAGTGGAATTGTAAGGGACTGCTGCAAAAAAGAGGAACCACTAAGCACCTTAAAACTGCAAGATGCGGTATATTTAAGATGGAAACAGAAGCAATGAAGAAACTGAAAAAGGGAGTGAGGTGTAGTGGAGACAGAGTCCAGTTTTGGAGACAAGGAAATACATTCTGAAAACGAAGGAAGAAACAGAGACAATAACTTGGAAAAAAGATGGAAGGAAAGACCCATTAGGTGAAAAGAGAAGAGAGAGATGGAAGTCAAAGTTGGCGTGGAGTGAGGTGAGAGAACAGAAAGATGATCAAGAGAAAGACGCTTTCTAGGCACTGATCTCATTTCTTAATGCACTGTGTGAAATTTCTCAGGTAATTCAGGTGTGAGTGTACTGTAATGGACAGAAGAGATATTACTGAAGTGTCTAAACTGTGATGATAAAATAAAGGAGAAGTGTCAAAATAAGGATAGACAAATGCAGTAAATTATTTCGGTCGTGTGCATGGATAAAGGAGAGCTGCTATGAGAGACACTACATCAGGCGTTAGGATGTGCACTAGTTATATTGGGAGGAATCCGTTCCACCACTGCAAATCAGCCTCATAAAAACAAAAAAAATCCAACTATGGAGGACGTAGCCTAGAGAAGTAATTACATATGGTTTTTCATTAGTAGTTTTTATTGTGAAGCCTGCAAAACCTTTATTCCTTCTTCTGTTAGGTATTAACACTGTAAGGTCCAGAATGTCTCCAGTGAATTCAGTTTTTCTCAATAGTTTTGTCTACTGTCCTCTGCTTGCCTATGAATTTGCGAGAGCTGTCCACGATGCTTTCCCAGGAGTCTGTCTCTGAGCCCCACTTGTCTCTATGAAGCTCACAAACCATTTTTCTACAATTAAGACCCGTTTAAAAATTTCAGCAATAGATCCTGGAATGCCATGACTCCTATATGCCCAAATTTATCTCTGGGTATAGCTATTTGGATAAGTGCCCATTAAAACTGACTTCTTGAATCAGAACTATAAACTCAAATGGAGCTGAATCAACTAATATTCTCACCTTTGCTTCCCATAATAGTTCAAATGGAGTGTATATCCTTGAAGCAAGAAAAATCCAGCTTTCAGAGAAAAGGTACTTTTAAAATGCAGTATCCTTTCATTCTAAGTTACTAAATTATGAATAAAAAATTAATCTTTGAAAAATTAAATTTATGTCCACTTCAGTTATGAAAGAAAAGATATCCTCTTTGTCCTGATAAAATAAATTCAAACTGCTAATTAATTCTTATTGAGGTAAACATTCACAGTAATTTCTCAGTTAAGAGCTCTGTATTTACAGTGAACACATTAACTAAAATAATATCCTTTTTCTTACAGCAGATTGGAAGCTAAAGATGCACCAGAATTAACTAACTACAGAAAAACAAGCAGGGCCCCAAACCTTCACAACTGTCATTAAAAATGAGAACCCAAGCGATCTACTTTTGGCAAGCTGGAAAGAAAGAACTTTTCTCATACTTTCTAGGATTTAACTAGAGACTAGAAAGTCTCACAGAAGGTATGAACTATTCAGAAATCTTGAAAATCAGCAAAATACATTGCATTTCAAACATAAAATTGATACTTTATTTACTTTTCAAGACAAAAGACTGCTCTTCTTACCTGAAGAACTCTTTTGGTCAGGCCGGTTTTCTGAGCTAGCTGTTTCAAGTCCTTGGCATCAGGATTGTGGTTAATAGCAAAGTATGACTTCATTGTCCGCAACTGGTGGTGTTTGAACGATGTCCTCATACGCTTTGTTTTTTGATTGCTGGGGTATTGCTGGTCTCTATCCAGGTGGTCACCATCGTTTTCATTGCAACTTAAAGCTTAAGGCAACAAGAGGAAAAGGCGTGTAAATCTATTGCTCTGTGACCAACATTGTTTGCAGTTCATCTGAGTGCAGCAATTAAAATAACATACCGTGGCATGTATTGTACTGGTACAAATCCTACTTGCCTTCCCCTCCATTTCTGCATCTTCTTTTTTTCCCTTACAATAACCAGCTTGCAAGGACCCTCACCTGCCTCTTTATGGCTTTTAAAATGTCAGGTCTGTTTCCTTTTTTCTTCCCTCCATCTCCAGACAGCCTTTCCTCCACTTTCTGCTTGTAGGACAGTAGCTGTCCTCAACTCTGTAAAGTGTTTTAATGCACTTTGTATCACTATAAATTGCATTGTAATGTACAAAGAAAGCTGTACAATACAGTCCACTTAAATCTCGATGGAACAGACCAGTTAAAATTACAATTATTTCCTCCATCAAACTAAACCTTGCAGAGTACAAGAGAGACCATTAAATGAAACACTATAAAAGAAATAAAGTTTGTGGGTACCAGACAGCAAATTATGACTATAATTTGACTAGCTAAAGAAATAAAGCTGTTAATACAATGTATCACTGGCATGCCAGATGAAAAACATCTTTTTAATTATTTATATGTTTATATTTCCTTTTTTAAAAAGTATTTGCAAATACTAGTTTGAATGATCCATTCTATTATATCCTTTTGAAATCACTGAATGACACTGATTGATACATTTCCATAAATCAACTGTAAAGCCTGTAAAGGAGGTCTGTGAGCAAGGAACATTATAATAACTATCAAGTACTATTAAATGTTGAATGCCAAGCAAAATAATCTCATAGACCAAAAGTAGTTTTTCATTTATTTGTGCATACAGTAAACCATAGAAAAACTCTTAAAATAACATTAAGGACCAAGCTTAAATCCACTAAAAAAATCAGGGATATAACTGAAGATTAGCTCTGACAAACTGTCATCAATTTACTTTTTCTGCTCCAATATCTACAACTCCCTTTTAATTTCCTGTAAGTTTTACGTTAAAAGTAATGAAAATCCACTACTACCTCTGTTCTGTGTTGCATGCAAACAATGAGAAAAAAATGTATTTTAAAATGGGAATTATTGGTGAATTTCTTAAACACATAAACAGATTTGTTTTCAATTGTCCATTATTGCTGGTTCATTACAATTGAGTACATCTCATAGACATGTCATTACAGTCTTACTTTAAATTCATGCAATCCGTCAGAGGTTTTCAGCCCTATTGAAAACATACAAATCCTGAAAGGCATGTGTTAAAAACAGTTTTAAAAAACATACATAAAGTGCACATACTCATAAGTAAAAATGCACACAGATTCTATAAACAGCAGCTTTGCAGCATGTACAGTAGCTGCTTTGCAAACTTCAGCTTTTCAAAACTTCTACAAAGATACAGCACGATATGGAGCGAGGCCTGCAAAACTTCAGCTTTAAGCCCAAAAGCATGTTTGTTTAATAGATACATAGAAAGTGTCCGAAGCCTCAAACTTTTCTGTGTGTTTCTGTACTCCTATAATTTAAAAAAAAGCTTAAAAATTTTGTACTGTATATATAAATGTGTATGTATGTGTGCGTGCATGTGCGTACATTTGTATAAATCCTTTCCAGCCCTAAGTATCTTGTGCCAAATTCTAGCAACAAGAAGCATTTCTGCTTGTTTTCCTGTGGTGTGGAAAGACTGGAAGCACCTGAATTTAAAAGGTATAAGACACATAAAAGGAGATAGTAAAAATGCAGTATTAATGGAGCTGGATGGAATGTAGCAAAATCTTTTTCCTGGTTTAAGAACTGAGATCTAGTTGCCAGCCTGAGGTCATCCCATGTGCTCCAGTCTCCTTCGTAGCTACAATTCCTGCTTTAAAGAATACTGGGATGAATAACTGAAACTGTATTGCTCACAGTAAATTCTATTATGGAAATGTAAAACCAAGCAGTACTTGGTTTTAAAATGTACTGACAGAATTTGAGATATTAGTAATGGAAAAGACCTCTGTGTGTTATCTTAAATGCTTTCAAACCCTCCCAGAAATAACAAGGCAGAGACTTAGGAGGAAATGCATCAAAATATCTGTCTGAAGGACTGAGGTCTGTTCGTGTTAATATGCAACAAAACAAACCCTAGGGCTGCAAGTAGTTGGATTTTAACCTGTTCCATAGAGAATGAGATACATTCAGGATCCAAGGAAATAAAAGTGATACTAAACTCTCCCAGAATGGAATGAGGGTATCAGCTTTTCATCAAGCCCTGATAGGGCAACAATTTACTCTTTGAATTCCTCGTAATTTTACCTCCTCATCTGCTAAATAAAAATAATATTAAAATGACAGTAAATATGTACCATTTGAGACTGGCTAACTATTGTTCTTTTCTATGAAGAAAGTTACAGAACAGATTTTGAAAGTGCACAAGAGTGTCTGCTGTTCGTTGTTTTGCGCAAGTGGTTTGGGTGCCCCCAGGCATCACCCAATATGACATAAATATTCCTCATTAGTGCCAATTCCTCTCTCGTATTTGGTTGTGGTGCTTGGCACCATCTTCAAAACTCTATTATATTAGGCCTAATACTATATGCATCTCTCACAGAATCGGAAATGTCTATGGGCGTTGCAGGCACAGGGATACAGAACGGGCCAAGGGTGTAAGCATGTGGAGTTTTTAAGAGCTGAGGAGTTTCTGCAAAAGGCATCATGGCGTAAGACTAACACTGTACATGCTCCTCACGCAACCCTCTGTTTTTCAGGCGCTTCTTCCCTGTCCCTTCGTGGTGCCCCGTGTATCTCCCAAAGGAATTGTTGAACTATCCGTACCTAAGATTTCCATTCAATTCCAGTACCGAGGGCTCCTGCTGGGAGTTCAGAAATACAATTGGTAAAATTCCAGTCAAATAGAGGAGTCTTAAATTCACTAATGTTTCATTCCTATTTTGTGATAAATTCTGAAGTGGTGCCAAGTCTCTTTTTTGACCCTAGAACATTTCTAAGGCGCTTGTGCCTTTACCCCAGCCCCCACATCCAGGCCATTGCCCTCCTGTCCTTCGGCTGGTCTCACCAGCAGCCAGCTCTTACAGCCTCCTCCATTAGCACCACGACACAAACGTCCACTTGGCCACAAGATGGTGATGTCCACGGAGAGCATCACTAGAAACTAAGATTAAAACATTACATTTTGATATTGGTGACCAAAATATCCTCTGCAGAATAATGCATAATAGCGTCTCTAAAAACAGCAACGGGAGCGTAAAGCAGGATGCGCTATTCCCTGTGTAACAAACGCTATTCGAAGAAGAAAGCTTGGGAGCACTGTTTCACACTCGGATTGCCAGATCCCCCCACATGTCGGGATTCAGGGCAAAGCGTGTGTGCTTAGTAGTTAGTAGGTCGCTAAGTATATAGCACATGAAGACGATGGGAAAGAGGAATTTCCTTTGGGGGAACTTTTGTTCTTAGTAGCTTGTGTTTGACATGTTAAATTACCCAAAAAGAAAGCAAACTAATCCTGATTCTGAAAGAACGATGAAACAAGAGACACATTTGGTGCATGCATCAGCTCTCCATATTCAGTGGCTCAGGAACATACACCCCTTTCCTTCTGTAATAAGAGAGTCAAGGGGGTGTTTTAACCTTCTGCTGCCTGGAGAGGGAACTTGTGATTAACTAGACTAGGCAGGGTGCAGCCTTATCTGTTGTTTGGCAGAAGTGTGTAAAGGACTTTGTGGTACCCGCATCCTTGAAGGGGACAAAAGTGAGATGGAGCCCTCTGAATGGTACTTGGGACAGGAACACAGATAGGGCCTTTCTCCCTGGTGGAAGGAGAAGACACTTGGAGAAGGCAGAGGCCTGAACTGCTTACCACAACTGGGATTAAAAGGGGTGAAGCTGTGGCACTTCGAGCAGGCAAAGTACCCCTCACTGCCTCTGAGGCTCCCGGCAGCACCGAAAGGAGGGCACCCCCACCAAGCCTTCCAAGCAGCAGACAGAGAAAGTGCTGCCTCAACCTTGAGATTTCAAGAGGTGTGTCGAGGAAGAGGGAGAAAAAGCCTGTCTTAAGGAGCGACTGTCTTCCAGGCCGAGCCACGGCAGCGGAGAGCTGGGACGAGACACCCTCTCCCTCTGGCCGTCCTCAGCCGCCTCGGACAAAAGGGCTGCGTGTCCCGCTGCCTCCCGGGCTTGCTCGAGGGACGGGACGGGCCGCCCCCGCCGCGGCCGCGGTGCCTCTAGGGGGAGAGAGCGGCCCGGGACGGGGCCGCGGCGGGGCGGGAGAACAAAGGGTCCGGAGCGGGGCCGCGCCGGGCTGCCGGCGGGCACCGGGCTGTGCGGGCGGAGCCAGCCGCGGAGGGTTTTTCCCCTCAATTAAGCCAATTGAATGGCGCTGAATAGCCGGTGCGAGTGCGCGGTAATTCCCTGAGAGCCACGATTAACCCGGGCAGCCCCGGCCGAGCCGGGCTCCTCGCTGCCCGCCGGGCCGGGGGAAGGGGCTGGCAGCGGGGCCGGAGCGGGCTCGCTCCCCCGAGGGACTCCCGGCCCTGCGGCACGGCAGCCTCCCTGGGGAGGGAGGGAGCGCTCCAGGGCCCCGCTCGCCCTTTGGGGAGCGAGCAGTGCCGGCTGCCCGAGCCCCGACCCCAGCCCTCCGCCTGCCCCAGCCCCGACCCCTGCCCCGGGGAGGGGCCAGCTGCACCGCGCCCGGGGAGCCCGAAAGGTGACCACGTCGGAGGGGGGAGAGGAGGAGGAGGAGGGAGAGAAGCGGGGGAGGAGGAGGGAACGCCGATTTTCCTTGGAAATCGCTGCACGACATCCGCTTTTCAGCTGCGACTCCTGTTTGCTCCCTCTGCAACTGGAGTCACAGGAAAGCTTATTCGGAGCCTTTAGTCCCAGGGGAAACGAGGAGAGAAAGAGAAATTCGTTCTTCAAAACTTTCCAGGCTCTTCCCGGTTTTGTCAGGAAAAACAACTTTTGAAAAAGCCCGTTCGGAGGGTCGGCTCCAAACGGCCCCGGCGCCTCCCCGAGCCGTGCCGGTGGAGGCAGGGGGTCGGCGGGGAGGGGAGGGACCGCCGGGTCCTGCCGGGGGAGCGGGGCCAGCGCCCCGGCAGCCTGCGGTCCCCATCCGCCGAGGGTGTGGATCTAGCCTCGCTATTTAGTCCCCTTCTTACTCAAATGCTACGTATCTTCCTGCGGGGAAAGGAAGGACATATTTCTTAATATCTTTGCTGTTTGCACAGATTAGGGGGATTTTATCAGCTCGGGGTGCCCCAGGTCTGCGCACTACCTCTGTCATTTTCGAGGATATGCTAGCGTCTTCCTATTAAGGACAGACTAGATACATGTGAATAAAATATAGCAGGCTGTGGGAGGTTTGGGGCCTAATTCACAAAGGGAGTATTCAGAATTCTTTACAGGTGCTTCTGTGTTCAGCCAGCTTTCAGCCATTGATTTACTGACCTAAAAAAACCCATCAAACTCCATTCCAACAAGTGAAAGAAGAAATTATGATCACAGGAACACACTTTAAAAAAAAAAGGAAAGAAGAAAGAAAGAAAAAGAGATCTTTTTGAAGTTTCAGCATCCTTCTAAGCTGTTTTCCACTTGTCAGGCTCTATCCACATCTAAAGCCCACCATTCCCGTGCAAACGGGGTCCCGGTTAAGCAGAAAAAAAAAAAAGTCAGTCCAATTCGTGCTGCAGATGAGCATTTGCTGCAATTTACGAAATAATTCCAGTCTCAACTCTGCCTAAGTTTATGGGTCCCCCTTTTCCCACCACCTCTGGGTGTAGATTTATTTACACAAAGTCTTCTACACAAATTACCGGCAACAGATCCGCTCAGAAGACAATATTGTGCATTTCTAGTGCACTCCTGAGCAGGAAATGACAAGTTCCATTACAAATAAAAAGAGAAACTCTCACACTTTTAAACCGTTTCTCTTTAAAAGGCACGAAATCGAAGGCTTTGCAATAATTTACTAGTTTGTGAAATTTTACATCAACGGGCAGCCTGGTCTGATTTCCAAGATCAATGGCACTTATTATCGTATAAATTAGTCGATTATTGGTTTAGTAAATAGTTAAGCAGCTAAATAGTTTAAGCAAAGAAGCCAAAGGTTCCTCAAGGAAGATCTCTTAAGCCTCAGTTGCAGGCTCTGAACAAAAATGAAAAGACCAAAAAACCGGAGGGCAATTATTTTGAAAACGAATTTTAAAAAATACAGTTAAAGACGGTTTATTTAGGAAGTCAGGGAGCAGTAAGACTTTCTCAGGCTGTGCTCCCATTCAGGACAGATGCCGCTGGTTCCGTTTACAGGTCCTTTGAATCTGAACATCTGCCCTGCACAGGGAGACAGCGGAAGGACAATTAAAACCTAATCCCTCCGAAAAGGAGACGTTTTTAAATGGGCAAGATGCATAGTTCATGTATGTTTTAAAGCTCAACTGCTACTGGCGAGAACACTACATACACCTTTCATCAACTTTCACCACTGGGACTGCTACTGATTTTTGCACTATTTCCAAATTATTCAGCCATTAGTTAAACCAATAATAGCTGGCAATTCTGTTCCCGCGGTGCGCTTGCCAGTTAGAGATGCGCCTTTTCTCCCTGCCATTTTCAGTGCAAACCACTCCACTTCGTCGCTTTTGTTCCTCTGTCTTTAGGCGCAAAACCCCCGCAGCCTCACCCTCCCGGCGCGGCCGCCTGCCCGCACCCGAGGCCCTCGGTGCTGGAAGATGGCCGGTACAGCCCGAGACCCTCACGGCCACCGCACTTCCCGCGGTCGGTCTCTCTCCCCCCGCGCAAGGCGAACGGCGGGAGCACGGCGCAGCCCGGGGCTGCGAGTCCGGGGCGGTCGGGGCGCGGCTGGAAACGAACGGCAGCAAACCTGGCCTTTACCTAACGCCTTCTCCGGGAAAAAAAAATGGCAGATCTACGCCCTATGGGACGTGTCTGAACTTCGTAGATTAAAAAGAAAAACGTGCCCGAAACAGCGAAGTGCAGACAGCGCTGAAGCAGCACAAGGAGAGAGGCGAGCGCGGTTCGTTTCCAGGGCCTAACGGGACGGCTGAGCGCACAGCCTAGGGAAACTCGAGTCTGGAGTAAACCCCACCTCCGCCTTGAATTCTTCTAATAAAATCAAGATCTAAGAACTTTCTTTTGTCCAAACGCTTTTTCCTGTTGCATACCAGGAGCAGTGCTGGAAGACCCAGTGATGGCAGCCGTTCTGGTGGGTAGTTACATGGGTGAAGAAGAGCGAGGGGAAAGAGGGAAGCAGGAAGGGGGGGGGGGGGGCAGGAGACTGCTCGAATTCCTTCGCCTGCAAAATTACAGTGCTGTGGTGGCGGGGAGGTTAAACGAGGAAACACCTCAGAAAGTTTGCAGCTCGATGCAGAGAGCCTCGGAGACCGAGTTTCTGCAGGGACTGCAGGCTCCTGGCTGCTGCCAGGTCGGCTCCCTTCCTTCTGGCTGCCGACCTCGGTTAAGGGGCAGGGGCTGCACTCGGGGCAGCCAGGGTTGAGAAAGGGGGTGCTGTGAGTTTCCCGACTCTTCTCCGAGTCACATCCGACGAACAAAACTCCAGCCGAACTTGTCACCGTAGGAGCAGACTCGAGGCTGCCTGCAGGCACCTGCTGCCTGCAGCCCCTGCCCGGGCTCCGCGGGCACCCGCGCCCCCCGCCCCGCACCCCCCGCCCGCCTCCCGCTGCAGGTCCTTGGGAAACAGCCACTTTCTTACTTCCTCCCTCTCTCTCTCCCCCCCCTTCCAAAACTCTGAGGCGCAAGAGCTCAGGACAAGGGCAGAATAATTCACCCATCAGCAGCCTTTGCGAGTGTAGCTACCAAAGAAAATTCACAGCTCTCTGAAGTGCTAACTTACAATCTCTGGTTTCCAGATTTTATTTCAGCCTACACTCCCCCTTCTCCCCCTCCTTAACCAGATGACCTTGCTTCAAAACATTTTATTTCCAGCTGAAGTGAAAAATGCTAACATATTAGCTTCTGTAATTGCAGTTTGACAGCACTTGATCTCAATAATTATGCTGCAGCTAAACTATTATTAACGGTTTAAGCTAAAATAAACGGAAATCCCCCTTTGGAAGTGAGGAGAAACAAACCATTCGAGCTGTTCTGGGGAAGATGGGGGTCTCTTACCTGCGTTGTAGGCTGCCAGATCTGCCCCAGGCCCCGGGCTCTTCCTTTTCCTGGGTCTCCCCTTCTGGACAGTCCCCACGCCGTTGTAATAAGGCAGTCCCAAAGTATTGGCAGAGCCCGCTCCCAATGCCGGGCCCTTCCCAGCGGCTACATCCGAGTGATTGAAATGCACCTGGTACTCCCCCTGGATGAGAGTCTCGAAATGGAGGCGGCAGTACACCAGATTGTCCTTCATGCCAAAGTGATCGCCAGTGGTCAGCATCTTGTTGCAAGTGGTGCAAGTGAAGCAATTTAAGTGATATACCAAATCCCTGGCCCTCATGACCATCTCGGAGGCAGAAATCCCCAAGTGACATCTCGCACATCTCTGCACCGAAAACCTCCTGCAAAACAGAACGGCCAGAGGAGACGGTGAGAGGCGCATCCCCCCCCCCCCCCCCTCGCCCCTTTCGTCGGGCCCGCCCGGAGGGCGGCAGAGGGAGAGGGGCTGCGGGTGCCCGGGGCGGCCGCCTCAGCCGGGGCAGCGGCGCAAAGCCGGGACGTTGCGGAGGGGCTTGGCTCCCGGCACCAGCCGGGCGGACACCACGGGCCGGGAGCCCGGGGGCCTCCGTCCCGCTTCCCACCTCGCAGCGGAGCTCCTGCCCCGCCACCTCCCACCAGGAAAACGCACTGAGCCCCGTCCCGCAAACTTCCCCGCACCCCCGGAGGTGGCTTCGGGCCTGGCCCAGGCCCGCGCAGGAGGCACCGCCGCCGGGCGAGGACCGGCCCGGCTGCCGGCTGGGCTGACAGCGTGCCCGGGGCCCAGCCCCGTCCCTGCACCCCTGCAAAGGGACACGGGCGGGGACGGCAAGCCCTTCCCGAGGCTGTAGGGTGCCGCTCCGTGCCGTGCCCTGCGTGTGCAGGGCAGGAAACACGCTTAGCTCCCCTTGGCCTTTTCGTTTCCCTTCGCAGCCCGAGAAGCCTGGGGCTGAGCTGTGCCCCCCTCCCAGGAACACGGGGCCCATCCCCACCATGAGCCTCCCTCTCCAGTGGGAGGTTTTAGGAGTCCACAGCCTGCCCCGCGGGGACGGTGTGCCCACGGATCCCCGGTGTGCCCACGGTCTCTTCGGGATGGGGTTTGCTCGGCGCGGGGGCGGTGAGCAGGTCCCCCCTCCCAGGCTGGCGGCTGAGGGCAGGCTGTACCTGTAGTAATCCTCCTTGCAGTAAATGCTGCCGTCCTTGCTGAAGCAGGTGAGCTCGGACTCCAGGTTGAGTTTACATTCACAGCACTTCAGGCAGCGCATGTGCCACTGCTTATCCACAGCCAGGAGGTAATAACGGTCGGAGATTTTCCCCCCGCAGCCGGCGCACAGGGCAGCCCGGTCACTGCTGATGGAAGGCATGGTCTGCTGGGGGAAAACAATTACAGACCGTTAGCGAGAGGGAGAAACTCTTGTGCACTGCGGGGCTCCCCCCTCCCCCTGCCCGGCCGGGGCCGGGCTTCTCGCCCCTCGCAGGGCTTGGCAGACGCGGAGCGGAGGAGAGGAGAGGGGAGCAGAGGAGGCTCCGAGCCCGGCCGCCCCGACCTGCCTCTGCGCCCGGGACCGCGGGTCCCCAGGGTCCCGCGGCATCCCTCCTTCCCGGGAGGAGCGGGGGAGGAGGGCGAGACAAGAAGAAAAACACCCTGGGCTTTAGGGAAGGCGTCCGGATGAGACCCAGGATTTTTTTTCTTTTTTTGTGTGTGTGGATTTTCCAGTCCCGTAACAAGAAAAGATGCTGTTCAATAACCAGGCGCAATAATCACAGAGTAGGGCAAATCGCAGATAGTTAATTTTAAAATTTATTATTATGGATATACTGAGAGTATCTGCATAGTCAATGCTCCGTGAGTGCGTGTATGTGGAGCGTGTCTGTGTGTGTATTTGCCTAGCCATAAAATTCCGAGTTAATTACGATCACCCCCCCAGCAGTCGCAGTGCTACAGCCCCAGCTCTCGCTGCGAGCTGGTTCCAGACAACACGTACCCAAATCTGCTGCGACCCCCAGCACTCAAGGGATCAGCAAATACAACTGCGGAGGGGACGAGCCTTACTAAATCCGAGGTGCAGAATGTTTTATCAGGAAAACGAAATAGTGGGAAACGTGTGGGAAAGAAAGTGGGGAAAAAACAACAGAGCACTTTAGATTATGCTGGGATAAACTTGGAAGCAATAAAACTAAATGTAACCCCTATATAATTTAATAGTTTAGTGTCAAATCGCAATCCAATCGAAACCCTGCAAAAAACAAATACATACACACTCTGTCGACTTCTACCAAAAAAGAAAGAGAGAAAAAGATCGGAAACCGTTTAAGCACGCTGATTTATTTCCGCCGGCACCTGAAGCCGGTACCCAGGAGCGGCGGCTCGGAGCGGAGCGGCGTTCCCGGCAGAGCCCGCCGTGCGCCGCTGCCCGCGCCGCGCCGCTCCGCACCCCGGCCCGCCGGCACAAGGGCACACTGCCGGCTCGCTCCGGTGCCTTAAGAGAACCCCGACGTTTTTCTACAGCTGTGACAAACACGCCGCTTGTTTTCATCCGGGGGGAGAAGTTGTTTGTTTGCTTTTCCCCCCTCCAGAGCCTGAAGTCCTTGCGCAAAGCCAGCAGCAAAGACAGCTAACAGGGAAGAGTCGGAAGAAAACGAAGGTATTTTTTCAGCGTCTGCTGGACTGAGTACTTCCACCTAGCACTTGCAGAGATCACAAAATCCCATCGCTACGAGCACTGCTGTTTGCACGACACCATTCCCACTGTCAGAACTACACATAAATAAAATTATGGCACTACATCGGTATGTTAGCCACACAAGCCCACTGATAGCTTATTTCTTTAAGGCATTAACTGAACTCTGATCAGGGACCGCTTTATAACCGAAGTGGTTTCTTGTAAATCCACTCTAAATTAAATACGATTTTCCTGCTCTGCTTTTCCGGTAACAAAAATATTCTGAGATCCAGAAATGGTATTTAAGGATCCAGTGTTCTATCCCACTATTTATTACACACACGTGTATGCATATACATTATATATGGATATATCAAGGCATCATGCCATAATATTTATTCCAGGAAAGATAATTTGAGATTGTTTAATTGTAGGGAGAAATATTAACTTTTCCAAAGAAAACCAAACCCGTTTAAATTAGAAATCATGTTCCACCCTTGTTGTATAAAGGCTGTTTTTCAGCCAGTATTTCAGGATTAAGTACTCTCACTGTCACCTTTAAGTAAATTTCTACATAGCATTAAGAGAAACAACACATACTGATGAAGTTTTAAAAACCGTGAACAGATAGATCTCTTTCTTGCATATGCCCGTATCAGTTTACAAGCCAGCATTTAACCAAAGTACGGGATCATTTCACTTCAGAATTATCATTTCTTAACAGAAAAGTAGTATACATAAAACATTGAATCAGTTAACACACTTCAGAAATCTCTTGCACTTCGCTAGCTTAACTCTGGTTAAAAGGATGCATCTTTTTATTATCTAAATGTATTAATATACAAGGACTACGCCTCAGCAGACATAAGATAAAAAGTGGTAAAGTTATAAAAATTTGCATCCATCTGTCTCCCTGAAACGTATCTTCCAGTTGTTTGCCATGTTCGCAAACCCAGTGTTCATATATATTACAACTATTAAAAAAAAAATCATAATTTAAAGGCACTCGAGTTCGTTTTTTTTGTTTATAAATGCCATAATGACCACCTCAGTGTAGCCATCCTACCTGAAAAATAAGACAGAATTGGATTCTTTGGTGGTCGTGTTTCCATTCTGCAGGCAAAAAAATTCGCTGTGCCAAGATGTTATCTGTATAAAAGCATACTTTGCCTCTTCCTAAAAACTTTGGAAGGCCGGACAGGCTGGGGGAAGGGAAGGAGTTCTTGGACGCTACCAAAAGGCTGGTCTATCTTTCCGTTTTCTCGCAAGAGCAGTACCGTTCATTTCACCCAAGCGTTACTATTACTATGCATATTATTAATAATTAACAGTTTCATGCCTTTCCCCACGGTTTTATTTAATCTTTTGGGGTGCCTTTATGCTTAATTTTCTTCTGATTTAGTATTTTGCATACGCTTCCCCCCGATCTGTTATTTTAAGGGAAAAGCTGTATCTGTGAGGGGTTTATTCTGTTTAGGGGCTGAACGACTCGCCCGTTCCTTCTCCTCCTACCGTTTCGGTCTCTCCCCTGTCTATAGCCGAGCTGATGGCCGGTGCTTCGCTTTTGGTTCTCCGATCCATCTCGTCGATGACCCCGTGCATCTCCGAGCCGGACAGACTGTGGAAAAGCATCGCTGAGGAAGCAGAGGAGGAGGCCCCGAGTTGCTGCTGCTGCTGACAGTTGTCGGGGTCCCTGCAGGAGCCCAGAACTTGCATTAACCGGAGCCCTCCCCCATGCATCTAGCACGGCCGCCCCGTCTCTCCTCGGACTCCGGGCTTTTCACCCCGGCAAAGATCTCCGGAGCGCAGCGCAGGCACTGATCCGAGGTTTCAAGGGGATGGGGCGCAGAAAAGGCGGGCGAAGGGGATGAGGGAGAGGGGATAACGGGTGGTGTAAGCTTCGGGGCTTGGATCTAGTCTGTTGCGCGGCCCCGGCACATCCCTCTAGGAGGCTTCTTCAGTGCAGGGCTCATTGCCCCAGGTGCAGTCCCAGGCTTTCTGCTCTGGCCCAGCTGGCAGAAGGCTGGGCAGGTTTACGGTTGGGAAGGATTAATAAATAATAGAAATATAAAAAATTAAACCATCTTCGGTGAGAAATAAATAAAAAGAACAATAACGACAAGCCCCCTACATCGTACTGTGCGAAATTTAGAGGCGGAAAGCAAGGGAGAGGGAGGCTGCAGCAGGCGGAGAGCAGGCTGGTGCTGCAAGAGAATGGGGCGGCCGCCCCCCGTGCGCACTCACAGTCCAGAGGGCTGGCAGCGGCGGCAGCGCAGGGGCAAAGTTTGCTCCTTCCCCCGCTCCTCCCCCGGCCCGCTGGAGCTCATTGGGAAAAGAAAAAGCCGAGGGGAAGGAGGAAGAGTTGGATGGGCACCAGATGGGACGGGCACGCGGCGGCCCCCCTCGCTCCTTAAAGCGGCGCGGCCCGCGGGGCCCGGGGCGGCTGCTGGCGGGGCGGCCGCGCCGCGGGGGGGGAGCGCAGCGGCGGAGCCGGAGCCGCCGCCCGCCGCCGTGCCTGCGAGCGGCGCGTCTGCAGCCCGGGCGCCGCGCGAGGCTCCGCGCCTTTTCTACAGCCCCTCTGACATCATGTCCTGCCCCGCCGCCATTGGCTGCCGCCGCGCCCGGGCCCGCCGGCATGTGCTCGGGGCTGGGAGGCGCGGAGGGGCGCGGGGCCGCGGCCCGCCGAGCCCGCTCGCCCCCGCTCGCCCCCGCGGCCGCGCAGCCCGCCCGGCCCGGCCCCCGCGCCCCGGCCCCGGGCGTCCGGGCACCGGGAGGGCTGCCGCGTCCTGCTCGCCGCCGCGGCTCGGGCGCGCCGTGGCCTCGGGAGTGCCTGGGGCGGCTCTGGAGGCCGGGGCCGGCGCCCGCCCGTGGGTTTGCGTTTGCCGCCTGGTGACGGTCGGCGACGTGTCTCGCCTTGGAGCAGCACAGAGGCGAGCGAGGAAAAGGCCTCCAGCGCAGGAGAAGTAGGGGATCAAAAGTTTGTTTACACTCCGAGATCGTGACACCCCAAACATTTGTTACTAAGTGAGCGCACCCAACAACACTCATTGCGAAGAATATTCACCGTTAGAGTACAGTAATTTGTGTCATTCAAGTTCATGAAGCCTTCCACTGACCGAGGCCTCTCGCTTCTCCCGTTCCGAAGTAGGCTGCAAGAAAGCCAGGCCAGGAAGGTCTCTGAACTTGAGGAGAAGCTTCAGGAAGTCTCCAGAAAAGACAGAGAGTACACAGGGAAACTGTTCGTGATGTCTAAATATTTATCCAGCAGGTGGGTATTAAGGAAGGACTAATTAGCATTAAAGATGTCAAATATCACACTTCTAATTATATTAGAAAAGGTAGCACAACGGAAAGTAAATCTGAATGCACATCTGAGATCATGAGACTCGCTGCCTAATCCATGACTGCAAATTCTTACATCACTTAGCATATCACTGTTGGGTGTCGTTTTCTGACGTAGTGATTTGCCTCGTACAGGATTAGTACAGTTCAGACTATCTTTGCTAAAATGGCAATTACTCCATTTATAGTCAAGCTTTGCTGGTTCTGTGTGTTCCTTTCTTACAATAATCTAGGCTTTTTATCATCTTCCTGTTGGGACTGCTCTGAGTAGTGAAATACATCTGCATGTCGCAAAGGAGAACAAAGTGTCTCTTGTAGAAACGCCTATGAAATAGCCACAGGACCCCTCAAGAACCCATACAGAATGCAAGTGAATTTGGCATCTGTGGGAACTATCCAAAGACAGTGCTAAAATCAGACCTTGGAAACAATAGAAGTTCACGTTTTAATTCAGATTAGAATTCTGCAATAGAATTAGTGGAGCTGAATAGTATTTATCTTGATAAAATAATCTTTCCCTTCCTCTGTTAAATTCCAAGACATTTCAGATACCGTCACAGACGGGAGACTTGCCTCCAATAACGGAGATGTGGAACGTTGCTCACTGGGCACCACGTACACCATTGTGGAACACCGTCGTGTTGCGTTGTACTTGGGCAAGTTGCTGTATGCATCCTTCCCTATAGCTGCACACTGTCCTGTCCTTAGATGTTTGAATACCAGTTTAATTCCCTATCACATAATTGATTACATACGTTTTGCAGTTAAGAAGGGTCACGGATTTGTACACTCCGTCTGACATTGCTAATTATCAGAAAGATTTTATACATTTTACGGAATTAAAAGACAGTTTTTATGTAACGGTGTTGCCTAAGTGGTTGGAAGCAATGATACCAATAGCAGGTTAAAAAGGTATGGCATGACCTCCAGTTCACAGGCTATCTCTGATCATCTTCTTAATGGGTATACAAACACAAGAAGACATCCAGCCCTTGCTACCAAAACACAAGCAGAGTAACAGAATGTAAACACAAAGCTGCTAATGTACACACTGACACATGAATGACATTTACATTGTTCAGAATAAAATTGAGGATATTCTTGAATAATGAGCGACAGAAAAATTCTTATAGCAAAATAATCTGCAGAATCAAACGCGGACTCATTTGAAATGAGAGTTTTTTCATTAAAAAAATGGGGCAGCTAATAATAAAGTCTTTTAACCTGTATTTTGTTATAGGTGACAGGTGAACAAATCACAGGTCTTGAGTTTCTCTACCCTGCCTCTCTTGGTAACGTCATCTCCAGTACCATCTGCTACCTACCAGACAAACAGACCAACCACATAATGAGGTACCAGCTTCCACCCAGCTACCGTGACTAAATCAGAACAAAAGATTCAACGCCTCCTTCAACAAAGGAACACAAGTCTAAGCTGTCTTTGCTAATTGCTGGGTTTCAGGTTGTCTGTTACAGATTTTAAGTGAGCTACAAACTTCCATCAAATACTTATAGCTGTTGGATAAAGGTACTAAGAATAAAAGATAAATGGAAGCAAAAGGTAAGAGAGAAGAGAAGAAAGCTTAGAAAATAAGTAACTACTTGTGGTAATTTAAAGGCTGTGGAATAATATAAACATGAAAGACCAGGGGGCAGAGTGATTGATATCTCATATGTTTTCAATGCCCCTACGGTTATTAGACTGCAATATATGGGAACATACAATAAACTATGAATTAAAATGTAATTGTAGCTTCAGGCATCTTCTTCATTGTCTGCTGTGGTGTTATGTCTTCATGCACCGTGATTGACAAGGTGTAATTAATCATCTTACTCAGTTGTAAATATGGGCACCCTTCACAGTAGGCATCAGGAAGTGTGTACCAGCAAAGGAAGCAATAGTTGACGCTGATATACCATTAAATCAAAATCAGAACGCTTATATGTTCAGAAATGTGTGTTTGGTGTGATGCTGTTATCGTTTATTTCTAAAATACTGTACCAACAGATTTACTTGATTTGCAAGTTAACTACAACATTAACTGGTTTTATTTATTTTGTCTCTTCTTCATTTTTATAGGCAATGATGTTGTTCTCCTAAAATGTGAGACAGTTTGCTTCTTGTCAGCAAGCGGAGCTCAGCTCAGCTCTTCATCTCCCTGAGCTGCTGGAGACAGACTAGCGTGCTTCAGATGCAGTTGCTCTATAGACTGACTTGAAACGATTCAGGGAAATTATTACTCCATTCATATATCACTTTTTGCACTTCTTATATACCGAGTTAGCTGCTTCGGGCCATTTTAAAGTGAAAGAGGATAATGAAATAATCTTATTAAGAAACACTATTCACTTTAAAAATAGGACATTTCTTGTCACAAATGCTGTCCCCTAACTGTGACTGAATGTATTTTTAAAGATTTTTTTTCAGTATTCCAGGGCAAGAAACATTTTATATCTGTTTCTTTTTCTAAATGATTGCTATCCTTATCCAGTTAGTGCAAAAATGGTGTATGAGTCACAGGAAATTTAAGTGGTTTGTCTCAGGAAAATTTGGTGGTATGCATTTTTTTGACGCACATAGAGCTGCTGAATGAATAATTGGCAACCTATTTAATGTCCTTTGCTTTAAAGCTGTCTAGTACATTTGCTGTTTAAAAAAATGTCTTTCAAAGCTGTTAAATATGTAACAAAAAGAGGTTGCTATCACCATTCTGACATGAACAAAGCCATACAGTGAGCTGCCTGAGGTACTTCCAGCATGGTATTAATTACAGGCACAATAATAAATGAAAATTTGCAAAGTTCTCAAATTCCATTTCTTTGCAATACCAGCTGATGAATGTTTTATAAAAGCATGCAGTAAAAATATCGGTCCAGGAATTAGCTATTAAATATTACCTAAGCCGAGCGTTTTGGGGGGAGTATGGAATCTGTTGGATCTATAATTTCACCATTTACCCCTGACTGAATAAGATCTCTAGCTGTCTCAGAAGCAAACGGAGCTTAAAACAGTAGCATACTTTCAAGAAGATGATCGACTAAGAATGTGCTTTATTTTGATTTGAAAAACTGTCAATCATAGATAAAAAAGACCAAATAATATTATTATATAATATTAGCTAATTGTATTTGTCTGGTAAACCAGGAATATGCAGGAAAGATAAATAATACAGTTGAAAAGGAAAATATTCAGAATGTTTTGCCCAGATGTTGTGCTGAAATTGTTTGTCACAGGTACAAGCAATAGATTTCAGATAAAAATACAAGCATGTATCTATAGATGCGAGAGAGAAATAAGATGCCCATGATCTTACATATTTCAGTTTATATAGCCACAGCTATTTAAACAATTCCAAAACTGCCTCTACGGGTGTCAAAGAGGGAGGGAAATCTTCAACCACATGATCTTCTCTCCAGAGTCCTGTTAAATTCACTGAACTTAAAACAGAACAAGAAGTGTGAAATATGGGTTTGAACACGTTATGTCAGAAATGTAAAGGTTGGAAGCCTTTTTAGTAACCGATATTAATATTGTATTAAATGTTATGAAAAGGTAGGTGTTGAAGAGAAGGGCTGGGCTCACGTGCAATTTTGTCAAGGTTTTTATCTGTGATTATGATTCCAGATGTATCTATTCCCTGAGGAGAAAAATGAAGTAAAGTTGGCATGTGACATGTGTTTTAAGGTGTTTGGCAGAGTTTCCCAAAGTGATGACAAAATGTTCATTTTTATTACAGTGAATTGGTAAAGAAAATATGATTCTGAAGGTCAGTAGCTGTATATTTAAGATAGCTTCGGAGTTTTGTTTTGGGGAATATAGATTTTTGGTGGTGTGTTTAGATCCGATTGGCTGACTTGAGCACCTACCATAGTAAGTAATTTAAATAGAATAATTTTTACAAAACATGAAGCAGTAATTGCTAGTAATTCAGTAAATTTCATGCACAGAATATGGCAAAGATTGCGAAAACGTCTCTCTTTGCATCTGGTAGTGTAGCTGCTTCTTAATAATTTTTAAAATCTATTTACTACACACTAATTCTTGCTCTGCAGTTAGAGCTCAAATAAGTGTGATAAGATTCTTTGTAGGAACACTTTTTTTACTGTAAATGGACAAATTTTTTTTTTAAACAAAGTGGGGAAGGTACTTTTTTGTTGAAAACTGTTTTGTCTAAATGCATTTAAGAGTTCAGAGAAGAAAGTTCCCTATGGCTACCCAGCTCCCCTTCTCTCTTTCCTCCAGCCCCCTCCTGTGTGTAACAGTATCAGTAATTCCATGCTGACAGCAGGGCACCCAGGGCTACATTACCAGGCAAACACTCACTCATAAACATTTTACAAGTTCAATATCAACCAATCCTGGAGGTTTGGGAGGCTGCCTTGATTGCGTATATCACGGATTTGGTAAACACGGCTACATAACAAAAATAAGGTTTGTAGAGAAAGAGTCCAATAGTGTTGCCTCCTTTGAATAATCAGAGCCGAAGAATATGATTATTTCCATATTTTATAAGTAAACTTCCACAGCTCTGTGTCCATCTGCAAATATTCAGAGTGATGTGCTCAATACATTCCTTTCTGTTCTACAACCACATTTCTTTGTGAATTTAACCACATCAGAAAGCACTTCAGATTTCTAACACAAATATTAGATGCATTTAATGTAAGGAAGCTTCCTTTATTGGAGGTGATTGGGAACATTTTGTATTTTATAGGTATATTTAAGAGGTTAGCAGTAGGGGGGAATCGTCTGTGGAAAATCTGTCTACAGCTGAAATTTTTAGATGCAGAAGTGTTGCTGAAATGCCTAATACATTCACATTCTTTTGTTAAGTAGCTTACAGGACTATCCTCTTAGCTACCAGATAATTCTTTTTTTTTAAAGTCAAATAATATTTCTCCTTTTTTTATTTGTTATTTTCAGGAGTATATATTTGTTTTTATTTTTTGTGTGCAATTAGAAGAAGATTTTCATTCTCAAGGGCTTTACTTTTTTATCCACAATTTTGTTGTTCTTTTCAGTAACCTTCTGCAACTTTATTTTATCTTTAGTACATGCATGTGAAGCATACAGCCCCTCATTTGCTAGTAAATTATTGATAATGATTTACAAGTTTTCACAGATTAATTTTCCATGGGGTAATTTTTTTCCAATATAACATAGCTCCAATTAAAGAAAAGAATGCCAAAGGTTAAGGTATGTTATAATACAATTTAGAAATTAATTTTTTAAGTCCTTGTGTTTAGATTTTAAATTTAGAACCCTATTTATACTTCAGTATAAGAAAAATAATATGGAGAGTTTGAAAATTAGAAGTCTGGTATTTTCCAGATATTGAAATGTGCCTGCCTAATGAAAGCAGAAGACTTGCTCACTAGATTTATTTTAAAGCAGCGCTTTTAGATATTCATAAATTAAAGTGGCAGTTTTCAATGAGATACTTACTACTATTTTATTTGATATTTGCAAGATACCTGACCATTTAATATTTATCCTTTATTTCTCTGAGCTGATCTAATTGCACCTCTCTCTTTTGCATTTATTTCTCTTTGCAAACACTACATTATTCACTCTCTCCTGTGCTTATTAAACAGTGCCACCTGCACCAAATGAAACAAAGCTTCTCCATCAATCTATCCCAGCTAAAGAACCCTGACTATATATTATAATTAATTGAAGCTCAATTGAACACTTGAGTCTGAACTAGATACAGTAACCTGAAAAAACATTAAAAAAATTAGGATGTACTTTAAAGAAATCTTTTAAATGAAAATGTTCACTCAAAACTGAGAACCTAACCTTGTACCAAGCACTCTTCATCATCTCTGCACAGTACCTCAAGTAGCAATTAGCAGGTCCTTTAATTAATTAACTATTCCCTGTACATCACAGGGATTTTTGTGGCACTAACGTCATCCTTCATAAGTGAATACCAAATCCAGTCAATATTTTGTCACTATAAACCCTTATCTGGACTACCTGAATGCTCACCGCATGTCTCTGAAAAATGATTTCAAAACACAGAAAGCAGGTATGGAAACCAGACGCAAACTTTACAGTCCTAGCCCAGGTAATTAGAATAGATAAAGCTAGAAATGGGGAAATAGATGCAGGCAATCGTTTATCTACATATTTGCAATAAGAAGAAATCAGATAAGACATAAATGGAAATAGTAATGATGGAATCTTATAAATACAGTTAAGTAAAATTATTTTATAAAAAAAGCTGAATATATTTTCAACTTTCAAAGTGCTGTAGACTTTGCTCACTGTGCTGCTTATCTTTAACACTGTCCGCTCTCAGACAAGAACAGATTAATTAAGTGGCAGGTCAGACACAATAAGGTGAAAGGGCATTTCCAACCAATCAGTGACATTTTGCCAATTTTATACTTTGCAAACTTTTTATGTAAGTGTGGCTGATTATTTTCAATGTAATTCTCATTTGGAAAAATATTAAGTAATTTTAAGGGAATGACCATCTGAAAATGAGACACAAAATACGTATTGCTGGTTTTAAGATTTACAGAAGATGCAGTATGTAAATTTGTTTATATAAATATGTATAAGATATATGACTGTGTGAGGCTATGTGTGTGTGTGAATGAGCATATGTGTGTGTATCCATCTATCTATTTGTAGATTCAGACACAGACATATGTTATCATTTCTTAGAGGCAAATATCTGCAGAAATAATTCTTTGTGTTCAGTAGTTTTCTTTAATGTGTAGTAAGTTTATCTTAAGAGATTTCTGTGTTCAGGAAAGATCTTATGAATTTATGTAATGTACAGCATAATGAAATCAAATAAAGTATGCCTCCTGATTTTGCAAGAATTATACATTAGCACTCTCTTTCAACATGTGTAATATTTTGAATTATGGAACAAACTTTATAGATAATTTTAAAATAATAAATAATATATATGATGGACTTGTCGAAATAGACACTGTAGAAATCTCAAGAAACAAGAAAGAATTATTATTGAAATAATTTGGGACTTTTGCCAAATGATATTATCATAAAAACCCACCCATTTAATTGGAACTACTCATGAGGAGTAATACTTATTCAGTTACCAAAAGACAGTAAATGCACCTCAGTAAGATTTTCTGTTTTGTAAGAGTAACAGAAATTTCCATTTTCACCTCATGGATTCTCTTACATCACTGTTATTGCAACTTCAGTTAAAAAAATTTTGGCATGAGCAAAATGTAAGGTAAAATGTAAAGGTCAACTGATAAGCTATGACTGTGTCTCTGTTTTTGCTGTGTAAATCTGCTCTTATCAATAATTCACTATTCATGTTCTACAAAGACTCTGTCTTTACATTTTTTAATTAACACTTACAGTTTTACAAAGATAATTTTAAAAAAAGGAAATATTAATCTCTGTACTTGGAGTCCTTATGTCATAATTTACTACACATTTTTTCCAATAGATCTGGCAAATGAATGCTCTATTTTGATACATCAATCTCAAACAAAGGTGGACTCTGATGCAATTTTTCACTGTTCATTTCCCTGAATCTTTTGGGATATAAAGAATCGTGAACAAATACTTAACAGTCTGATCAATAATCATTGACCGTTTTGAGCCCCTCGTACCCTAACAAGCACAGCTTGATCATGTATATTTGATCATTGTAAAATTTCAAAGCACCTTGATACAGCAGAGCAAGTCTTTCTATGGTATCTTTTTGTTGTTTCATAAAGTACATATTTCCCATGATTTAGCTTTACCATTAATGGAAACTCACTGCACATATATTTGATGAAGCTTGAGATCATGAATTTCAGCATTATATACCCACAGTATTTCATATCAATGGCAAATATAAAACACTATCCTAACATTTTAGGAGAGGAAACTCTGGATGTGCCTATGGATTCAATGGACCCCAGAGTGCAAATCTAAAAAGCCCTATCGTTATAAATCTTGCATTCCTGTTAAGTGTTGGCATGCACATTACACTGAGGTGTGTTAAGTTTATTTTAGTGGAAAAATTGTAGTAAAACCCTTTCCCTTGATATCCTTTTAAATATATGTTCACATATGTATAAAATAAAAAATATGCAAGTTCACAGCTGTGTTAGCCCTCAGCCTTATTAATATCATGTAAAGAGATAAAGATCTAAGTGAAAAATATTTACAGTGAAAAATGTCTTTGCAGAACTTTATTATTGTTTGCAATTCCACATCCAATGTTTTTCATACAGGAATTTCAGATTATCATTAAAATATAACATTGATGCTACATTTGTATAGCTGCCTTTTCTGCTTATAATCATAATGTTTATTCTAACTTTCTGGGCTTATTATTTTAGACAGATATCAGTTTAATTAGCTTAAGCTGTCATACTCTAATAAATACAGACGGGTTGCCTGGTTCGGGAGGAGGAAGGTGGCTGCAGATTTCAGAAGCAGAGACAGTTAATGCTTTGTACATTATCATGTAAACAGCAAAAGGACAAAAATAATTACCTGATAAACTTTCCATTTCTGACTCTCCCCTATATGCTTTCTGACCAATTTTTCTATAGAAAATCCATTCAAATTAGGCAAGTCCTCTAAATATCTGCAGCATCTGCTGGTTCAGACACCTTCCTTTATGCAGAGTACCATTTTCATATGATAATACATGTAATATGATATAGAATGACAGAATGCATGACAGTTGCCCATAATACATAGAAAGTCACTCAAAGGACAGAAGCGACATTTGGATAATTAGCATCCATTGGGCAGTCAATCATGCGAATAGAAAAAACTGAACAAAACCCACAATGGAGTTAGAAAACAAAAGGGACCCTAGCCAGTCTCAGGATTAACTGCTCTAAAGCGATCTAAATGCTTTTGTATCTAAAGAACTAAGGCTCCCAGGGCTGCCCTGTTCCCCTCTAGATACCCAGGGAACTAATTGTGGCGATCAAAGTTAAAGCATTCTCTCTTCTTTATAGACTGCTAAATACACAGAAAAATTATTTCTCCATTCGTGTTCATTAAACTTTTTTAAAGTTAAAAAACTGATGCCATGCTCTTTTGCCAAGTGAAATGAGCTAGGGTATTGAGATTGTCCTGCTTTTATGGGAACACAACAGCCCATTTAATTTAAAGTCTGCCTTTGTTTGATTAATATTATTTTGCTGTTGTCCAGTCTGCTATCTTTTTCTTTTTGGATAACGAAGGCAATTGTCATTAAAAACTCTTGTGTGAGAAAAACCTGAAAACAGCCAGGAATAATAATGATAATAACAAAGCCCATTAACAAAATTAAGCAGGAAAGGTCTCACAATTTCTTAGTAACTGTCACTTTATAAAATAAATAAAATATTTTTTCCCTCAATATATGCAGCTCAGAGTATTTCCCTTCCCCAGATTAGCTAGAAGATGAGGGCAGCCTCCTTTAAAGCTCCATCTAACAGAAGAGAGAGAGAAAGAGAAGAGATACAGAGAGAGCCCCAGGATGTGGAAAGTCATGAAAATACCTACCCTGGAGACAGTATTCCCATAGGATCCTTTTCATACAGATTCCAACTTGCCTAATGCCCTTAATGAATGAAATAAAGAGAGAATTCAGAAAGGCCCATGCTGATGGCTCCAGCTGGAAAGTGTGTGGTTTAAGGCATAGCTGCAGCAGTTCTGGGAGGGAATCAGCTCCGGTCCCCATCAGCCAAGCAGACAGGAATCACTGGGGTGAAATCTTCCCCCTCACACATTTGCAATTGACTTGAAATAACATCACGACACCTTTGGATAATTGACGCCTTCTTACCTTTCGTTGTCCTTTGTAATTAATATTTGTAGATCTAGAGGTTTCTCCCAGCCACAGATAACAGGAAGGTGGAAGGGGTGGGGAGAGAGAGCGAGAGCGCGTGTGTGTGTGCGCGCGTGAGTGTGTGCGAGAGAGAGACAGAGAGAGGAAAAGAGAGGGGAGAGAGAGGCTTTGGTTGTGTGTCTCTGTTTGGGGAATGGTGTGTTGGTGTATTTGTGTGGATGTGTATTTGGGGCTTTGTAAACCTCTGGAGTTCTAAAGGCAAGACAGAAAGTGAAAAGTATGATGAGCTGGATCTCCTTGTCAGTCGTTACAGAGTTTCAGCAGCAGTGACCTTCAACCCTTTTGCTCTGTGTCAGCCCCAACTTGAGCCCCCTTGCCCAGCTTGCTGTGCCAGCGTCAAAATGCAGAGAAGGAAAAAGGGACAGCAGAGGTAAGGAGGCAGAGAGAGATTGAGATCAGAAGGGCTTTTCGCCCAGTCAAATGGGCCTCTGGTGACAAATCAATCACGGCCTGTTCAAACCAATGATGCTGCCAGTCTCTGTCTCGCCAAGCCCTCCACAGCCTCCCCCAGCTCTTCTGGCTCTCCTACATGACACTCAGCTGATGACTGGGGCTCCAGTCAGAGCAGGGCTGCTTTTTACAGGGTGCTTTGGTCATTAGCGTCATTTCTTCTCTATCTTCCTCTTGCTCTGTCTTTACCTACAGTCTATTTATTTATTACATATTGAAACTAATATTAGAAGAGGGATCGTGACACATAGAAACACTTGTAAATAAGTTCGTATACTGCCTTGTTAAAAGTACCCAGATTTATTTATTTATTTTATTTTATACCCTTAGGAAGAGCTACCTGTTTTAATGCAGTTAGTAGATCTGATCAATATAATCAGGGACAAAGAAAGTAGGCCTTAGAAGCTCCTCACTCCACCTCCTCCTTCCCTTTATTTATTTTACACTAGTAAAACTGGCTTCAGTAATTTTTTTCCACTACACCCATAGGACAGGAATTATTTTTCGATTATCTTTTTTTGCAGACATTTGTTAAAATACGATTTTTAAGTCCCTTTTAAAGCTATGAGGCAGATCCTTAGTTGGAACAAATTTGCATTGCCACTGAAATACTTATACTTCAAGGAGTGTATAGTGATAAAGTCCTAACTAAGGTAGAAAAACAAACAAAAATTTGCTACTAAATCATAATAAATACGTCTTTCAATAATGACTTTCATCTTAATATCTGAAAAATGTTTTAAAACAGTTAAAGAGAGAAACAGTAACATAAGAAGAGCACTTAAAAGTTTAGGAAAAACAAAGTACTCTCTTGCAGGTTTTGTGATCTTAGGGATTGCGTTCTCTGTTTCGTTCTCTCTTCTCTCCTTGCCTCCCCCAATCCCTAATACAAAAGGGGAAAAAAAGTCAAAATAAGGTCTTAATAGAGCATATATTGCTCTCTCTTAGGCCTCTCTAACCTTAATCCCTGGAATAAAATCCTCCTACAGACAAAAAAATGAATATTGCACATTAATAAAAAGGAAGAAGACCCTCCTCGTCCTCTCTCATCTTTGGTGCCAACCTCTTAGTTTAGAGAGATCTCGTATGTGTAGTCAAGGATGTCAGTGTACATTTTTATTAACAAATTTACATGTTGGCCAGCTGAGAGCAACTGGCCGGTCTGACATAGTGCAGTGCAAAGGAATGATGATGGAGATGTGTAGAACGGAGCTCTTCCAGGGTCTGTAAAGAGAGCTTGGGCAAGAGACAGCAGCATCAAAAATATAGCACAATATACTAAAAAATGTCTCCCCTATCTCCTTTCTAATATGACTGAACTCTGCGAAACTGAAGTGCATTGCAGATAGCAGTGTGGGGTGTTGAACAGCCTGTAGCTGGAGAGTGCTTCGGTCTTTATCTTCAAAGCTGTCCTGTCAAATACAAGGTCTTTTAAACATCAGAGGGATAAAGTTTCTGATTCTGAAGGGTTCGTTTTCCTCTTGGTTTTCCTCAATCAGAAGTTAAGCCCATACGACCCCCACAGTAAGCTGGCTCCAGGATTGCTGCCCTGCTACTTGCCCCATGATTTGGGGATGCTTGTATAGAGCAATCTTGATTTGCTCACTGTTTGTTGAGTTCAGTTTTCTTCATGTTAGTTCTTTCTTCCATCTTATGTGTCTTGAGGCTTTTGCTGTGTGGCAGTGAATTGAATCTTATGAACTTAAAGGAAAATTGTGGCTGGGACTTGGAGAATATTCATCTGTTGCAGAAAATGCTGAAGTCTGAACATGTGAGAATTGAACTAATGAGTTTTTTCCTCATTTCAGTCCCTCAGTCTCTTTTTTAGCCATACCTTAATTGCAGTGTTTCCTGACAAAATAATCCTAGCTCCCAAAAAAATTTAAATGTGCACCTTCATTTCATTGCTTGTGCTTCCTTCCACCAACATAATACAAGAAAAGAGGATGATTTACAAAATACGGTGCCTTTCTGTCATCTTATTGTCAATAAATAAGTACTACACCTAAATCTAGCTGATTTCTAAAATGAAAATTCATTACATTTCTGGAAACTTGAACTATCAGCTCCATGCATTTTAATTAGATTGTCTGTTTTTTCATTTATTACTAATACAGTCCTCTTAACTATGATTTATTTGTTAAACAAAGTGCCATAATCCATCACTTATTCATCTTAATTTCAGCAAAATTAAAGTAGTCACTGTTATATTACACCTAATTGCACTTGCAATGAAAAGAACGGAGATGTTAATCAAAATAAATTGAAGATAAACAATAAAATCATTAAATCTTTGCTGCAGTAAGTGTAACTAATCAGTTTTGACTTGAAGCGACCGAACACAAATAATGAATCTGTCAGTGAAGACGCACTCATTAAATACAGCCTAGTACGCTAGGGTCCTGCAGGCAGCCTGTAACACACATCCCTGTGCAACCCTCTAGTGCCTCCCTGCTATTAGGGGAAAGCGAGGGAGAAAGAGGAAATTGTATACCATTTTCAGGACCGAATGTATCTATATATTGCAGTTTGATTAAGCGAAAATGCAAATGCCACAGGTATACAGTAACTCCTGTAAACACCATGCCAGGAACAGTGAAAGACTATTTGTTTTATTCAGCAACCAGCAGGTCAGAGATTAGAAAAAGGGGAGAAAGGGAAAAAACCCCCAGAAATTCAGAGATATGAGGCACTTGGTTTTAAAAGTTATTTGAAGTATTAGTTTCATAGCACATCAATGAAGTTGGTATTGTGTTAAATAATACGTGTTAAACAATATGTTTTGCACTAGTACAAGATACTGATTATAGTCCTCTGCTATACCCATAGAGTAGGGACAATGCTTGGATTAGCAATAGAAGCTGTTCATATACTCATTGTCTTTCCACCACTTACCACTTCTGACCTTACTAGCTTATTACAAGGGACAAAATGGGAACTCCAGTTATTTCCAAATATGTTGTTATGCCAGCAAGGAGTCCTGTATCTCAGCAGCCTGGTAAGCAGAGCTAGAGCACTCAACACTTTCTACTTCAGCTTTTAAATTATTTACTTAATTATTTCAGTTTCCCCAATGGAATATCTGTGAGTAACCATTGGTGAGCATGGATTTACATGGTAAGGAGCAATTTTTCTTAAAATAGTTTTGAGAGCTACCTTTTCATCTGATATGAGACAGCAGCTAAGCGCAGATATAAAATACATGCAGTGGACCCAATTCTGTGGTCCTGTGGTTTACTTAGACTGAACTATGTCATTATTTTCTTGAACAGCGTTATCAGTTTCTAAACTGAAGATAATGTTTTGTATTTTTATGTTTTCCCCTGTGTTATATCAATCATTTTACTTATTTACAAATCTTACTGTCCTTTGTCTTAATCACTTACTAAACAATATAATTCAGCTTAAAATGTTGATCAGCACAAAGGATGTCTGCCTTGCTCTTGGAATCATAACATAACGAATCAACATTTCACAATGCTAATGCTTTCTACTGTATTTTAAACAGTGGTCAGTCCAAATGATATAGTGATAGTTTAACAGTTAATATGCTCTACCTCAAGCATATCAGAGAATTACACGTATTTTTTAGTTTACTTTTTATTATCTATGGATAAGAAACAGGCAAGATAATCCAGTGCCCTCTGAGCAGGAGGCTAATTTCAGCTCAGTTTTCTTCTTTCTTTCTTTCTTTCTTTCTTTCTTTCTTTCTTTCTTTGTGTATAGTTCATATTTGGATCATACCAAAAGAAAATGATCACGGGACAACAAGGTTTCACAGCTTGAATTCAGGGTTGGATGACTACTAAGCAAGTTTTTTCCCCTCTGTTTTTATCATGCTAGTGTGATTTGATTTCTGTTAATAATTAACCTTTTTTTTTTAATAAAAAGTCTAGCTGATGGACCTTATATTTAGTTTCTGTTCTGCATCTTTCCAGCATTTATAATGCTTAACTTGGGACTCAACATTTCTCAAGGCACTCATTTGGAATGATTTATATGGGCTTTGCTAGTTCAGTGGTAGGTGGGTAATTCTAGAAATTAAATATTACCTGTTTTTTACTGATATAACTGTAAGCACTTAACAGAAGTAGTAAATATTACTATGCCTAATTTATAGAAAAGGTAATAAAAATACAGACTGAAAAGTGGCTAGCAGGATAGGAACCAGGTAATGATACAAAATTAACAAAAGGATGGTCCTGATCCTTCATTACTTAGTAAAAAACTCCTACTGACTTCAGTCAAAATCTACCTTGAATGAAAATGATTTAGGGCTCCGGAGCTGTATAGTGGCCTGTGTAAAGTTAATCTGAGAATCTTATTCCAGTTGCTTTCAGCAGGTCTCTAAAAAAAATTCACCAATACAAGTGGCACTAATTGGACCCCATGTTGGGAGACTTCGCAGAGGAGCTTACGATTGAATGGGCCTTGGAAACTGAACTCCCTCTCCTATCTAGATATGGCTCCTTGAGGTCACAGTTAAAGCACACCAGGGGGTCAATGTAGAAGAAGGTTGCTTTTTCTTTACTTGTGCTTTACCTTTTCTGTAGCTAGAATACTTCAATATTCAGGCTTCTCAATGTATCACTTTCTGCTTGCTTGATATTTTAACTACCCTTTGGGGCTTTTTTTTCTTTCTTTTTTTTTAAATGTAAAGTGTTTTGGACTTTGTTCAAGCAAAATATATTTTCAAAACAGAAGCACTGATCATACGTGGTTATGAACCTGAATGACATCCAGTATATACATAGTGATTAAGAAGAGTGTGGACAGTCTGTAGAAGAGGAAAAATTGAAGGAATTCTCTTTAGCCCCATTCTGAACAACAATTGATGGTTAGGTATCTATGAAGACATTTCAAGAAGACAAGGTGAAATTTCAGTTTGAATAGGAGGAGACAGGTTTGGAATAAGTAAGTGGATCTGACAGTTGGCAACATAGGGATGATAGCTGAATCTGTGTTTGACAATGAGATTACACCAAAGTAAGATTTGGTTGGAAGGGGGAGAAGGCAGCAAAAATATAGCTCCGCTAAATACCTTTAGAAAGTTGGAGATGTGATGTCAGGATGAAGGATAAGTGAAGAAATTATTAGAGATGCAACAGAAGAACCGTGAAAGGACAGGGTCAGGGAAATCAAGAAGGACAAGATGTCAATAACTACAATTCAGTCAACAATTCTGAATGATGAAATGTAAAGGAGGATGAAATTGGAATAGTAGTTCTCAGCTTTAACAGAGAAGAAGTCTATACTGTATATAGATCAGACTAACTCTTAGGTATTCAGCTATTATAGTGATAGTTTGTGTGTAAGTATGTAAAACTATTAATCATTATAGAGATATAACTGTCCCTCCCACAGATGGACATGCTTCCTTGCTTCTATGCATGTATGCATGCACACCCATTTGATGGCTAACCAGTGATTTAATATAGCAGCACAATAACTATTACTTAAACTCTGACAGAAGGTAGCAAAGGAAGTAAAATGTAAGAGATTCTTTAGAAATAGAAACACTTTCAACTGTATCAGAATGTAATTTTGAGCATAACAATGTAACATATTATAATCTTGGCAAAAGAATAGAACGAATTTGAGTGCCAGGATCTCTCAGTTATGGAAAATTAATGATGCAAACTTGAGCAACACGTGCTTTCCCAAGAAACATTGCAGGTTCCCTTTGACCAAATGTTTTTCAGAATTTGGTATGTTTTATTTCAGTAAACTACTGGATTTACTACTGTTTTTTCCATTTTTCACTTTTTAACATGATTCATAAGTTATTAAAATTTCATTTAGCAGAGGTAAAGATTCAATCTGATTTCACTTTGCACAAAGAACTAAAATTTAAAATAGCAATGTCAAGGAGTTTCAACACTGCAAAACAGCAAGTCCTCCCCTCAGATTAAATCCAAAGGTCCTAAAGTCCTTTAGGAGCTTTACAGACTATAATGAAGTATGTAATGTGGAACACAAACATTACTGGTCACCTTATACCATCCTTAGGTTTCTTTCCAACAGTTTTTGTTTATCTTGTAGATCACTGAGTTCATGCAAAAACATCAGCCTCTTAAAGGTTCGCTTTACAAACCACATAATTTTGCCAGTTACTTTGCTGATTGTGTAAAAACACTTCACTCTAGAAGGGCAACATTTGACTAACGTCTAAACCGGAATCTTCATAATTGTGAAAAATAGTGTCTTCTATAGCAACACAGGAAAACAGAAAATGCCACACTGTATCAGTAGCCCATCTAATCCAGTGGCCTGTCCCCAGAAATTATGAGTCCTGTCAGAATCCCCAGAATGGGAAAACACATCTTATATCCAGGTAGCTGGGATGTGGCTCATTTCTCCTCACACGCGTAGTAGTTAGTATCCTAAAATTGAACCAAGTCATCTAAGCTCTCAATCCAATGGAGAGGAAAAGGCACTTTCAGAGAGGGATTAATCCCATGCATTTTAGGGAAGGATCACAGGCCAGGTAGAGTTGTCTGCTTCTTTCTACTAATAACAGAAAGCTTAGTCAACTAGCCTAGACTGCCCTGGCTCTTTACTGCTGCACACCTAAAGTCAGGCGAGACTAATCCTATACACTGCTAGTGTACGCATCCCTTAAGTTGTTCACACCACGTAATTGGATATATTCTAAATATGAATATAAATGTCTAGTTATTTTTTCATTTTTTATAAACTTTTGGAGCTCATGATACCTGTGGCAGAGCATTCATGGGCTATTTATAAGTTGTCATAAAAAAGAACTGGAAAAAAATCTCAATTGCTTCCATTTGGACTGGGCAACCCATTGCTTCTGCATTAGGAAGAGAAGCAGCTGGTTTGTAGTGTCTGTTTCTGTAACAGGTTACATGGCTCCGCCATATCTACTTGTGTAAGTTTTCTCTGTGAATGAATCTAAACCTTACATATCTCTCAACTGGAATTATGTATTTAATAGCTTGATTAATTGTGTCTCTGGAATATCTGTAAGAATATTTATACCCATTGCATCTTTTTTAGACTGGGAGGGTGAGAACGGAGTCCAATATTAGAGAAGAAATTGTACATTTAAAAAATAATCACATTTAATGTAATGTTTGTGGCTATTTTTAAATTCAATACAGTTTGGCTGACTACTGCAAACTCAGATAAGGTATTTTTTCTTGGACATATGCTCAGATCTTTTGCCTGAATTTCTATACCGAAGTTCTTGTGATATATAACTCCTTGTTCATACAACTTATTTTTTATTCTACTACTTGCTTACTGTGAGACAGTTTTTAGTTGAAAAAAAGAGTAAATTTTAAAACATTCAAATAGCTTTGTAGATATGTTGGAAGCTGCTGTTCTGGGGGGCTGGAGAAGCATGTTCTCTCAGAAGAATAGGTTTCTCAATTTTGATCCTATCATCCTAATCTAAGTGATGTGCAATTTTATTTTAACTGTTTCTTATTACTGAGGTATATGGATCTCTGTGTTGACATTTCCGGAACTACCCTTCATACCTATTAGAGGATATGTACTCCCTGCTTTAGTATACATACTGATTTTAATCAGATTGCATATTCTTGTTGGTAGTTCAGAAATTTCTTTCTTAAATCCCCTTAGAATTTATTGATTTACTCTCCAGACCTAGGAGCCTGTTTTTATTTAATTTGCGAATTTGTTCCAGCACGTCTTTTAATTCCTGTGTTTGACAAAACCTCCTCTATATTACCTAACAGGAGGAAATTTGGTATATCTATTTTCCCAAAATTCTATGTGGAAATGCTAATGCAAAGAAGTCATTTACCTTCATTTCAGTGTCTCCGTATTCTCATTAGTTTTCTTTTCTACCAAATAGCCCACTGGACTTACAAAATCTCTTGCAGGCTTGCTGCTTCCTAATACTTGAAAAAATCTTGTTTTCATGTCAGGCTATCTGCTCCTCAAATCCTCTGTCATCCTTGTAATCTCCACTGTGTATCTTAGCCACTGTATTTTATCCCTATTGACTTCACAAGTTAGAATTCTACCTTCAGAAAAATACATGTTTGACTATACTAACTTCTTGAACCTTCCTGTAGCCCTATCGCTCATTTTTGCTTGTCAGCTTCCTTTTTAGTTTAGGATTATGCATGCCTTCTGTTACACTGTTATGGTTGCTCAAGTAGCCTCCATGCTGAGTCTAAGGATTTTAATTTCCTCACTTTTAACTTTAGGGTCTTTTTAACTAGCTTCCTCATTTTTTGTACAATCTCTCCCCTGAGGATGTTGAACTTAATTATATTGTGGTCACTATTACTTAGTGGTTCAACTTTACTTACTTTATAAACTAACTCCTGTGTATTACTTAAGAGAGGCTTTTCTTGACTTAGTTCTTTATAGCTCTAAGATTAAAACAACTAACATATGTATCAAAATTTTTTTTTTAACATCCTAGCAAACCTAACTGGAAAGTTTAGAAGGTGGCATGTACTTACAGGGGAATTAATAACAAGGACCAAGAGCATTACTCTAACACTGGTGAAATGCCACCTAATCTTCATTAACCATAAGACTAGAACAAATCAAATCAATTAGTGACGGCTCCATTTAGAGGCAGAAGTATAGGAGCATACTGATATCCCCACCATATAATTTTAAATAATACCCCAACAAAGTCAGAACTAGATTCAAAACTGCATTTCCAGCAGGATGTTATCCCCGTTTTAGAGAAAGGGAACCTATTTGCTGGCTTGCAATACTGGCTGCTGCAGTTTACTATTTAAAGTTCCTCCATTAAATACGGAAGAGGTTGGTATTTCTGAGCTTATGGTATTACCTCATTACATCTTGATGTTGTATAGTTGTGGTAATTAAATAAATAAAATTGACTTTTAATGAAGTATAAAATGAGTGATGATGTTTAGAAAAGTGCACTTTGGTTTGTGTTTTGGGTTTTTTTTCCCAATATGGGATGGAATCATTAGCATCAGAGAACTAATCAAAGTAACATCTAGAAATAAACTAGCACTTTTATTTTTCTTAAATAATACCTACAGTTTGGGAAGAAAGCTATCCTGTATTGTGAACCTGCAGTCTGTCAAGAATAATGCTACATGTTTTAAAAAATTAAGTAAACAGCAGACACTAATCAATGACAATAAGCAGACAATCCCCAGGTTAGCCAGGAACCACTAAATTCTTAATAAAATGAGTAGGCTTCTTCCCCAACCAGGTATTGGACATGAGGCACATCTTATTTGAACTTCTCAGACAAAAGGGGAATAGAAACAAGAATGGACAGATCTGGAACTTACTTACCTTTGTGTCAATCAGGGGTAACATTACTGATGTCTTCTGAACATGAGTGCAGGAAAATCAGTAAAAGAAATTTGTGGGCCATCAACCCCATTTTATATATGCAAGTTCAGAACAGCTACTGGCTGTCTAGCACTAGCTGTTGCCAGAAAGGTAAGTTAGAATGTCATGCTTCAGCAATCATATGGAATTACACTAATATAAAATGAGTATAAACTACATAAGACTCAGGCCCATACTATTTAATCACTGTTAAGCTGTTGAAGATTGTAGTAATTTGAATATTTGATCAATTTTCCACATAGCAATATGAATTAAATCTTGATTTTAACATTATGTAGTTCAATTTTGATATAAACACATACTTTCCCATTGTTAAAGCAACCAGCTTACATCACAGAAGTGCTATTTGATGTTTTCTTAATAACAATTTAAAAATAATAGCTTATGACAACATGTTGTCTGATGACATCTTAATAAGTAGTGGGCCATCAATAGTTATCATGTTACCCCATACTATGGCAGAAAGGATAAACAGATTCCCCCTTAGAAGGGCAGTGAAGCTGACACTGCTAGCGGTCTTTTGGTTTATGGTGATTGTAGTGATTATATTTGAAGCCTGGCTCAAAACATGTTTTATTTTTATATTAAAAAGTTGTAGTAATTACTACAGAAAACTCAAGATGGACAAACCCCCCAAAAAATTAGGATCGCATCAACTCTGTGAGACGGGAAAAAATGAGGAAAATCATAGTGCTTACACCAGTAGTTCACACCAAGATTTTATTATTTTTATTTCTAGAATGAGTGCAACAAAATATAAAATCATGTTTTAAATAATACACATTACCAAGTTAGAAACACTGTATTTTATAAATTCCTTCCTTCCTTCCTTCCTTCCTTCCTTCCTTCCTTCCTTCCTTCCTTCCTTCCTTCCTTCCTTCCTTCCTTCCTTCCTTCCTTCCTTCCTTCCTTCCTTCCTTCCTTCCTTCCTTCCTTCCTTCCTTCCTTCCTTCCTTCCTTCCTTCCTTCCTTCCTTCCTTCCTTCCTTCCTTCCTTCCTTCCTTCTTTCCTTCCTTCCTTCCTTCCTTCCTTCCTTCCTTCCTTCCTTCCTTCCTTCCTTCCTTCCTCCCTCCCTCCCTCCCTCCCTCCTTCTTTATTTTTCCTTCTCTTTCTTTCATGCTACCTGAGTTCACCACCTTAAGCTGAGCAGTCTACTGTACAAGAGTTTAGTATCATCTGAAGTAAGTACTTCCCTCTGCTCCAACAACTTACGTCTTGCTGTTCTGGATTTCTCCTAAGTATCCTTGTTCTTCCACGCTCATTAGTAACTTAGAGGGACTTGAATGCAGCAGTCTGATTTACATCAGTGATCTTATTCCTTTCAGCACAGGAGGGTTATCTTTTCTGTGACAAAGGCTATCGCAGATATGAATAACTATTTTCATACTGGGCTTTTTTTTTTGTCTAGCTGGAATCACACCATCATAGATTTTGCCTCATAAATCTGACTTCGCTTTATAGAGCAATAATGGTACAGTCAGCACTCTGCCATCACAGCAAGGTGAATAGAGAAGAGTAACTTAGGTCAGTTGCTTCTTTATTATTGGCAGATGAAATAGTGTCTTCAACAGCTTCAGAGCAAGAACCAGCTAGGCAGTGTATTTTCACTATGAAGGCAGTGCCATTCTGAGAAGCCATAGCAAGAGGTTTTTTGCTAGATGCAAGGAGGGGCATGCAAACCACAGAGTAAAGCAAACCACTAAGTAGGTAACCTACTGTTATTTTAAAGCTACTTGGGTGAAAATTTGGAGATTGAAATATGTATAGGACATTATCAGGTAACAAAAATACAAGAGTTCTGTCAACTCTGGTAGACTGCAGGAAGAGGAGGATAAACGCTGCAAAGCCAATTTCATCAAGTTGTAACTGTATTAAAAAAAAGTCAGGACCAATGCTGCAGAACCTCAGATGTCCCTTGGAAATGACAGGCAGTTAGTGTTATTCAGAAGATTGGATTGTTTCTACTGTTTGACACAGTATCACGTGTTATCTTTGCAAAGCGCTTGTTTGATATGGGCATTTGATAAATACTTGTTAGTCTTCGTGAAACAGTGACTTCAAAAGGGTTTCTGCGCCCAGAGGACACCGTTCTCACCCCTGCTGGGCAGCCCTGCGAGCGGCAGCAGCGGGGTGGTACTGCGCAGCCAATGGCAGCATGGCTGAGCTTGGAGTCCTGCGCTCATTGGCTCCCCTGCTGTCGCCCGACCAATGGGAGCAAAGCTGCCCACTGCAACAGGCGCACGGCGCAACCTGCGGTAGGCCCGTGCAGAGCTGTGCCCAGGCCTTTCCTCTACCGGAAATTCTGGGTTTATTTGTATTAGTTAATTAATCCACGGAATCATGCTTTTTGTATAATACTTAATGAAATTATTGTTATTCATTATAGCTTTCCTCACCTTCTTCTCTAACTTTTTTCTTTAGTTCCTCTCCTGGTGTCTTTGGTAAAATACATACATGCATGTTCATGGTCTGGGTTTGTGTGTGGCTGTTTTAGTCAGTTTTGCAATTCATATAGAAAGCTCTAGAGAGCGCTTCTGACTTTAAACTTAGAAGATTTGAATCATCTTCAGCAAATTAGAGTTGACCCGTGAAGAATATGGCATATGGAAGATTTTGACACCTGAAACTCACATATGATTTACGGAAAAAACATGGTACCAGACTATGATTCCTTTAAAGCTAGCTGCAGATTGTTTCCAAGGACATGTAGAAGCAGTCATTAGTTGCACCAATACTCATAGTTATGGTTTAGGGTATTGATAGTAATCACTTCTTCATAAAAATCTGTTATTTTCCAGTGGTCTTAGTTAAATAATAATGGACATCGATACTTGGAGACATGTAAACTATGTAAGGAAAATGTGTGTCTCTTTAAATAGGGATGCTCTTCTGCTACAATGGAGTATAAGAAACATTTTCAGATATAGTACAATAATTGTAAGACAAGACCTTGACAACCTAGAGAAAGCTTAAACACTTTGAGTGTAAACTTTGAAAATGTCAGATAAAGTATCGATAAAGAAAATGTCTTCAATTTAAAAATACACATGAAAAAGCATTGCTATATACAGTTATAATTTAATTTTACTTTGGTAGGTAATTGTCTCTTTATGAAGAAAATTTGAAGTTGCCATGCTGAAGTTGATAGAGAAATATTGGTCTTTAAGACAAAAACTGCTATTCTTGGCTGGAGAGTGCTTTGAGGTGGAGGTAAAGGTAAAAGCTTAAGAAATTTATAATGGAAAGAATTTCTCAAATGAGAAAAGAGCTGTGTTACATGATACAGGCACAAAGATCGAACGGGTGAGAATAAAAGTGAATGTGGGGAAGATGCTGACAGGAGACAGCACAAAAATGGTGTCTACTGCAGCGTGTGTGAGACAACCAACAAAGGGTGCTGACTCGTACCATAATACATTTCTAAGCACCAACTTCTTAATGCTGAATCGGCTACTTCTCTCTTATTCAAATACTTTGACAGACCCATCACATGAGATTTAAGTCTGTAGGCTTTTAAAAAGGTATATAACAAGAAAAGTTCATGCTTTTTAGGATAAGAACTTAGTCAAAAAAACCCCAAACCTAAGGACAGGAGTTTTTCTCATTTAGTTCTGAAAGCGTAAGATCCACAATAATTTTCATCATTCAGACAGTGAATTTCATAGTTGTTAAAATCCAGCTCCGACTAAAGATATCTTGTACCACTCCAGAAGAAAACTTGGAATGACAAATTGTAGAGCCTGAAGTGGACTTTTAATTCAGTTGGCATTGGATATCCTGAGCAACAGAGTAACGTACTGACAATAACCTTTACTGAGAAGCATAAGCATGCCTGAATTTTGGATGTATGACTTAATCCATGGATTTCAGCAACTGTGGCAGACAAACCTAGAGATCAGCACATGAATACTGGTCTGCAGCCCCTAGGATAAGGTGTCTCGTTCTGGTCATTCACAGATATAAGTGGTAATTTTTGCAATGCAAAGGATCCGAAAGAATTCCACGGCTATGAACTGAAGCACCACGTGATCTCCCACAAAGCAACAGTTCTTCAGAGAGCTCAGTGCTTCCTGGTTCCTGCAGTTCCTCAGCTTGGCTTCAAGTTGAACCATCCGTTTGTTATCTATACTCTGCTTTCAAAAGAAATATACAGGCTAATCAGATCAGTAATTCTTTGACCTGAGCTTTATCACTAGTTACAGGTACCGAGTGATGTGAAAGGGAGTACTGATTTTTTCAGTACTCCAAAATGAAGTTTACAGAGTAGAGGAACTTTTTTTTAATAATCATCCTCTGATATTAGTTTGGATGTTTCGATTAGTTCCCTCTCAAAAATGAGAGGGAAAAAGGTAAACTAAAAACAAAACAAAAAATGTATTGGATTTTATGTTTCTTTTAAAATAATAATTAAGTTTTAGTCATTGTAACACCATTTTTTATAGTGGCAGACTTGTGAATCTTTAATTCTTTAGGCCAACAATATAAAAGCCAGCTTAAAGACTCCCAAACAGAAAATGTGATCACTATTGTAAGTGATGCAAACAATGGAAATAACTAAAGAGAAAAAACCAGATTTTCTGACACAAAAATCACTGCACAGTTAAAGAAAAGGACAGATAGTTCTGGTAGACATTTTGCTAGTTTCCTCATAACATTAAAGAACCAATTTTTGTTAATCATAAGAGATTCTGATGGGGGAATATGTAGTCTGTTGAGAGACAGTAGCACAAGGAAATATTTGCCATATTTAGATCTCCTTTCACTAAAAAATGAAGAGGTCATTTCAGGTCAATCATCCTGGGCTCTTTTCTTTAGGGGAATGAGTCTCCAGCATGGCTCTTTATATTAAAGGATTTCATGGGCCTGAGTTATAGCTATTGGTATAATCACAGGTTTCAGAAATAAGAATAGTTATTTCTTATTTCTTTGTGAATGGAGAATGAAAAGGTCATTCAGTGTATGGCACTTCAAACACTTAAAAGGAAAGGTATTTTACTGCTTACTTAGCTTTTTATGTACTATATAGAAAGTACGGATAATGTTGCCACACTGCTATGCAGAAATGGAAAGAAAGAGCCTTTTTTATTTCATGAGAAAACTTGAGATACATCTGCATTTCTTATTTTGACCATAAAATCATAAGGTTTATGAAATCATGGAAGACATGAAGAAGGCAAATAAGAAACAGCCCTTCCCTGACACCTCCAATACAATATTTGGTGAGGAGTCAAATGAAATTACTGTGGCAAGTTCAACACAAACAAAAGGAGGGTTTTTTTCACCTGGCATGCGATTAAGCTATGGAAATTAAATTATACATAGATTTAAAAGCAACTGAACAAATTTAAAAGCAACTGAAGAAAAATCCCCAAAAGCTATTATATAGAAGCAGCACCTGTGGCTGAGAAAATACATTAATTTACTGGAGGCTGGGATAGGATTCTATACGCTTCCATGTTCTTACACCCTTCCTTAAACATCTGCCAGTGTCCAGTTTTGGAGACAGAATGCTTTTGATTTAACTCATTGGTTACGTTCTCATGACTGTTTTTTTCCTTTTTTTGGTCAGTTTTTATATTTTCTTCTGTATTTTCCAAAGATCAGTTGCACTCTGTGCAATTACAGATTATTGTTTCTTAACTTGTAATGGAAAACAAGTAGATGTAACCCATTTCCATCCATACAAGTAGGTACATACGCTGATTTAAACATCTCTCTTGTTTCAGGGCATAAACTAATGTCTCTGAAGGCTAACCAGCTATCCTAACAATGTCCGATGAATCACAGTTTGGGAGCATTAAGAACAGGCTTTTTTCTAAAGCAACATATGTGAACGCTTCTGGAGGCTGTTTGCACATAAGATGGGCCAATAACCTGATCCATAACTCATGAGGCATATTGTTTGATAACGACAAGAATTACAAGCTTGAGGTTGATCAAATAACTTGTGCTTCACATCTAAAAAATATCTTTAATAATCTTTCTATCATTTTATAAACATTGGTAGACATTTTCCTAATCTTCGCTCACTGAGAAATTTGGAAAAACATAAATGACCATTATAATAAATATTATTCAGGTAGCAGTATATTCTGTTTCAAGGCATAACCTTTTAGATGAAGCTTAACTATTGATCTATAAAGTCAGCATTTTGTTTCTTGTCATTCCCATTGGCTGAGATGTAGCAGAGAGAATTTCCCGAGTAAATTCAGATTACAGCATGCTTCAGAAGGGTTGTCACTGACTGAGAAGAAACAGTTAACTATGTTTTCATGTACATTTGTTGCTGTGGGCGCATTACATATTAGAATATAGGTTCAGTCACATTCACCCAAATTCATCCTAGAGTGCACGGTATAAGACCTCTATTTCTATGGTATTGAACTAAGACTTTCTGGTCAATCTGGAAGTATCCTAAGGCTTTCACCAATCTTTTAATTCCTGGATTATTTTCTTCGGCCTGAAGTTTCCCTTCTGCTTCCCTTTTGTTTGCTGTTAATGCTTCATCTCTTCTGGGAGGGTGATTCACAGTTAATCAGCTCATCTATTCTGAGACATTCAAAAACACTGCTCTATGGACAGGCCAACAGGCATTGCTGTAACCCTTGTGTGGTTAAACCCTTCTCTTTCCTTAGGGGCTTCACTGTCTCTGCTGCCCTGTAACTGTTATACAATTACCACCAAGCCATTGGGCCAGCTGCAAGCATTAGTACCATGAACAGAATTGCAGAAAATGTAATTTGGGTTACCTAATGTTCCTAATGCTTATTTACATAAATACACCAGGTAAAGCAGAAAAAAAAAAGTTCTACAGCTTGGAACACGAATTAGTATTAGGCAGATAAAGAGAAAAACTTCCTGCACTTGAACAGGAACATCTACATCACGTTTAATGTTTTTGTTTTCCCATTGTCTTTTAGCACTTTCACACAGAAAACATAGTTTTCACAATTTGAACAAATATTTAAATATTCAGTCTCTAGTTAGTTGAAATTTTGAATGAATTCTCCTATTTTGTTATCACCATTTGCAGGGTACAAGCTGTGTTCTGTATCCATGCACTGGATTCTGGAATATACCTGACTTTACTTGCCTCGTATATACAAAGTAAGCTTAGAGTGTACCATACTAATTCCATATTGAGTGTCTCTTTTATCCTTTAACTAGAAGAAATTCTGGTCACTCATCCTCTCCTCACCTTTCTGGTTTCCCTGTCTTAGCATTACTAGATTTACAAGCTCACACTTGTTTTATTAGGCAGCCTTTTAAACTACAGTTTCCACAGACTGAATTTGCAGTGTTCGTGTTGCCAGACCCATTAGCATGTCTTCTGAGGCAAGGACAGAACTTTACAATTTTCTATACACATTCCCATTTATTTTTATTAATTAATCTCCTCTTTATTAACTGTGAGCTTGAGATAGGTCATCCTTTTCTTGAAATACACTAACATACTGTTTTTCAGATTGATTCTCTCATGCTTATCACATAACCTATGTAACTGTAGTATTTCCTGCTCAGAAGTTTTAGCATGCACCTGCACATCATCCAGGTTGAGAAACTGTTGATGAACAGGTACCAACATGGGGTTGCTATTATAATCTCTTCCCCTACGGGTAAGAAAATACGCTCATTACAAATCAGTCACCTACAAAATAGGTATTTCACTGAGACATATTTAAAGGTAATTACCAAACACTAATTTTGCAAGACATTTTTCCTAGCATTTGTTAGTTATCAGCCACTATCAGTTCATCCACCAACTCAACTATCCAGTCCTCTCAGTCTAGCTCTTCTCTTGAAATCCAATTTTTATACCTTGTTTTCTCCACATTTGGGTGAGCGCATATTCCTAATCATTCATTTACTCTGTGAGAGGATTTAAATTGCTCATTTGAATCACCTAGCATTTTATTCCTTAGTATGTCCAATCTAAAAACTATCAAATGTAAACCAGTCTACTATTCTTGCATACTACACTGTCCCCATTAAGTATTTACTGGATCTGTTCATATTAAGAAGTTTACCAAATCTTTAAAAAGCACACTAAACAACAGAGCAAAACTAAAACAGTGAGTCTGTAGTTCTACCTCTTAACATCAATCCATTTCCCAAAAAGGGTGATGAAATTTAAGAAACTGTGTTAGCAACTCTTAAAATGTTTTTTTTTTTCCATATTGTTATTTTATGCTGCACCAGCATTGTATTTACCAGCTTCCTTATTTTTTGCCTCATTACTGACTGTGGATTTTTCTGCTTTTGTAACCAATTTTAACAATATTTCTATAAACTTACCTTAATTTGACAGTTATACATATAACCTTTAGTGTATTGGTTTATTTAAAGGGGAAGAATATCCCTGGTCTGAACACAGTAATGTTGGTTAAAAAGCTACTTCATATCTACGTGCGTATTTCTGTATGAGACAGGGAACACCGATAGACATCATCTTTATATAATGTATGTCAGGGAGCAGCAAAGGCCACCTGCACCCTAAGGAAGGCTAGTCAGGAGCTGAGGGTGACCACAATGCAGGCTGGGCAATGACCTCGGTGACTGGGCGCAGCCCCACAGACATGAGCTGGGCAAACAGAGCAGGGGTGCTGATAGCACCAGATCCTCACGATGGTCCAGTGGCCATCAGACAAAACCAAGGTAACCAAGGTCTAAGGTCAATCCAGGAAATCCAAACAATAATTCAGGATCAGGACTGGGTACAGGTATACCTACACCACAGCTCAAGCTGTGACTGAATGCAATGCTGAGGCCTGAGCTTACATACGGCTCCTGTGGCAGAGGGTGTGGGTGGAAGCCTGTGGTGGAAGTACTTCATCTCAAGTACTCAAATTAGTACTAGAAACACTCCTTCTCATCTACCCAAACATTTCTTTAACTTACTATAACTGTGAATAAATCTTGCAGGACTTTTTGCATAAATGTTTACCATACTTTATATTTATTACTTGAATAAGGATGGTATGATTTCTCCTACTCAGCCTCTCTGGGGAGCAAATGGGATATAAAAGCATAGCATGTATTCCCTCTCTCTCTCCCATCTTTCTAGCTGACTAGATTCTTCAGCCAAGCAGTGATCTGCAGTTTAGTGGTCTTTGTAAGCCAAATTTCCCATTTTTTAATTCCTTACTGCAGATCATCTCCAACTCTAAAAAGTTAGAAGTTGTTAAATTATGCTAGAAATTGCCCAAACCTTCCTGAAAACTTCCTGTAAAACATGTTGAAATAAAATTGTTGGGTACCTGTTTGATGCTGTTTGCCCAGTCCAATAAGGCACGTTTCAAAATCTGTCTTACTGCAATTTTTGAGTCAACGTAAGCTTTGTTTTCAGCAGACTGCATTTCATCTCTCCTTCACTTCTTTTTGAGAAGTCTCCAGTGCCCTTTATGACCTTACTTGGGCTTGTAATTCTTTCTAGCCATCCTTTATTGCCTTTTCAGCAGCTTTGGTTTCTGTGACCAACAGTGCAAAATGTTCTATCATTGCCCTGCAAGAGCACCAGCTCATAGCCCCTCTCTCTGCCTTTTGTTTCTTTGACTTCTTCTGTAGTCCCTAGGCATCGGACACTTATTTCTGACTGGGACTCCAGTCTGGTTTCTTGCCACGCCGGGTACAGTCCCCGTGGGGATGGCTCACCTCTTTACAGGGCTTTCCAGGATGGACAGTCCTGGTCCTCATCTGGTCTGGACAGCAGTCCCCAGTGGATTGCTACGGGCTCTGGATCACGCTTGTGGCGCGTTTTGGCCCTGTTCAGAGTGTGCCTGACGGTTCAGTTCCCCCTGACAGGACGTACGGCGCCGCGGCGGGCAGGGAGGCAGCTCTCCTCCACGACCGGCTGCTGGAGACGAGTGTCCCACTCAGTCCCCTTCCTGGCGCTCCTGCTCGGTAGGACTCTTGGCCGCTCTTTAGTCGCTTTTTAGCCGCCGGCCGCGCCCAGCGGCCGAGGAGCGGCGGCCGCTCCGCCGCGGGACACCCGCCTGAGGCGCCCTGAGGGGAGCGACGGCGCCCGCCCGCCGCGGGGAGGGGGCAAGGCGGGACTGTTCGCGCGCGCGCGGAGCGTGCGTTGCCATGCCGACACAGCGGGGCGCGCGGCGGGCGCAACGGCGCCGGCCGGCCGTTGGCCCCGCCTGCGCCACCGCCCTCGCGGCGCTGCCGCACTACAGCTCCCGGCAGCCTCCGCGCCGCGCCGTGACTCGGCTGGGGCGACGGCGGCGCTGGCCGGGATGGAGTGAGGGGGCGAGTGGCGGAGAGAGCGCAGCCCACCGAGCTCCGGCCCCCTCCCCCCTTTCTCTCTCTGGCCCGGGCCTATGCGGCCCCCCAGAGACCATGGGATCCAGGATCAAGTGAGTGCCCCCCGGAGCTCTCCAGCCCCGCTTGCAGGCCCTCAGGAAAGCGGGAGGGCTCTGGAGAGCGAGAAGGGGACTTCCCCGCCCTCCTTCCAGCTCCCTGTGAGGCCGCGCGGGCGAGACCCCGGCCGAGCCCACAGGCCTCGGGGTAGGGCGAGAAAGAGGGGGAGAAAGAAGGGGGAAGAGTGCCTCCCACCCCCCCGGGCCAGCTCGCGGGCTGGGGAGGGAGGAGGCGGCAGGGCGAGGGCCCCGTGCCGTCGAGCCTCAAGTCAGCGGCAGGACCCCGGGGTGGGGAGCTCCCCCCTCGCCCCTGCCCTGAGGAGGGGAGGAGAGTGTCGTTTCCCGCCCTCAAGCCCAAACCTGGTCCGTTGTCTACTCTTTCTCCCTGCCTTCAGTTCTCTGTGTGGTACTGCATAGAGCCAGGCTGTGAGGGCAGTTTGAATTTTATCGGTGCAGGCCTTAAGGAGGACTGGGGCTGCTGGAATGGGAAAGTCTTCATTGCCAGCACTGCTGGTGTCTGTTTTGGGGGTGTGATGGGGTCGAGAGAGTTCAAAGCCTCCTTGCCTAGGTTGGAGTGGGCTAAAGGAGAGATGGGTAGTCTAGCTATGATATCTTGAAAGTGCATTAGCAAGGGGATTTGGGGGAAGGAGAAGAGTGGTGCAAGTGATTAATGTGTTGGGCCTGCAACTCCATACCCTCAATATTTTTTTGATTTTCATAAAACTGGGGGTTGATTTATTGCTAAGCCCTGTTGGTATGTTTAGTATTGTCACATTAAAGATCTCAGTTCATTCGTATGCCATTCCAGGCAAATTCAGTTCCTCTGAGACAGGTAGAGATGTAATAAAGCTATCACCAAGCAGGGAGTGTTGACATCTTTGTGCATGAAAGGTATGATAGAGTGGAGAGATCCACTTAGATTGTATTTTATTCATCAGTTTCAGTAGGTGCTGTTGAGCAATTGCTTTTCCTTCTCGAACACAGTGTTCTTCAAGACTACATAGAGCTTTAACTTTTCATCTCTTTTGTTTAAGTTGAATATGAAGCTGGAGGAGACATAGTCTGTAGTGTCCTTAGTGTGATAACATATCTTCATGTTCCCAAGCTCATGGGCTGGATAGACATAAACATGTGTCTATCCAGCCAGGTGTTTTAGGAAAATGTAAGTGGATAATGAGTGCTTGTAAAGATAGCACAGAGGTGATCGGTTGGGTCCAGAAAGCAACCTTCCTTCTTTGGGAGATACTGTGGGGATAATTTTTGCACTTTTGTGGCGTATGGGTTCTCAACTGTTGCTACAAAAAATTGAAGTCTGAGAAACTAGTTTTACATTCAAATACAGATAGACTCTAAAATTGTTACTATTTTGACAGCAGAGCAGGCTATATCTGTAACTTGCACCTTTGGATCTTGCAGTGGTCACCCTTGCTTGGGTCACTTCAAGATTATGATCTGAAATGACTTCTTATGATGACCTTACCTTAAATCTATTAAAAGGCCAATGCTCACTTAAAATGTAGTTTCTTTTGTGTACGTACTGAATCCACAAGCTGTGTTTACCGTCTTTGGGTTTTTGATTGCTAATTTGATCTTTAATGGCTTTGCGTACACTTTGCTGAATGTGAATGTAATCACTCAGATAAGATGCTTCAACTCGAAACCTCACAGTATCAGTGAGGAGATGTAGCAGTTAGAAGTATTTATTACAGCCAATGGACTTTAGGACTTTTTCTGTGCAAAGTCTTTCAGTGTGAACGTGTCTTTCAAGATTACGGACAAAGCCCATGTCTTTCTCTGTCACTGGGAAAACACAGGTGATAACCCCATATAAGCATTACTTTTCATTCCTCTTGGACTTTGTGAGAAAGCATTTTGTCCATTGTGTGATTAAGCAACTTTGCCTTGAGCAACAATTAATAAATTGCTTTTTTCCACTTCGGACAGAACACTGTGCCCAAGTAGAGTAAGGACAAAATTTCAAAACCATACTGAAATATATGAAGAAAGAGAGAGCCTATCTGAGTAAGAGGCTTTTCTGGTCTGCTTTTTGGAGCTGGGTGTTCAGTCCAGCAAAGATTTTTCAAGTTGATAAGTAGCTCCCTTATTGAGGCAGGTGGGAGCATGAATGAGAGAACTATTTTATAATTGGGTATACTGAGGCATGCCTCCTTTAGTGGTGTTGCCAATATGTGTTGGAGCCCTAGCAAAAATCCAGTAGTTAGATCTCTTGCTTCTTGCTATAGATTGATAATTATGAGGGATGTTAAACTCCTTGGCACGTGATCAGTTGCACACACTGTGGTATACTCTGCATGAAACCTGGACATATATATCAGCTATATTTTTGATGGATGTATAGTAATGAGTTATTTGAGTGAAAGATTGCATAGAGGAAATTACCAGTAGCTGCATCAGACTGGAGTGAAAGAAATCAAGAAGTTGCCAGCAATCCCGTAAGCTTTTGGCTTGTGTGTAGCTGCAGGCGAAAAAAAGGTAAATTGAGTATTGAGTTACGCTGTTGGGTTAAGTTTCGTGTTGAGCTTGTCATACGGTATGTGCAAGGCACTCTGTGCCAGCGGGGTAATGTAAAATCGGAATCTAGTTAACCTGGCTGCTATCACTTCTTGGTAGCCTTCAGTACTCAAGACGTTACAAGAGAGAAAGGATTTTTTTTTTTTTTTAAATAATGTGTCAATATCAATCTGTTCAACAGAATTGCATTGCACCATAAAAAATCTTGGCATGTGCCTTTCCAGAGGTGGTTGTATTTCAGTGATGACAGAAGAGATCCCTAGTATTAATCTGGAAATGCTTTCAGATATTTAACATAAAGTTTGCTATATACTGAAATGTAATATCTGCCTAGGGAATACCAGGCAGAAAAACTTAAATATATGGAAATTAATCAGGGTTTGAGGTGCAATTTCTGAATTGAATTAGCAATTACAGATTTCTGCTAGTAACTTTTTTCTGCAAGAGTTGAGCAACTAAGTCTTGTTACAAGACAACTAATTATCAAACAGTGTCAGGTTCCTCTCTTATGCCTCAGTTTTTAAGTAGAACGATACTTTCTGCCGTAAGTGCTATTAAATTTTCCTATGTGTAGAAAAAAATGTTCCTGACAGAATTGAAATAGGCTTTAGATATGTAAGGTATGTACTTCCATACGTACAGCTTCAGAGAAGGACTTTATTTAATTTTATTCTGCACAATTCTCTTGCAGTTTGGTAAAAACTAATAATTTTGATTGTAAAAGGTCATAAATATTTTATTTAAAATATTTTATTACTTCAGTGTAAAATTGAATTTCTTATGGGTTGCTTTGATACTAAAGCTACTTCTACATCAGAGAGATTTGAAGTAATTCATACAACTAGCATTTATCACAAAAGTATTCTTTTCTCATAGAGCTCCTTCCTAAATTTCTGTTTACAAAATTGCATTTCCTTCTGAAATTATCCAGTTATCAAATAAATGGGGTACTATGTATTTTTGTACATATGTGTCCTATGTATTTTTTTATTGCATCTGTATGTTCACTTGATAGCTGACTATCGGTCTTTAAGTGATTATTGGGAAGAAAGAAAACTTTGTGTGTGTGTAAGGTTATAATGCTGTGGATGATTTCAGTGGGTTGAGGATTCAGTACAATGCACAGGTGGCATTAGATGTCTGCTGGGTAGTTTAATAGTCATAAAAATGGACTGCAAAATATACATATTATGATGCATGTTTATGCTATATTTGCAAACTGTATGAAGTCTCATAGTGACTTGTTTCCTTAATTCCACTGAAAAGTTATAAAATATTCAGAATTAAACAATGACTTCATTCTTATACAGAGGTGTTAGCTTGTTGAATGCAGCCTTTAATACTAAGTTTCTGACTTGGCAAAGCTACTTTAATTTCACTGTTCATAGAAATAAGTGGACGTTTGTCATGGAATATTAAAATACAAAATGTGATGTCTTTTTGTCTGAAAGTTTTGGTATATAGTATTTGCTCTTGCCAGCTGTGTTATACAGTGTTTTCACTAAAGAACTCGAACACAGACTCTAACATAATACTAAAAAGGTGTTTGTTATTTTATCCATTAGCTGTAAAAATATTACAAAATTTATAAACTTTTAATTAAGGAAACAGGGTGCTAAAAATAAAGACATAAACAAGGAGGGTGAGATAAGGCTGCACAGCAACGTATATGAAAGGAAAAATATGTTTCTGGTGTTATGCGGATATCATTTCATCCTCATCCTGTACCATGATTGTAGGAATGCAGCTAAGAATCTCAATATTTGAAGCAGATTGTATGCAGCAACTCTAAGTAGCACAGAGAGAATTATGCAAGTTTGGTTTATACTGCAAAGTGATAGTTGATTTGTTGATTTTGGATTTCTCATAACTTATGAATGTAGTTTTTTGAAAAATGGCTACTTAAGACAAATCAGTTGGGAACTGGTGGCAAATTAAATTAACGTTAATTGAATTGTGAACCATTGTTGCTCCTGAGAGGTGCTCTGTAAAACTGTAGAGTGTGATCCTATGCTACTGAAACCAATGGTAGCTTTTCTGTCCATTTAAATAGGTGTGGAGTTTGGCTCAGAGCCACTTGAGTTACACTAAGTGGGCCTGTGGCATGGTTAGAAATGTTTTATTTAATCCCTTTTGGTGTTAAAGTAGGATTAAAAATAGTAGAAATTCTCTGAAGAGTAGGCTGAACTCTTTGACATGTTTGTATGTTTGGTTTGAGATTCTGGGTAAGATGAGTTTCATTTTTTAAATTATTATTCAAGTAGGAATTCTAGCATATATATATATATGTGCTGGAATACATATATATGGGTTTTGTCATTATTTTCATCCTTAGCTGTAAGGGAGCTAACAAAATTCACAAGTTAATTATACCTCAACAATTTTTTAATGTTAGATAGTTTACATTAACACATAGGAGACAATATTATCACTATACAAGCATCCATAAATTTAGAGCAGTAATTATGCCATGTTGATTCTTGGTTTTAATCAGAAAGTCTAAGAATAAAATGTCACATGTTCAGACTTACAAAATCCTTATTTCAGTAAGTAAACAATTACAGTCTAATGTGTGATTCTCTTTAATCTCATAAAAAATTTTGGAGTAGCTAAATGGTTAGGGTCAGGAATTTAACTCAAAATATGCTTTCTTGTATAATCACCTGCTGCCTTTACATGCTCCTTATGAAGTGTAATTCCAGAGCTTCACTTACGGAGTTATAGTAGTAAAAACTGAAAATGTACACTAATTTTTTTTTTTTTTAAAATCTTATATCATTAACTTTTATTACTGGTATATTTATAACTCTGGAGCAGAATAAGTCTCTTTCCTCAAGCTTCATTTACATTTTGTAGCTGAATTTGGTATCATTTTTGACTATTGCACCTATTTCCTTATTTCACATGCATCTGGCGGCTTTCTGGATTTAAGACTCTGGAGTCTCATGAGGTGAAACCTTGTGCATTTGTAATATTCTTCAGCATGGCCTTTTTCTGACAAAGAGAGAGAAATATTTTGACAGGTATTAAAGAGGGGGACTGTCTTAATCCTAAATACAGCCTCTTAAGTTTTCCAGTAATGTATGCATAAAATGACTGCATCCTCTTGACTGCAGCTTCTTTTTTTTTTTTTTTTTTCTTTTTCCTGAGCAAATAGGTGTCATGAAGTTGAACTCAAGGGTCACAGTAATGAAAATGTGAATCTGGGTTGTTTGTCCCATGTTGGACAATGTGACTGTTTTCAGTCTGGTGAAGAGAAAAGAGTATTCAGGATTTTTTTTTCCTGAAAAAAATCCCTGTATTTAGCACATAGGTGATTTGAAAGTAAAGATGAAATACAAAGAACTTGCTTTTGCAAGTTGAACATGTAATCAAAATTACTGTTGTGGCCGAGAACTGAAGTAACTGTTGTTTCTCTGTCTGAGTAGCATTCTGACAAGTGATATAAAAGGTATGGCTTTCTGTTTCTGGCAAAGTTCTGAATGATGGGCCTCTGATATTTTAGTATCTAGAAATGCAGACTAGTCACAACAATTGAATTGACTTAAAGGTTCTGTGTGCTTGATTTCTAGTGTTTTGATTCTTTTTTTCTATGTAGAAGTTTGTTAGAGACCCAGCTCATACTGACTCATCTGAGCTTCAGTTGTATCTTGTTAATGTAGTAGTAAGGCAGAAAGATCTGATGTGAAATCATCACAGACTCTAAACCAAGAAATCTAATTTATTAAGCTGTCATTCTAATGTATGCATTTTTAGAACCCTTTTTGACTGAGTAATTGAAAGCACACTTGAAAAAAAATTCTCAGTGTGCTAAATACTTTTTTTTTTTTCTTCTTTCAGACAAAATCCGGAAACTACCTTTGAAGTGTATGCAGAAGTAACCTATTCAGGAATCAGCTGCATTGGGAAAGGTACTGTTTTGCACTGTAATTCTACCTATTTATTGGCTAAAACTATTCTTAAGAACCATGTGTTGTGAGATAATGAAGTATATTTAATATTATGCTGTTCTAGCTTTTAAAGATACCTTAATCACTGGTTCTGCAGAATCTTTTTACAGTTAGGACTAATAATGAGAAATTCTTGCCTCTGTGCCTGATTGTGGGCAATTTTCTGATTCCTTTGTCTGTTTTGCCTTTTTTGTCTTTTAAAATAGAAATAACACTTACTTTATTAAGTTGAAAAAGTAAATGCATTTTCAGATTTGCATTTGCTGCTCATATAAGGAACAGGTAGTTTTAAACCAAAAAATACTCTAAAACTTATTGTGTAGGATTTATTTTTACTTCCTCTTTCTTACTTGTCTACAGAAGTATTTTTATCTGTTCCCAGAATTCTTCCTTTGATAAAATGATTTTATCTAGAAATAAGGCAGGAAAGCAGCTTGTAATTTGGTTAACTATTTTTACCAAACATTGTTATCAAGCCATAATTATACAAGTATTTTTCTATAATATTATTTCTGACAAGTATTCCTACGTTTATGCTAGAGAAGTCCCATAACTACTGAAACCAATGTGTAAGTATATCTGTGAATTTTTGATTGCGCTTTTTTTCTAAACCTGAGGAACTTGATCAAATAAGCAGGAAAAGCAAAGGTTGAAATTTGTAATCCCAGAATTTAGTTCAAGATACTGTGTTGTGAGATCAGTCTCTAGAATGTTATGAAAGGGAGAGATGTCAAAATTAAATAATTATGATTAGTCAACATACACTGAAGTAATATTCCTTTTATCTTTTATGAAATGATCATGTGTGTATTGTATATATGGTATAATGAACCAATAGAAACGATTTTTATATTTTATTGACTGGAAAGCCACTTATCTCCTTTTATATCTGTATTTGTTTGTTACAATCAGCAAAAGTCAAATAGCTGCAACTCTTGCCTTTACTGCCAAAGCCTCCATAGGAGTTGTAACTGGAATACAGTTTTGGCTTGTCCTACTGCTATATGCCATCACGACTATTTGATGTAACTGCAGGAGCCCTTTTAATAACTAGTCTTTGTTTCTGCACATCTGACCTGGATTCTAGTGCCAGAAAATCTGAACAAATTTGACCATAAACATTACATTGTACAGTACTAGTGTCTGGGTATAATCTTCTCTTTGAAGTTTGTTTGCATCCCCCTGGAGGGATTAATTCCCTGCTGTGGGAAGGTGGGTTAAAAAGCACGGAAACTACTTTACAGGTTTTTAATTGGAGAATTTAGTATACATTTTGTTCCATAAACCAACTAATTCTGTGGGAGTTTCACTTAGTTGTGTTTTTAGGTTTGTTGTATGCACTTGTAGGTGCAAAATCTTCAGAAACTGTTCTTAGTGAGTAAAAAAAATTGTTAATAATTGTTTTTACAACTCATATATTGTGACGTTATTAATTTTCTCTGAATAATCTTTTAAAAGGTTTTTCCCAACCAATTTTTTTTATATTTAAGAGGTGCCCTTTATTCTCAGAAGTCTTAGATTTGCGTATCCGCAAATATTCTGTCCTTCTGTTCTAAATGAAGGTTGTTATTTGGTTCTCCACAGCGTCAACTGTACTTAACAGCTATGCTGTATTCCAGGCAAATCGCCATTCTAGAAATATAGACCTAGAGACTGCCATGTAGTCTTTTCTACTTCTTGGCTAGCTGTTCTATGCCAGAAGACCAAGAATATAAATCAACTTCTTTTTTTTTTTTTTCAGTCGGGGAATGTATGTTAAATGGCAAGGAACAGTTACTGTTAAGAAAAGCAAAATGTATAAAAGGTGTGTAAGGAGCAAATTATCAGGCATGTTTAAAAAATGATTTCTTCCTGTGTAATGGATCCCAAAATTAACTAAGACAACTGTTTTTGAAGTTCGTGTCTAGTATAATAGGGCTATTGATCACTTACGATGCTCTTAATTCTTATATCAATCTTCTGACATGGTCTTGAGGAGAATGAATTGCTCCAAAGCTATAACAGTCCTAGTGTGGGAGATTGTCTGACTTGTGCAATGGTAAAACATGCCTCTGTTTTGTTTTATTCAAAAGTTTGTGTAGCAAAGGATGTTTTCCATGTGACTGTTTAAATATCAACTGCATTTAAAAGCTTTAATATATTTCATAGTTCACTTGCATCTTGCTGAAATAGGAAATACTGACTTGTGTTATTAACTACTGACAGACAATTATACATTCAAGTAGCTTTATTGCTCATGTAGTTGTTAACAATCTTGCATTAAATGTTTATTTGGCTAATAACTTTTGAAATGAATGAAAGCAGCATTATCCATTGACTATCATATAGAAGGCTCCCTCTTAGTTACCAAGACAGTTGACTGCAGAAGGAAAAAAACCTGTTCTGGGCTCAAGAAAGACATCAATAAACTGGAACAAGTTCAATGGAGGGCAACCAAGATGGTGAGCGAGCTAGAGCACTTGCACTGTGAGGAGAGGTTGAGAGTTCTGGGCTTCTTCAGCTTGAAGACTTCAGGGAACCTGAATCTTCCACAGGCCTGTACCTATGAGGCGTTCATCAAGATGAGCTATCCAGGCTCTTCACAGTGGTGCATGGCAGGAGGACAAGAGGCGATGACATAGACTGAATCAGGAGGCATTCTAACTGAGTGTCGGGAATGTGTTCACCATGAGGACAGTCAAGTATTGGACCAGGTCCTCAGAGAGGACCAGCTCAGGTTGTGGAATCTCCATCCTTGGGAGTTTTCAAGATCTGACTGGATCACAGCCTATACAACCTGGTCTGATCTCACACCTGGCCCTTCTTTGAGAGGAGGTTGGACTAGAGACCTCCCAAGGACCCTTCCAGCCTGAATTATCCTATGATCCTAAGATTTGATTCCTAGAAATGTAAGCTTCAGGAACATCTGGAGGATGTTTTGTACTCTTAATAAAGTATGAAGAGAAAAATTCATCGAAACCAAAGAAGTTGAAAAAGCAAACATTGTTTTATTCCAGTCCAGGCAGAACTCTGCCAAACCACAATGAAATGTGTGAACTGAGAAAGGAAGTGATCACTGGATCAGCTCAGCTGTGGTATCTCTGTCCTTTCCCCTCTAGATTATTTAGAAATAATGATCATCTGTGCTCAGCACTAGTGATTTGTATATTTCTGGCACATGAAGTCCGTGGTACGTTATACAATTCCAGCATTCAGTAGTATCTAAAAGCTGTGTTTGTGCTTTTCTCTGTTATATTCATAGATCTTATTTGGGGACTTACGGATTTTTCTTGCTGGCTGACTTTATGCAAATGTGATCTTTGTTTCGAGAACTGTGAAGCAAGATAGCTACAACTGTGACTAGCAACATTAAGATTAATATTTGTTATTAAGATATTTCCTTAAGAGAAGACAATTACCAAACCAGTTTTTTGCCTTATGATTGTGATTTCCGTGGAAGCTGGGAATTCCCCTTAGGTAATTGAATCTAAGTGTGTGTGTGTGGTCTGTTTTTTTTTTTTTTTCCTTTTTTTAAAGAACATTTGACTTCCTAAAATTGAATGAATTTTATCTTAACTTTGTTCCCACAAAGATATTTTTTTTACTTTTTTTTTTAAAGTGTGGAATTCAGTGTGAATTCTGATTTTTAATGTGTGAATTCTGTGTGGAATTCAGAATTTCTTCACTTCATACTTCAATGATGCATTCATTCATGTTCTACTTTTCCGTTTCATCAAATAGCACTGTTCTCTTGCCCATACCCTCTTCTGATAAAATGTTGATACCTTCTCACCAAGAGTCTAGGGCAGGAAAATAGAATAGAAAGAATGGAGTCTGCATCTTTATAGTGACAGTACATGGGAGTTATCTAGTGAGAAATCTGTGTAGTGTGTCAAGCATAGGAACTTTGCAAGTCTAGTGCTTCTCACCAACTCCCACACACTTACTTTCAGGAAGCCAGGAAAAAATAGTCACGGTTTTATTTGAAAAATGGAATGTTATTATAGGGAAAATATTGACTAAAACTTATAGTGTTAATACTTTGATTCTTTCCTTTATAGTATCAGGTAAGTACTGGGTAATGGCTGTGACTCAGAGGAAAAGGTGCAGTTCCAAGGCTGATACAGAAGCCTGACAAATAGGCTGACTTGGGTTAAATAGTCTTAACAGGTGCCTTTTGTGCAGTGGTGTAACTGGGATGGAGTAAGATGCTAATACTGTACAGATGGGCACAACGAAGTCGGCTCTTCAACAAGTATGGCTGGTAACTTTGGCTTTCAACCATTCCAGGTGAATAGAGAGATTGTTAGGACTTAAAAATCGATTACTAAGACAAATTCCAGTTCACATATAAGGCTTTAATATTCTATGGCCTGTGTGTGGGGGTTGTGTCTTTGCCTTTATGCATTTTAGTGCTGTGTAGTTCTGACAGAATAATTTCTAACTTTCCTTATCGCTTAGGTATAAGGAGATCATCTGCCTCACTAAATCCAGGTGTATTGCTTTTAAAAAAAAAACCACAATGAAACAAAAAGTTTAGATTTATCATTATTATTTTAGAGGTTTCACTGATATGAATTAACCTTCCTTCAGGAATTAAATAAAATAGAGCCTCAAAAATCATAGATAGAGGGGAATAATAATACAGCTTATTGCCCAGCAGATACCAGTAATATATTCTGGGCATCATCTGTAATTGCATTAGTTTTGCCTTTCTGCTGTGATACTTAAGTAATTAAGTATGACTTGGGAGAAATGAGTAGATGTATGTTTTAGTTGACACTAAAATAATTAGTATAGCACTTCTGAACACTACATGCAAGGTTTAAGGTCTACCATTGTTTTTGTTAGCATACGGCTTTATGTTTTGTTTTACTGTTCACCCTAGTTTAAGGAAAATGTTTAAAACCAAACTTTGTTTTCAGTGCTTTTCGTACTCAATGATACCAAGAGCTTTGCAGCAGAGGATGTCTGTGCTGTTTGTTTCATCACTGATGTAGCTGGTGCTTCTCACATTAAAGAAGCTAAAGGGTACCCATTTAAATCTTAGCTGGAAATGCTAAGTTCTCTGGTGTTAGGACAATGTGTGTTTCATAAATTAGCACATTCCTAAGCAAATAATGTTGGATGTTCTAAACTGAAGGTACAGATTACAGTTTTAACTTATTTTAATAAGTTTTGATGATAAGTTTGTGTCTTTGGTGCATGATCGTCTCTTACTCATTGGAATTGTTACATGCAGTGGATAATTTGAGAGCAAAATAGACACTTTTTATGAAATACTACTATTTTACTGGATTTCTCCTCCCATTTTAAACTTCATGTAAAGGAAGAGAAAATGCATTTTATGAGATTGTGAAGCCCTCCTAATGGAGGGCTTGCGTATTTGTCATGGCATCTCATAATATTGAAACTTCATGGAAACTGAGGTAGTAAATGACAAAGAACTTGTATTGTTTCTTTTACAAATTATAACTGATTAAGTTAGCTTAAGCATTTCTAGAAATTCAATTCTATACTTTTGACATGTTGTATGCTTGCAAGTACGGTAAAGTGCATTGGAACTGCGTTTTTGTTTTTTTTTTTTTTAAAACCTCAGCTAAGAGATTGTTTAGGTTTTTTTGAGATGCAGTAGTAGAAAGAATCTACTAGCAATTTTAGTTTAAATACCTATATAAAGAAAGTGAAAGCATACTAACTACTTAAAAATCTTTCTTTTAATTTTCAAAGCACTTTATGGTCTTAAAACTGCTGCAGATCATTGATCAGAAATATGATGTGACAAATTTAAGGATCTTGCTGGACCTCAGCCAAAGATCCTCTCTTGTTAGATGGGGCTGTGAGGAGAATTGTAGTCTGACTGTCAAACTGTTCATGTAGAAAAAGAGAATTTGTTAGTCTAAAGTAACTGATCAAAATAGTCTCTAAAGTATGAACATTTGAAAGTAAATGCTCACAAGAGTAAGACACCCTCCCTACACCCCTGTCTGGGAGGACGTAGCATGCTTTTGTATGGGGGTTTTGTGTTCTTGCCAAAGCAGACATTATAAAAGTATGTCAAATCTATAGCTTTACCATGTAGTGTGCCAAAAGGCCTTTCTCTCCAAGGACCTCATCTTTCATCTTTTTGTAAGTGTAGCATAAATTCTTGCTGTGTGTTCAAGGAAAAAGCTAAAATGGTATAGTACAGCTAAAGGATTTCTTTCTTTTTTTTTTTTTTTTTTTAAACCATGGTAAGTTAGAAGCCTAAATGCGATAGCATGGACAAAGTGTAAGTGTGTTAGAGTTTAACAAATGTTCACTGGATTAGTAAAGGAAATGTAGTTTATACTACTTCTTTTATGACAGAATTTAAAAGGTCTTGCTGTAAGACTTGCCATGTGCTTCTTTCCTTTCTCGAAAACATACCACTAAGTTGAAAATGGAGATGAATCTTAGAAGGAAACTATTAACTCTGAGGGAGTTTATCATTGTTTGAGAGAAAGGATGAAATTTGCATTTGAATTGGCTCTGAGAGTAGCATGTACTACTAATCTTGTTCCTACTAGAAGCTTGTGAGTAGTTTAAGTACTTCCTTCTTTACTTTTCATGTTCTAGCCTTGTGTTGTAATAGCTCTTTCCCTCCCTTCCCCCCTTCCCAGTAGATCACAAATGTTACAACTTAAACTAATAGAAGTCCTTAACTCTACTGGGAGAATTCATTATGTGCTTGGGCCCTAAAATTATTCTACAGTTGTCACTATGGTTTCCATGGTAGGACTTGGACAGATCGAGAGAGCTAGCAGGTTTCTGCCTCTGCGAAATAGGCATACTGCTACTCCTTATCATTATCTTTTTGTCATATGTTATACTTTTAGATAATAGAGCAGTACCTACCATAGAGAGGAAATATTTTCTTGAACACAAGCAAAGTTACTGGAGTAGGATTAAGTTGAGAGTTGGTCATTCAAAAGTTTGTAAACCTTACCCGTGCACCTCTCACAGCAACCTTTACTTTTTAAGGTGAAAACACTTTGTTGCTTGAAGTTTGTCTGTTCTGTATTGAAAAATAGATAACATACTGCAGGTTTAGGAATAACAAAGGAAGTGCAAAATTCAGGTCTCTCTCCATTGAATAAGGGCTTTCTGTTGAACATATGCTGTAGTTCAGGTATCACAAGTTTTCCTATCCCATCTTTATGGTATTATGTTGCTGCACCTAACATCCTGAAGCAGGATTGGAAAAGTAACCAAATCTAAGTAGGTAGGTAGTATTTGGAATTCTAATTCTCCTAAGCTGCTGCTTTGTTTTTCTGTTTCCATTTGATCGCTTTTCTTCTAAGTACAAACAAGGTGGAAGATTTTCACAAAGAACTTACTAGGACTGCAGTGTCCAGATCAAATAAGTAGCACTGTCTGAACTGTTTTGTTTGAAGACAGTTCACAGTTTGGCTTTTACAGTCTAAATGAAATACATAACTCAATTTGAAGAGAAACTCACTGTATGAAAAAACATTAGAATCTGTCATATTGCAAGTCATCATAAAGTTTATCTAACACATTTTTTATGTGTGTTCTTAGCTCCTGATACTAGATTTAATAAAACCCCAAAATATTAATATCGAGTATAACTGAATGTTCTTCCATTTCTAGAAGTTACTTTGTGGGAAGAGATCTGCTTGTCCTTTTTGCTTCATGCTTTAACTACTTCTGTCTACAGTCTTTTCTATTTCACAAGTATTTACTAGTCTACACTATATTGCTACTGCTGGCACTGTTTAACTAGACAGAAAAATTCAGCACAGAGTCTCACTCACAAGACTTTAAACTCTTTTGTTGATTTATATTTTTTTAAAGGAGCTTGACATCTTCATCAAGTTCACAGTGGGCCTGCTTTGTTTGCTTTCTCTTGAATGCTTGATAAGATTTTTCTTCTATTGTTTTGTGCAGCAAGGACAGAACTTGCCATGGCTGAGGTGGTTTTTTTGTAAATCCACAATATGGTCATTGTCTGCTGCTGAATAATTGTGACTGCTTTTTGTACAACCAGAACTAAGGCTTTGGCTGTGAACAGATTCCTTCTTAGCGTGAAAAGAGACTAATCCATGTAAATACAGCCCCAAAATAAAGCTTTACAGAAAAAGGGAAAGGCTGCTAAGCAGGAGGGCAGAGGTCAGCAATTTAACCTTTAACCTAACAAATAAGAAGCATGAAAGTTCCCGAATTGGTTTACAAAGGCAAGCTCCTGTGATCTGTCAGTTTTTCTTTTCATGATAGAGTTGGGTGAGAAAACTGACTGACAGCTAGTGCCTTTTTAACTGCAGGTTGAAATTAACTGCTAAACTGAAACTTTTTTAGGGATTATTTTAGTGATTTTAACAAATTATTTTCATTCACTAGCTGTCCTTACAGTTCTCCTGGAATTTATAGAGGAGTTTGAGTGGTTGTTCTTTTTAAAGAGTTTAAAAGAGTTCTTTTAAAAAAGAGACTCAATTTAGATACCAAATACTACTGAAACATTCAATATTTCAGCATTTGAAGCATTTAAGAATTTGATGAACCACTTCTTGCAATTAACTCTCTGTTAATGTGCTCCTTTAAGAGTAGGGCTGTTATTCCAATAACTGCAAAGAGATTGTGCTTCGAATAGAGTCAAAAAGTTGTTGCTAAAGGGTGTGTGTGTGTATGTGACTTTATTTAAGGGAGTAATTTTAACTTTAGTTCATTCTCTGTCACAAAATTTTCCAAGGTGGTTTGTTTTTGTTTGTCCTTATTTAATCACAACAGGTAATCTCATTAATGAGTGTTAACTTTTGCTTAAAGCTTAATGCATCTGCAGTCAGCTGCTAATCTAGATATAGACATTTCTGTAAAGAACTTTTAATTAGAGTGTCATTCAGATGAAAAAGAAACAAAGAAGTAATGACTTTAAAGTAGACTCCCTGTAGATTAAGAATAGCGATTTTGGGGTGTTTTTGCCTACTGTTGTAAGCGCCGTCCCAGAAATGACTGACATTTGGTCCCATCTACAGTTGTACTGATGGTTCCTATGAGTGTCTTCAATAGAAATATTGGAGTTTAGAAATTGTGTCTGTGTTTAGTCTGTTGATGCGTAGGTCAGTAATTCTACCCAGAGCACTACTTTAACATCCAAGCAAAGCAAATTTGGTAAAGCAAAAGATGAACTAGATCTATTTTTATCACTGGTTCTTTTTGTTTTAGGTAGTTCCTTGCAAAAAAAGAATGTAAACTCTAACTCAAAAAGAGGCCTATCAGAGTGCCCGAGGCAGTATTGGTCTGCTTCTCTTTGGTGTGATATTTTTTTGTCATGAACAAAAAGAGACACTGTCAGGTTTTCTTGTGTTTTTTGTTGTGTTTTTTTTTTTTTTAAGATTGAAATAGAGTTAGAAAGAAAGATGATTTGAGGTTAAATTATTACCAAATAAGTGTAAAATTAATTCAAGACTACTGTTTTACTTCAGCGATGGTTGTAAAAACCAAACCCAACCCAAAGCAAACCCCATACCCCACCCTTTGTGCTACCAGAGACAAGGCTGATCCTGCAGTATTCTACATTAAATGCTGTAGCATGCTTGATTCACAGTGAAGGGTCAGGGTGTGGTACACTTCCCTGTAGCAGTGTCTGTGAGTAACAGTGGTAAGACACATTTTAATCATGAAGAACTGTATTATGTTCTGTTAATATCCGAACATACTGATTATCTGTGAGCAAGGTGTATCACCTGCTCTCTGCTGGATTCCATCATCGGAGAGGGGAGAAGGAATGCTGAGGGAATGCTGCTGAATCCTGACTGAGGAGTAAGGAGATTTTTGGCCCTGCCGGGGCTACCAAGTTTTGGTAAACCATTTGTCAAAATTCCAGATGCTGATTGATTATTGGCTCTTAGGAAGATGATTTTAATGCCTTTTTTAGATGGAAACAGCTTTCAATATACTTTTTACTAGGACTTATTTCATTGAAGAGTGGGATAGAAACTGAGGAAGCTGAACAGCGGTATTAAGGATGATAACCTTGGATGGAGGGGTGGGAACAAACAACTGATAGTGATAATCTAGTGATTGTCTGGAATGGGTTATAGTCTGGAGAGTTCATTTGTTTATGCTTCCCTAGGGATTTGGGGAAAAAAAAACACCAAAACCCTCAAAACCCCCAATATTTAAGTTGGTTGTGATTTTTCTGAACTCTTCCATGACTGGCTATTTGGAGAGTAATATTTTCTGATTTGATGAACTAACTAGTAAAAACAAATGATGCATAGTATAGATAGTCAAATAATATAAGACTGTGTAGAAGTACCCTGTAGAACACCATAATCTGCGTGGAAAGCACCACAGTTAAAAGATGAGGAGCAGGAGCGAAGGGTCCTATTTACTGTGCCAAAATGTGTGGTCTGCACCAGACTTAATCAGCTATTACAGTACATACACCTAGGGAAGGAATGGAGAAAAAAACCAAAACAAAACCAACTTTCAGTGAGTACTTTAATACAGTTTCTTGGCTATTGTAGCCAAAAGAATTTCCACACTTAGAATTTGTGCTAGGATTTTAAATGGTGGTGAAGGGAATTACACTCACAACTCCCACTGCATTCTACTGGGATTAACTGAATCCCATCTTTAGTTCCTTTGAAGAGTCATTTACATTGAAACTACATAGTTATGAATATAAGTAGTGGTAACATGACCTTTTTTAAAATTGATTCTTACATCGTTTTATCTCTTAAGTAAATAATTACTCTTCATTTATGTCTAGGTGACCTGTAAGATACTTTTGAGATCCTTGAGATCTTCTGTTCCAAAGATTCTAAAACAAGATCATGACTCTGTGGAAAAACACCTACCAAAATGATTAATGCAGACTCAAATCAAAGACCAAAAAGGTGAAGACAAAATAGCTGATGAAGTATCACAGTATAGGTAGACAATAGAATCAAGCTTCTGACTTTTCATATTTGTAAGCTTCATATTTGACTTAATGTTATTTAAATCACGTGCTTTATCTTTTTGTGAATATGACACTAGGACAGTGCAAGCAAGTAGGGAAAGATACCAGGATAAGAGAAACAGCTCAGTCAGAACGGAAATTAGTTCATGCTGTCTCTTCAATAGGCAGTTGAAGAGATGGTAGAACAGAACTGGCCTGTGGTGAAGGGCAGGACACTCTGCCCTCAACCCAAACCAAAACACAACCCCCAAAACTTTCCTTTGCATTAAGTATGAGATTTTCTTCTAAATCTACTCCTTGCTTGCACCTAAAGTAATATCTGATAATATCTATTTTATAAAAATAGATAAAGCAACAGATACTTGCCTGTTGATCATTCACTCAGTTTAATTTGAAGCGGAGCTTATCAAACATGTTAAAAAGATTCAATAGGGTAAATAATTCTCTATTAAAGCTATAACCTATGCCCACAAATGCATTAAAATTCATACTTACAATTACCACAGACTAATATATTGATCTCGTCTTGTCCCATTTTATCTAGAGGTGATATTTTCACATGGAAAAATGTTATAGATACGTTTATTTTGCTTCATTGTGATTAATGTGCTTCTACACTAAAGTTGTTATGTTTGTCCTGTATACTTGTTGCTCTTACTTAATGGCTTAAATGCCTCACTTGTGTTTGTGATAATCTGTCATCTTCTTTTGTACATAGTAGTGTTAACAATTTTGATTATGTTTTGAGAAAATTTACTTGTAAATTATTCACTAAAAATACATACCACTTCAGTGTATTGTAGATTCCGTCAGTACTGTGAAATTAAATAGCTCTTAAAGATATTTTCTGCTGGAAAGAATTAGCATGTTAAAGCAGAAGTATGTAGCTTTGTGTGTGCCTTGGCAGTATTCATAAACAAAAATAGATGTAGTGCGTAAATAAGATTATTTAACTTGTTCAGTATTTTATTCTTTAATGAACTGTAGAGGTAAAAAGTAGCAGAATCTCACAATTTGCCATCTTACTTGCATGGAGATTGCAAAAAGCATGCTTTGTTGCGCTTATAAATACTAAATGTGGTATCCAGTAATACAGTAATTACAGCGCTTTACATTTTGATGCATTTCTTGATTGCTTTGCTTTACTGGGATTAGGTCCTTCACTATATCATCTTGAAGGAGTTCTGTATCTAAACTAAATCCTTAGAATACAGTGGGTATCACATGGACAATTAAAATTGAGTATTGACATGTTTTTAAAATAGTCATACATCTAAATTTTGTTTATCTCAAAGTTTTAAAAACCTAATGACCTCATTGCAGCTTGACTATAATTACCATGTTTAAACTTCTATGCATTTTTTAGTTTAAACAGCCTTTGTGTTTTTTTTAAACCAAAAGAAAATTAATGAGAAGAGACAAAGAGACATCAAAGAGGTTTTCCCTCTGATTGCAGTGTTAGAAGTTTTGCCTGAAAATAGGTTACATTTCTTCTGTTTTCAGCTGAATCCTCATTAACTTTACATTTTAATGATGTCCAGAGCAAATTATACGATTATGGTAGATGCCTTAAAGGGAAGCTTAAAGGACACCTTTTTAATGTTTGTTTCTTTATTGGTGGCAGTATTTGCACCAGTGTTATAAATAGTGTTAGGATACTAAAAGCAATCCCCAAACATATCAGAAATATCTTCCATTTTTGCCATATATGTAGTATAAGTATCTTTAATATTTAACACAAGTGGAGCATGTTAGGGGGATATCTTCATCTTTGTAGAAGAAAAATGTAAGTCGTCCTTTGAAAGAGTTTACAAATTACTTCTGCATCTTATAATCAGTTTAATTTATAATGATAAAATAAAATGGAGACAGGTGATGTAACAAAGCCTCTGAATTGTTTTATTTTCTTGAACCTTCAATGGAGAAGATGATTGAAATGTTAATGAAGTGATAGTTTGTATTTTTACAATGACATAAAACATTATTGGGGGAACTTGGTGGAATTTCAATTTATTCCATTTAGGGGAACACTATTAGCAGCAGTTCTGTTTCCTAATGTACCTCTCCTAATAAATTAAGATTGCATAATTAACTTTTTAGATGAAGAATCATGTTATATCAAATGCAGCAACCAGAACTTCTATTTGGTACACCTTAAAGAGGATTACCTGAAATCGGCAATAGCTCGAATGGAGGTTGAACAGTTGAGAATCCAGGTAGTTCAAGATAACCTTATAAAACATACCTTAAAAAATAAAACAAACATTGCACCCGCTCCCACAAAAAGTATAGCAATTCTATATTAACATTTTTTTCTGTTCCCCTTCTTCCCCCTCACACCTTTGCCCCACGGAAGGACATGTCATTTCTGACTGTAGCTCAGTGAAAAATTGGACCAAAAGGTCTTGTGAAAAGTGAGGTCTTCTGTTTCCCTGTCCTGACACTTGGCGTCTGTGTTTTATGAATAGAACCTTTGATTTTCTTGTGCTGCACTCTAATCAAGAAACTAAATTTTGGGGAGGTGGGATTATGGCAAGGGGGTGGGAAAAGGAAGAAGTAGGAATGACCCAAAGTTCAGCTATGAAGTAGAGCTCAAAATCCAATTGACACAGTGAAATGTTATCATTTAAGATCTTAAAGGCTAGTAATTTGTGACTACATTGCCGTAATAGAAGTAAATTTCTAATTAATCTCTGATTATTCCTATAGATATGGCTCTGCTTGGCATATGATTTTATGAAGCTGATGTCCTGCATCTATATATTCAGTGTTTCAGATTGGTATTTCTAAAAAATTTCTTTGCAATGGAAACAATCTTTAGTACTTGTTTTTAATAAATTCAGCCTCCTCATATGTTCCAGACTCTTAATTCCTGAACGACTGGCTTTCCGCTGTAGTGTTATCCAAAGTTTGGTGTTGCTTTTCATCTGCAGGTCTGTGTTCTGTAGTTGAGTGGAACTGCAGTTGCATGTGATCATCTGCTATAGGATGTTCTTGAGAGCTCAAATTTGTGATCATGACTATCAAAATAATCCTTTTTGTCCTGAGAATTTCACCTTAAAGATGCTACAATTTTATGATCTGCTCTTCCACTGAAATTTGTATAGTGTTTTAGTGTCTTGGCATATGTACACATACCTCTTATGTAAATGAAATTTTCCCTTTTATTTTGAACTCAAATAAATAAATTTTTGCTACATAGTGCCTGGTTGACTTCTTCATTTTTGATTTAGACTAGTCTGTGTTGATGGAAGCATTTGATATGTCCATCATTAATAAATAATTGAATAATGCAAGAGTCATTAGACAAAAAGAAAACTGAACTTAACCTTTCCATTTCAGTATTTCTTATGTATTCTTTTTGAGATTAATAAATTTTCTGTAGAAACTGTTCAGAAATATAAATTGTTGTTATTGTCTAGGAGTTGCAGCACACCCAAACTGCACATCCAGCTTGGTGTGCATTAGGTGGTCTCTTGTTAGAAAATGGGTTTAAGTCTTTCAAATGCTTGGTGCTTTGTAAGCTTGAGAACAGCTTTTGAAAGTGGTGGTTTAAGTTCCTAGTTTAGCTTAAATCTTTTAGCTTTGATGCCTCCTAATGTAACTTCAGTTTGAAGATCGTATCACTAAAGAAGAAAAAGTTAAGTGCAATTTCCTGCCTCTTTCTCACCTTTATTTTGTAATTATCAGAGCTAACTTAATCTTTAGTTGAGATGCATAATAAAAATACTGATTAATAAGCTCTAGCTGACAGAAAGGTATGTACGTTATTCTGATTTCCTTGGCATGTAGGATTTTGTATAGAGTCATAGTAGCACTAAAAACCTGAAATGTTCTTCCTGGTAACTTATTCTGCAAGTATTTGCAGTGTGGCTATTTCCAGCTAGTTATGTGTTAATGATAGTGCAAGGTTGAAACATTCCAATCATTCATACGCCTGTCCTCCCTTTCTCATATGTGTTTCTTTGCTCAGTGTTTTTGCCTTACTTCTTTTGCTTTGTTGTGGCCAATTCAGTCAGTATAATAGCACAGCCATTGGCTTTTTTTTTTTCTTTAATAAAGAGTTATGTTAGAGATATACTATAACAGAGATAAGAGCTATTTATGTCCTAAGCTATTGATTTTTAATTAATGTTGCCTGGGCTCATACATGTTGGCAGAATTGCTAACAGCTTGTGGCATTTTTTAATTCACATCTTCTTTTTTGGTATTTTGACAGTGTCATTCATATCTCATGAAAAAGTACCTCGTCAGGTTAAATGTGTTAAAACACCGAGCAAAAAAAAAAAAAAAAAGGAGAGAATGGAACATAGGGCTGCCTAGAAACCTTGATCCATTGCCAAAGTATTTAAACAATTTAGTGTTTTGGTTTTCTAGCTCCAAGCTGCTTCTCAAATCCCTTGCTAATTAATCCAGTTAATTCTTTGTAGACTAACTGTATGCAGGGCTTTTTCTTGTGCTTCTATCGCTGAGAACCCTGTTTTGTTTGAAGCAAACCTAAGCTCTGTTATAAAGGTTGTAGTAATAAAGTGAGTACTTGCAGATGTAAATACAGTGTTTTGAGCCTTTTTAAAAGGAGTTGTGTTTGTGTGTGTAACTTCTAATTTAATCTTTCATGTTTAAAATTTACACATATATGGTTGTATAAAAAGATGGAGAGAACTTTGTCATTAGTTTGATCATTTAAGAAAAGGTAGTAGAGCCTCTATGGAACAATTATGGCATGAAGTATTAGTGTTGTGATATTACAATTAGTGATATATGTTTATTTTTCAGCAAGTAAATTACTGTAAATGCTCTTCGTTTCTGTATTCCAAAATGGGCGATTGGATATGGGGCAAATAAGAGACTTTAACGGGAAGGAGAGTTTTTAGAAATGACCTGTTGATACTTAGAATTCTCTTGATTAGAGTACAAAGGTGGTATGAATTCAGAACTGGAAAAAGCAGCTAGGGAGCAGAGAGCTTAGAAGCCCAATTAGACATGGTATGAGATAACAAGAAAAGAGTATACACTCTTCAAGGTGTGCTTGTCTGTGATAAAAGCCGCTACAGCTCTTGAGCTTACCTCTAGTTTTTAAGTTTTGTTGAAAACTGCTTCCCCTCATCATACTGCTTATCAGTGCTAAGCATATGGTTGGGTGCAATAATGCAAGTGTAGCTCTAGCTATCAGTGATGTTTCTTCCAAGCACTATGGGAAAACTGTCTCTCTGAATGTTCTACTCCATCAGCTTTCTCAGTTATTTTGAGAAGTTGCTTCTGAGGTCTTATTGTCTATAGGACACAGCTTTCCCTCCTATTCTGTGTAATGCTAGATGTTCTTGCAAATCAGTGATGATGTGCAGATATTGGAGACTACATTTGTGCTGCCAGCCGGCTGTAACAAGTTACGCTCCTCGTTTCCTTAGTCATCCTCAATAGATTTGCATGTCAGCACAATAGGAGTTGATGACCATCTGCGCTTCAGCACCTTGTGGATCAACCTGTGGAGAAAAATTGTGCAAGTGGATTAAAGTTGCATTTTTAGATTACCTTTGGAATTGGTAGGGAAGGAAAAAATTGTTTTCAGCAAATCTGCTGCTAAGGGTGCACAGAGTGAAAAGAATTGGCAGAGCTCTTGAAAAAGTCTGAAAGTATAGTTGGGAGTTTGTTGTGTGATAAAGCTGGGCAAGGAAAAGAGAAAGGAAATTAATGAAACTGCTAGTTCTGTATACACCTGATTTCCAGGGCTGGCAATTAAACAAATATAACATGATTATGAAATGTTCTTGCTCAGAACTAGACTAGTCCACTCTCTCAGGAGTATCTTGATAGCTGGATATGTACTATCATACATCTTGGAAGTAACAAATACCTTAAAATGTTCCCAGTGCATTTCTATTTTGCAGTTAAAAGTCCTTTTGATACCCTTGCCTTTTCTACAGTAACAAGAATGTTACAAAATTTTTTTAGTGAGATGATAGATTTCCTGTCTAGTTGTACTGAATATCAGCAAGCTTCTCTTTATATAAAACAAATCATTCTTCAGGCTGATAGTGCTGCTTTAAATGTGTTAAACTTACTTTCTCAGAGGCTTTCTTTTTATTATAGCATCACACATGGCATAAAGTGAGCTTTGTTAATAGTAGCTGAAAGCATTGCAGATACAAAACAGGTCAATCCTGCAAGTGTAAATATACCAACAGTTCTCTTGCAGTGCTTGATGCTGTCCAGTTAATGAACTTTACGCCAAAAGAGAGAAGTCATTCTGAGTAGCTGAACACTCAACAATTTTCTTTTTCTTTCATCTTGCGTTCATTAGCTAGGTGAAGTGTATTTTTCCACATTAGGACCTCTTTCCCCCCACCCCCACTAAGTTTTGAATACTATTCAAGAAGTTCAACTTCTGTCATCAACGCATCTACTCCACAGAAACTTTTTGCAGGAGAGTATATTGAATGCTTTTCCTGCTTTTGCAGACTTTCCTCTCATTTAATGCTTCAGTTTGTAGGCTTTCACAAGACCTCAGTGGTGCTGCAGCCTTAGTTGAGGCTCCCTGTGACCAATGTCTGATTTTTTTTAACTTTCTTCCAGCTTACTGGCTCTTATGAATTTTCATTACCATTTTGATAGAATGGACAGTACTAATATGACTAAGTTGAGACGAGCATGTTACACAGTTCATGCTGAAACCAAAATGTAAAATTGAGTACTGAAGGGTACAAGGCTAAGTTCTGAAGTGTATCAACAAAATAATTATTGCTATCTTTTATATATGATCTTGCACGCCCTAAAACTTAGGAGTGAGGTGGTGACCACTGAAACTATTGGTCAGTTAGGATCATTTAATACCACAGATTTCTGTAGTTGTAAATGCATTGAGCATGAAGCTCTAAGGATGTGTACATTGTTGTAGAAGCCACAACTGTAGTGTTACTCTGTGTAATAATATCTCACCAAAAATGATAGCTAGGTTTGGCTGTCCTTTATTGATAATGAAACATATATGAATCAGGTTCATTGTATGATAGATAGGATATATTTTACTACACATTCCAAAAAGTATTTAAGTTAGCATCTCCACTAAAGAAAACAATAGAATTAAGAATGGGATTTTCAGTTTCCTGTGTCACAATTTCATCTTAAAATCAGTTTTTTCTGTTTCAGTGCCATTTGAATAACTAAAGTATCCTGAAATAGAGAGATGCAATAATAGAAATTTTGAAGCCGTCAAAACCCAAAATGATTCTGAAGAGCTTGTTTTCTATAAAATCTTGTATTGCTATGCAGGGAGATTCCCATAAGAGATATTTGTGCAGATCAATACCGCAGAGCAGTGTCATTGGGAGCTGGTGGTACTCTACTAAAGTAACACATGATAACTTTGAAACTGAAAACAGTTTGAGACTATCAATATTGAAAGTATGAAAGTAAGGTCAGAGTTTTAAACATTATAAAGTTACATAGCTTGAGGCTTAGAAATCAGTATTCAGTGTTGCATGTTTAACAAAGAAGGTATTCTCTGTGTAGTTTAGGTAATTATACAATTGCTGAAGAGTAGGGTTGGTTTTTTTCTTTTTTAGTACAACACTTCAAGAACTTATGGTTGGCTAAAACACTTTTGTTCCAAGTGCTTTTTGAGTCAGTTCAGATTAAACCTGAAATATGATGGTCCATATAACAATGAATATATTTCTTCAGTACTTATATGTATTTGCCTAATAATATATCTATCTGAATTTATTATGGTTGGTGAATTTTGGACAGAGATTAAAAAAAAAGTTAGATGACTTTGAAGTGTTCTGTAATGCATGGAAAATACAGGTTATTAGCAAATTAAAATGGCCATAATATCATTAAAACTAAAACAAAAAATGGTGAAAATAAAGCAGTTTGGAAAATGTTTATAAAACTCAAAGTATTTTCTAGTAATGAAAAGCCTGGCGGTATGTTGGAAAACACTATTTGTTTTCGTTAGCAATTCCTTTAGGTTTTGTAAAGTAGTTGATTGATTGCCATGGCCACGTTGTGGTTTTACATGACTTCCTTGTAATATAGTATTTCTAAAAAGCAATATGACATTAAAATATTATTCCTGGCTTTCTTCAAAACAACAAACAGAATTAAAAATTATCTGGTTGACACAGGAAAGTAGAAAATGTGACATTATGTAAAAATTTCTCATAAAATTAATTGAATAAGGATTTTTTTGAAGCTGCTTATTAATATGCCAATGTTAGGTATGAATTAAGTTGGCTATAAACTCTTATTTTATCAAATGTATATCTTTTAGTTTTGCTGTAACAAGCTAGCTTAAAGAAATTGTTTTGGGCTACATATGCTTGAACCTTCAGCAGAAGCAGTAATCTTGGGAAGGCAGACATAAGCAATTTGAAATATGTGTCTTGTAAATATTAAAGAGGGTGACTGTTTCTTGTAAAAATGTCAAAACTCTACTTGCTTTGGTCTTATGTTGCATAACTTGAGAACTGGCATTCTGGAAATATAAGTTAAATTGGCAGATTTATGCAATCACCGCTTGCGTCTGGTATTGTTAAACTCTAGATGATGCGCTAACTCTGGATTAATTTTTGCTTCATGCCAGCTACATGTGATGAAGGTCTGTTTATTTTTCTTCCTTTATTGCTTCTGAGACTTAAGAAAAATCTTATCTGGTAAATCCTACCGTGTGTGGTATTGGCACTTCCAGATTGTCACATTTAAATCATAGCATGAAATATTAGTTAACTGTTTCTTTCATATTTTCAGGACAAGGAGGGCTTGCCAGCTGCTGTTGAAGTGAAGAGGCTGTCACCAGGCAACTCTGCTGTCTCGGAATATAAATACAAAGAGGCAGGAGAGAAACGAATTCAGTATTCATGGCCTGAGCACTTGAAACATATCTCTATTAAATTTATAGAGTGGTGAAAAGGTTACGATAAAAAAAAATACTGATCAAACACAAATTAAAAAAATTATTAAAAACAAAAAAACCCTACTTAATGTAGGTGTTTCTATTCAACTTCTACATTTAAACTCTTTTGTATAATTATTACAGGCAGCCTGTGAAATGTTTCAGAACGCTTCGTATTTAATTTTGTAAGCCAGGCTTTGTGGATTTCTTGAATGTTGAAGTAGGATGTTACCTAATTGTATTTTTTGCAAGTTTTAGCTGCTGTATAATTTGCTGACTGAAATTACAGGGGAAAAAAAGAATTGAAAACATAATCCATTCAAAATTTGCTCTTTGTGGGCCTCCTGGAGTTTGGCTTAGATTTCCAGTAACACTAAATTTCTGGGTTGGTTGAAGAACAGATGGTTATGAAGAGAAATATCCCCTTAAGTGCATAGTAAAGCAAACTCAAAAGATTCATCAACCGTGCTTTAATGTGGACTTGAGGTATCACCAAAGTAATTAACCATTGCATATAAAAGATCTGAAGACCTCAAATGAAGATGGGAGAAACATGTAACAAACAAGACTAGAAATAAGTACTTTTTTTGTCTTCTGTTTTTGATCTCTGTTATTTTAGCTTTAACTCTATCCTATGCATCCGCTTTTTATAGTTCTAGCTTTAGTTATATCAGTATCATCAGTTTAAAAATTAATCTGGCCTGAAAGTTTCCTGCTCTTGATTGTAAGGAAATAATTCTGAGTTTTCTGATCACTGAAGACATCTTACACTTTCTAACGTCTCCTTATTCTTACAGTTTAGAATGTTAGTAGAAGAGAAATTAATCTGTACTGTTATACAACTGATTTTTTTCAACGGATTTCTTGGTATGGATGAAACAAAAGGAGTTAAGGATTTAATATAGAGGTAATTCCCCAACCATATTTCATATATTGGACACTCTGTGCTTGCAGCACAACTGTTTCACAACTTCCATTAAAAGAATTGGTAAAGTTTTGATTAAACCTGGCACCATTCCATACAAGAATCCAAGAGAGTAAATAATAGCAGTTGAAGATGGAACATGTTACCTTATAAAAGGGTCTAACTAGTCTGACGCATAAGTTTTCCAATATCCTTTTACTTACCATTTATCAGATCCTGACTCTGACACATACATTTTCTTCGATCCATTGCTTCTTGATCTGCTCCTATTATAACTTAATGCTGTGGAAGGGAAGAGCTGATCTTGTTCCTTGGGAGAGAGATGACTGACTTTATACTACAGAAGAGATTTGAAATAAAATATAAACTGGACCGACTCTTCAGGCTTTGTGGTTATGTTTGCATTAATGTTTAGAGCAGAGCTACCTTCAGTGTTGTGGTTTGTGGTTTTTTTTTTTTTTTTTTTTTTTAAATTCTCCAGCATCTGTTTATTTCATGATACTTTAGCTCTTCAAATGGTATTGAAACAAAAGAACAGATTCTTTCAAAGTTGTAACTGTGCCAGAGGAAACTGGAAATACCATTCTTAACTCTACTACTGTTCCGTAGTGGAATGTCCGTGTGCTGCTGAATGCCTTTTAAGTGGCAAGCTGGACAGCTCAACAACTTGCCATGACACCAAATAACTGATTAGGACTTGCTAAGAGGAAACTAATGTAGCCTCTTCTTTCTGTAAAAGGCAATGAATGTTTTTTCCTGTCTTCTTATCCAAGAAGTGAGTGTTGTTTCTGTTTAACACTTACTGTACTTCAGTTTTTTAACAGGTTTGTAAAATGAATTTAATGAAGACCCCTTCAGATGATGTATAAAGTTGGTTGGATGCTAGAAGCAGTGAAAGTCATTTCTAAGGTGTACTCTGAATGGGTCATAAAGCTGCTGATGGACTAGTGCATGCACTGGAAGACTGGTGTGAGGGGATCAGTTAGGAGCCCAGCCACCTCAGGTGTACTGAAACATAAGGGCAACTTTGACAACTTTTGTCAATTCTTGTATTGTTAGGGCTTATTACCTCTCCATATCATGCAGAATCATTTGAATGTTAAAGATAATTCTCTGGAGAACTGTATATAGCCTTAAGAAAAAATCCATGAGGGAGTTGTAGATAAACCTGCTTTATTTTGGAAGGATTTTTTAAAAAATTATATAAGATACTGTTGAATGCTGCCTAGGAAAGTTTTGCTCCTCACTGCCCCTCTGGCTCTTGATGTGTTAATAATATAAAACAATTATGGAAATCATAGTGATTTGCTTAATCTGTTCTGGTTTTCTCTCTTCCTTCCTGTTTCCTATGATGTATATTTTATGTTGCCTTTGCTCTCAGTCTTTCCCGCTTTTGGATCATTTTACTGAACTCTGAACAGCATTTCGTGTGTGAGTTGCAAACCTTATATTCTGTTTCTAGATTAAACTGTTGTGAAAAGCATTTTCATGTTACCAGTGAGGTTTTTGGCACTTGCAGGGCAGACTTCCAAATGCTCTGTTGAGAGAGAGAGGCAAACTTGCAAGTCTGTTTTTCGTGGCACTAATGTCAATGGACTCATTTGAACAGCAGCTGATGTATACAGTACTTGCTGATTCACTCAGCTGTACATCATTCACAAAAACTTCAGTAACTGAGAACGATAGGTCAGGGTCCGCTTATTTATGCCTAACTTGTCATGAAGATGTGGACTATATCCTAGAAATGGAATATTTGTTTGAAGTGTGATCTGCTAGGTGAACAGTCTCATTGCATGCTATTCTCATGTGGGTTGTATTTTTGAATATTGAACCTGTTACGTATGCTTGTTATGCATACTGATATTTTGGGGTAACCTCAATTGCATGCATTGTGGTGCTGGCGGGGGTTTTTTTGTGTTTTTTTTTTTTTTTTAAATATGGTTTGTAAGACATTCTTATAGAATTTTCTTTACCTCTTGGTTATTTTCTGACTTGTACACTTTTAGAATAAGGATTACTTTAAGAAGAAAAGATTGAAGTCTCTTAAAGCTTCACATCCAGCTTCACATGTTATTTATGGAATAAAAACCATAATTTTTATTCCATATGTATTTTCTGCTTGTTCACTTGTTCTGAGGTTTCTTGTCTGTCGTCTTGTGTGTGTAGGTTTTTTTCTCTCCCACATTTTCTCCACCGCCCCCCACCCTCCTGCCTTTTTCCCTCCTCCCCCTCTTCCCCCACTCAGAGATGTTATCCGCATGCTAAGTCGGCAGCAGTTTAGGGGCAAGCAGAAGTGTTCGGCTGTACTGAATACAGGACACCAAGGAGTTTGCAGAGGTTTGGCAAGAAGTTTACCTTACTTTTTAGTTGTGCTGCATAAGTACTATAATATGTAGTAAGTGTTGAAATTAAAGTTGCTCTGAATGGAATTCCATTTCGTTTTAGAGGGATTGCAGCTATAAAGACCTTAAAGAAGTGAATGAGCTAAATCATTTAGTTAGGGAGGAAAAATGAAGTAATTTTCACCTTATTTTTCAATTTGGGATTAATGTATCTGAATGCTTTGTAGCCAGTGTGGATTAAATTGGCTGACTTTTTTATCGGAAGAAACAGGTTAGTATGTATTGGTTTTGTGTGGTTAACTGTGGGAAGTATTCTCTGATAATTTTTTGAAGAACTTCCCTGGTTTTATAATTTCCATACACTTCAAATACAGACCACTTTGAGTTGCGCTCTTTTTAGAAGTAACTAAGCATGCCTCTTTTAAAAGCAAAACTCTTCACTTCATGATGTAAGAAAAGTTGAGAGTAAAAGAGCAGCATAGTTACACTAATATGCCATTGTAGCATGTTCCCATCCTGTCATCTGGAAAATTAAATCAGGTTACAGCATGGATTAACATCTAGACTTGTGAGGAGGGCAAGGTAGTGTCTTAAATGCCATGAAATTGAACAATGGGATTATACAGTTCACAGCTAATTTCAATATTCTTTTGTATTTGGCTTTTTGTTGAACAAGATTCTGTAGGAAGACGCAGTAATAGATTTTAGAACTTGGAAACATTCGCATATTTACTAAAATAATAGCTTGAATATGGTTGAGTAAGCAATACAATGCTCTACATAATGTGCATAGATGTGAGGTAGAATCTCTACTGCTAGAGGAAAAAACTAAATGTGTTAGCAATGAAAACTGTATTCACCTAGTGTGGAATCAATGGTTTGTGCTATCCATTTGTTGGTACTCTATAAATGCATGTCAAGGAATCAAAATGCTGCTGTGACAGTGCAGAAATGTTTTCCTGTTCTATCACTGAGAAATAGCATTGTCTTTTCTTACCCCTGTTCAAAATAAAAAATATGTTCAGTTACAGAAATTTCACGTACTGTTCATATGAGACTTGATTCAGTAGGTTCCCTCAAAAGCACCTCCTAAAATAGTTGCAAAAGGAAACCGCTTCAAAGTTAACCATGTGATCCATTTCGTTTGTGTTTTTCCTGACTGGTCCTCCCTAGAACAGGGTGTCCATTGTGAGCAGTTAAGGGCTGGTGGATCTCCAGGTCTCTGGCCAACCTAGATTTTACGGGCAGCAGCTGCTTTGTACGGAGCTATATCCTCTGGGAAGAGGGCTTACGTGATGTGCATCAGGTTGGTAAGTGAACTCACTCTGACTTCAGTGAAGTCACTCATGAGTCTTAAGAAATTCGTATGACATGCCATTGGTTTAAAAGCTTTTTAAACCTGAATGTAAACATGAGGAATAAAATTAAGTTGACTTTTTTCTTAGTACCAACAGTTTTAATTTATATTTGTGACGTTTATGTATTTCATTGCACTTGTGCCCATACAAGAATGGGAGATTGCAGATAAGATGGTGTATTTTAGCTTTATTTTGGAATGCTATTGTTTGTATACTTTCTGCTTTACACTTGTAACTTACAATTTCTGGTGCTGTATTTCAGCATGCTATTAATACTAATATATGGTTATTTTCCAGGGAAGTTTGTCAGCACTGCTTTAGGCAGAAAGTGTGAGGATCTTGTCATTTTTTGTGAGCTGAAAGTACAAAATCAGATGTAATGAAAGATAAAGAGGAGATATTAAGTTACCATCAACATGCAAGTTCAACCTGTAGCACAACTTGAGTTCATGGTTTGGGTTTGGGAAAAGTTTAGTTTGAGAAGCAGCTCCATGATTCATGTGACTTTTTTTCTTTCTGTTGTTAACTTTCACTTTGTTCATTGTTTTCAATGTCTCCTTTTGACCTCAGCTGAGCTTTTAATGCTTTACAGCTTTAGAGATGACTGCACTGGAAATCTTCAAGCTCTGTACTTCGCTGTAACTATGTAAGAGGTTGGTTAGGATTTCAGTCGGTCTCTTCCCTTGTTCTGATGTCAGCAAATAGATTCCACTCTCCTGAACTTGCAAAAAGTATTTTTACTTTGCCTATGGAGTATTAAAGTAGGAAAATATTTGAGCATCATTTTGTTAGAAAGCCTGTTAAGTACGTAGAATAAGAGTGTTCACTGTGTTTGGAGTTGCGAAGGGTTTTCTTACTGTCTGGAGATACAGTGGAGCTACAGCTAATTCAGTTTGCATGCAGTGTGCAAAACAAATTACCGTTAGTAAAAGTGTTTGAAGTTTGCCAGTTACTTCAGTTTTATAGGCAGAGTTGACAGTCAGTTATGTTCATGTCTTTACCAAGTATTTCATGTGAATGCTGAAGTGTATTTTACTGATACTGGTGATGTTGATTAAAGCTGAATCCTGAATGCTTGTCTGAGCTACCCTCCTGTATTCCTCCATTTGTATGACCGTTTCCCCTGTTCAGAATAATTTGGATATTGCGTCCATTGTGATTATAGGCTCCTTGTGCTATCCTTTCAATGGAGAGCCTGGCCATACTGAGTAGTAGTAATTTTTATGAAATATAAACATCTACAAAACAAAGTCAGGTGTCTTGATGGCCACTACCTAAATGTGTGTATTTATGTAAATCCTCTTGGTTTAGTGAGGGTGCTCCAGCTTCGTGGAACTTCATGTAATGACTACATAGAATTTAAATACAATTTTATTGTGTATATATGTGTAGGTAAGTGTAGTTGAAAACACCTTTCAAATGAACATTAGATTAACAATGAAGAATGGATAAAGTGATGAAAGCTATAATAAGACATGATGTAGTTTCTTTTTCCATTGTGTAGTGTTTTCCAAATAAAGATACTGAAAGTTTAGTAAATATTCCCAGACTGTTTAAAAGCTGAAGTGATGGAGCTGACGCAATGTTAAATATAAAATACTTGTAAAAACATGAGGACGTGCAAGCATGTGGCTGCCAGGCATAATTTAAAAGTGGTTTTCTTAACTGTAGGGTTCCAGGTTATATGAACTAGCCATTCTGGTGCTGTTATGAGATGTGCCATCAAAAGCAGACTGTATACAAACTATATATCCCACTGTCTTAACAGGCATGTGACACCCAGTGCAATTCCACAAGGTGCTTTGCTCATCCAGCTAAGTACATATTGCTGTTATTTCCATTGAAATTGATGGATGAGAAATTAAGTTGATTTCATGCATTGTGGATGAAATTAAATTTCTTCTAATGTATACAGTTGATTGACGCAGTAAGGTTTTATTTGTATTAAAGACAGCTTATGAATGCATCGTAGTACTGAGATCAATTTTTTGGATGAAAATATAATTGTATACTGTGTGCTTTGAGAACACGTTCATCTTGAACCTGTAGAAACTGACTCAGGTAGGGACTCTAATCACAGTTGCATCTTTTTTCTGAATTACGGTGTGGTAATGTTTCATCTGGTGAGTTAAATAGTACTAGCTACGTGAGGATTCAGTTCACCAAAGTGCTTAGTCTTGAAAACAACCATCGCTACTTCAGTTGCCTGAAGTCTGGACAGCACAGCAAGCATCCAACAAATTTCCTCCTGTCTTCTTACTGAGCCTTGCAGTGTGTATATTTTACTGTCTAATTTTAAAGAGGTAGAAATAATTTATCCTTTAGGATACGGATCAATAGACGAGTAAAAGTGGAATGGTACTAGTTAAGAGATACACAAAAGGCTATGTAATAGCAAAGTAAAAATGATATTACAGTCAATAAGCTACTATGTGGAAAAGTTTAGGAACTCCCCATTTTGTGTTACTGCATTGCTTAAAAGGCCCATTTCAGTAAGATCTGTTACCTGTGGTTTTGTGGGGGTTTGGGTCGTTTTTTGTTCTTGTTTTTTTTTCTTTCAATATTCTCCTGTTACCAAGCTCACTGAAGAAACAAAGTAAGAAATAGATATTCTAAATATTTACTCACAGTTTATGAGTAACTAGGCTGGATGACCTATAGGAAGGGTTCTTAAAATGTGGCATACCTGCCTCTTGTGGTATGCAAACCACAGCAGCGAAAGATAATCCATCCTTGCTGCCGTTTCTCAAGAGAAGGTGGAGGCCAGCCTTCTGCATTTACACGTAGCCTTACCCAGCACTGTTGGAGGTGGCTGTCAGTATCACTGCTCCTGTGCGAGGAGAGGAAGCCATAGGGATGGACGGCAAAGATGGAAATGTTGCTGCTCGTGCAGCAAGGATGTATCGCAATTCTTTCCATGGCAAGAGCACGTGACAAAATTTTTGTTTCAGAAGCAACAGTCTTAAGCTAATTATAAAGATGATATGATTTTTGGTGCATTGTAAAGATCTTAATAACCCATGGTCTTGTTTTTAACTAGTGCCTGTTACCCCTAAAGAACAAATATTCAGAACTGCATAATTTCTGAAATAGTTAAAGAAAATAATTTTGTAGTAGATCAGTTAAACATTTCAGTAACTTTGAAAATTGAAATATCCTTTGTTACTGGCTATTGATATCAAAGGATATTAAAGAAATGTTGGAGGTACACATTCTGATGTAGTGATGGTGGGGGGGAAGTTATTGTTTGTTACTTTGTATTGGTAATCACCATAACTGCACTTAGTTATGTACCACACTCTGCATCATAGACAATGGCTGTGAATGAGTCTACACTGAAAATTCTGCCAAATCCTGTTCAGCGTATGGTCTAGTCAACCGATGTCCAAAATGTAGTGGTCCTTGTAAGAGATGAAGACAATGGAAATCTTTTGGTTTGTTTGTAAGTTGATTTATTCTAAGGGTGGTGAGACACTGATAGCACAGAGAAGTTGTGGGTGCCCCATCCCTGGAAGTGTTCAAGGCCAGGCTGGATGGGGCTTTGAGCAACCTGGTCTAGTGGAAGGTGTCCCTGCCCATGGCAGGGGGTTTGGACTAAATGATCTTCAAGGTCCCTTCCAACCCAAATCATTCTATGATTCTATGATTTTGACTTTCCTGTGTTAGGGACATGTATGGAACACGGAGGGGTTTTTCTGTTTACTTTACGCTGTGTTTTCTATGGCTGCTGCTTTGCCTTATTTCTTGATGGCACATAAATTTTTGAGAGGCAGGAAAAAAAAATCCCAATTTTCTGTAAGAATGAATATATTTCAGTAAAAACTCTGAATGAAAATTGATGTATATAGACAAAGCTAAAATTGAAACCAAACGAGCCTAACAAAAAATCCTTGGCTGTGATTTTTAAGTTATTGTTTAAGTTGTGCTTTGTTTCATTTTAATGAGAAAGGTTTGTAAGGTGGCCTCTGAGACAATAAAAGCACCAGCATGTATTTGTTTGCCCATGATAACTTACAGCTACCAGTGCTTATGAGTGAATCTTGGTGTCTTGCAAAGTGGTGCACAATGCACCTCTGCCTTCTGGACGGTGACCTTGCTAGGAGCTTTCAGGGTTTACATGAATGTTGACAAATAGGTTCCTATAGGCCTTCCTCCATGCCAATGAGCTGCTGAAACACAGAAAGGCCTTCAAGATGCTGAGAAAACAGGAAAGATATATGCTTACACACACACAGTTACTTTGTATGACTAATTTGTTTTGTTGTATTTTTAAAGAATGGAGAATGTGGATTCCTCCTATGGAGGAATGTGTTTAGAGCAAACACACTATAGATTTATGTCCCAGTTTAATTCCTCATTTCCTTAAAAAATGGTAAATGATAAAATTCTGTGTATATCAGTATGTGTGTATATATATTTATATTAAGTTTGAGAGCAATGGGTCAATAGAAGTGGTGGTGGGGGAATGTCAGTATCATGTTCCAGGCACCATTACAGATTTCTTAGGCAATGTTACATACTTGGATTTACAAATTTATTTCTTTCATTCATTTGTCTTTTCTGTGAAAACTGGGAAGTTTAGCCTCAAATAATTAATTTCAAAAATATGTAAGAATATGCATCATAATAGATGTTGCATAGTTTAATCTTACCACTGATTCTCTGCTTGCTTTGGTGAAATATGAAACTGTATTGTCCCGTTAATTGTTACTTGTGTACCAAGGACCGTTCATGCAAGTTCAGCTGTTCACATTTGTTTGCATGTTTGGATACTTAAATTAGTATGCTTACCTGCATATAGATTTAAGAGTTTTCAAACGAAGGCTTTAAAATGTGATCCCTTGCTTTCTGTTTCTACTTTTGTGTTAATGTAGAAAGGTTTGCTCATATGCATATGTAAAATTTGATATATTATGTATATAATTGTATGCGTGTAATGGTGAAAGCATCTGTCTAGAAAAAGTTAAGCTAGAAAGTTTATTAATATACAGTCTTGCTATATTTCTAATGTAAAAAGAAAATACCTTAATAAAGAGTTTGCACCTGCTAGTGACTGAATCCCCAATCAACTGATTTATTACTAAAGTAAACTTTGCCAATGAGAAATCTAGGGTGGGACTATTCTGAAATAACAGCGTGTGGTGCATGTGTCATAAAAATGACTCTTCCCCTCAAGCCTCAGCTACAATGTGGTATAGCAACGACTGAGCAGGAGAGGTTGTGTACGAGGTGCCGCTCCCTACATAATGGTCAAAATTTGTGGAAACAGTGTACAGAGAGTCAAGAATCTGGTAACAGTGTATCCAGTGAGCCAGGCGTCATGCAACCAAACCCACCGGATTGCACAAAGGGTAGAAACTGTGCCGGATACCAGTTGATTTTTCTATGCCTTACCCTTTATTCTGAACTCTTGTGTGATTATTGTATGGTTTGTTTTTTTGGTTTTAGTAGTTTAAAAAACTCTTTGTAGAATGGAATCTGGTCTCCTCAGCCATATTCCTTTGAAAAATGGATGGCTTTGAAGAGTTCTGTTTTAGTTTGTTGTAGCAATAATTTCAATCATGATATTTTGTTGTTTTATGAACATCTCTGATTACATTCAGGGAATACTACCGTATTATTTATTCTGACAAGCCAAAGGAATAAGGACGTTACATCAGTCTTGAATGCTTGCTAATCTGAAGCATTAGAGGTTCCAGGGCTACATTAATTACCTGTTTCACATTCTGGATAAATACTTTTTATTTTCTAGGGAGCATACCTTAACATTAACGTAAAGTAATTTTGAGAGATTTGTAATCTGGTATTACTGAGAACATCTACGGAGGTTAATTGACAGTGTCTGTAGCTGGCAAAACTAGTTATCTGATTACAAGCAAAATCTAGGTGCGTTTGGTAACCGTTTTCTGGTGACAAGCCTAGTTGGCAAATTGCAGCCAGAAAGATATTGCACAAGGTAATAGCTTAAAGTTCAGTGTAGCACCAGGACATCTCTTATAAAATAGTTTATATATAAATGTATATTTACATACAGATGCGTGTGTGTATATGCATGTGTATGTACAGAGAGATATTTATGGTTTCACGTGTTTTGTGTGTGTATGTTTTATATACAATTTTTGTCTTTCTGGAGGAGGGTAAAGGGAGAGCCTTGAAAAGTCCTTCCCTGCTCTTATCAACATAGCAGCCTCAGCTGCCCTCCTTGGATCCCCTGCCAGGGTTGCTATCATCTTCTGATCAAATATTAATGTGTGATTCTCTGCTTGCTCACTAATCCAAAGCCAATTAATATTATCTGTCAATTATTTACAGATCCTGAGGTGCGGAGGCAATTCCCAGAGGACTACAGTGACCAGGTTTGGAATGCGTAATTAATTTTTTACATGACAAAATTTATTTCAGGGTTGTTCAACATATTATTGCTGCTCTTTTTACTGAAAAAGATAAATGCATTCTTAGAAAGAAAAAGAAGCTGTAATTAGGAGCAGAAGGATAAAAACATTTTCACATTTAAAGCAGAAAGCGGAAGAATTTTGGATCTCATAAGATTGTTTTACAATCTAGTTTTTACAAGCGAACATGAGAGCGGGAAGGAAAATTGATTAATAAATTTCACTTTTTGCCTTTAGGTGCCACAACCTGCAGTTCATTTGGCAGTCCTCACTTCATTGTCTGAAAGGTTTATAGCTATATTTAACTGGGCACCTGGCACTCCAGTACATTTTTTAAATTCTTGCCTGATCATGCAGTCTCTACTCTGTTTCAAAAAGATGGTATAAAAATATGAATGTGCAGGTAGAACACACAGGTATTTATCATTTCGTTTATACACAGATCGAATCTGGAATTTTTCACAGGATCTCTAGCTGACTTTGAAATTAACAGCTTCAAGTTAC